>NC_135173.1:55728864-56037462 GCF_041146795.1 Maylandia zebra | reverse complement strand
ACCACAACTGGAAGTTGGCTGCTTGTGTCGAATCACTGAAGTCAATACCCATGGATACCGTCACCGAGGCCCCTGGCTCCAACCGCTCTGAGAGTGGAAAAGAGGGGAGGGAAGACAAGAGGAGCAAAGGAATCAGTGAGTGACAAGGGCACAGTGTGCAGTGTGGGGAAGGTGGAGAGAAGGGAGGTGGGGGCAGCAGCAGAGTGGAACAGACAGGCATCCACACCACTTGTGTTTTCTACTTCACAAAGCAAGGCCACCGTGTGTGAGAAATCTATCCTTCAATCTCATTCCACACACCTCAGCCTCAGCTACAAAAAACAAAAAACATGAAGGACTAGCATATTTCCAAAACAACAGGCTTGTCAAAGGGAGCACAGAGAGAGAGACAGAAGTGAAGCAAAGCCAAAAATGCTGAAGAGTGAATCTGGACAGCTGAATGCTAGAGGTGATGGAGGAAGAGGAGGAGTGGGAGGTTAACGATGAGAAGAACACAGAGAGACAGAAACATCCTGCACGCCTCCCTACTCGGCCTGCGTTTCTCTCTCTGTGGAGCAGGCCCGTTTACTGTACAACTCTTTCCACAGATAGAAGAGGAGGAGGAAGTGGAAACCCAGTGAAAAACAGAGCCGTCATGGACGCCCTCCAATCCAGCCTTCTGTGATGGGCTCTAAATCAAGTAAAGTGTTTGCTTTGTCTTTAGGGTCTTTGAGTCTGTACACAAATAAATAAGCAATGTGCACTATTAGCTAGAGCTGGGAGATAGAACGATAACGATATGTATTGCGAAATAACTTTTTCTCGATAGAAAAGTTAAACTATTGCGATAGGCCTCATCTCTCGTCCTCTTAAAACAAAAAAAAGAAAAAAAAGAAGTAGAAGAAGAAGAACAGCCAATCCAAATTAAATAGTGCAGAGCCGAACCAATCACAGCCGCAGCGTCACGTCACGTGATTTTGTTACGTACAGCACAAGTGCCAAGCCGCACATGTGTATTTGTTTGGTAAGCAGCCAGCCGCCGTGCCGCCTGGGTAATGGAGGAAATGAGTGTGCTGACTAGAGAAAAATCAACCGAGAGCGTGACCGAAGGTTACCGAAGAGAAAACAGATGATGGTTCCAACGCCGGAGAGATTGTTGAACGGAAGAGCCATAGAAGTTCCATAGTGTGAAGGTATTTCTGCTATTTCAAGTCTGACAAAAAACAGAGTAGCGCGCACTGTAAATTGTGCCGAAAGCAAGTCTGGAAATGCAATAAAGCGGTGCATGCTCAATCTCTGACTGGAAGCGCTAATTCGTCATTCGGCTTTTGTCAGACTAAAGTAACTGTTAAAACTGTTTGAAAAGCTCAGCTATACAACAAGGAGAGATTGAGAATTTCCTTTGAGTTCTCAGTTTATTTGATATTGACAAAAGTTAGTCAGTTTTGTCTGTTCTTCTGTAAAACAAACTAAGATTTATTTTTAGAATTAATATTTTGTTTCTAAGTGGAATTGACAATTTAGTCTGTTTCGTTTGTTCTATTTTGAAACTTAAACGCTTTAGCAGCTGCCTTTTGTGTAGTTTGCAATATTTGCCTTTATTTATCTGAAAAAGTCTCATGTTCCTTAAGTACATCTACCCTGTTGAACTTATTATGGGAAATAAATATTTAAATCAAAACAAGCTGCTGATTATTTCACATTTTACTTGTGAGCAACGGCACATTTAAATCTTACAAATATAGTTATTTGGCTTATATCGTGATAGATATCGTTATCGCCTGAAATGAAAAAAAAAACATATCATGATAAGAAAAAATCTTATATCGCCCAGCTCTACTATTAGCTATTTATTTTATTTTAAGAAGAATATCGACTGGGTTGTGAACACTCAGCTGGGTGTAAGGACCTCTAAACAAGTAGCAAAGGAACAGTTTATTCTTGTTTTAGTATTTAAAATTTTTTATTCTAACACAGGGTAAAAATTGGAGATAATCTAACACGGACTGGGGAAGAAGATAATCTACATTACACCTACACATGTAATGTACATATCCACTAATCTAAATCTACAATAATTGTTTTGGCCATATTGAGATAAGCTACATGTAAAGTACTTGTTCCAAATGAGTTAACAGAAAAGCTGTTAATTGGTTTAGGAACATGTCGGTAAACAAATCAAGTAATCAAAGGGCAAGATTTCATATTAAATACAAACTGTGTCATGTATTTCTCCTCACCACACATTAAGGTTTGTCTGCATTCGTCCTCTGCAAATTATCCAAATAAAGTTCAGCCGCCCACTCGCCGGGCTCAGTTGATCCAAATTAGAAACTGTTTGGCTGCTCGAGTTTCTTCAATGCCCAATCAATCTCCCCGAAACTGACAGTTTTAACATGCTCTGACGCACAGCAGTTCTCTTTGTGTGTGTGTGTGTCTACACAAATGGAATATACCAAGTGTAGTCATCATACAAGAGTGTGTAAGGGCAATAGGTGTGAGTGTATGTTTGTTTGTAATGATTAGAAAAGGGATTAGCTGAAGTAACGTTGGCTGTTTTCAGGCTCAGGGAATGAGATGGTGTCATTAGCTGATGAGAGGTTACAGGTTTTTTTTTTTATTACATTCATTAATATCCATTTAACAAAAACAAACAACTGCACAAGATGATTGTGCACAATCAGGAGTGACCTGATTGTGAGTGTACTGGTCAGATCAAGGAATTCTTTTAAGTCACTATCCAGACCAACGGTTAATCCACTGACTGAAAAACAAAGACCTCACCACCGCTGCCAGAACATCAAGGACTCAGTGACAGTAATACTGCCACAAACACTTTAACTAATGCAGGATGACATAAAATGGCAAGAAGAAAAAAAAACATTTAAATGAGTTTACACAACATGAAAAACATCTAAAGCTTAGAGTGCTGTTCTGGTTTAAAAGTCAGGTTTGTGGTATGGTCATTGCTTGTCCTACAGGCAGACTCTAGGAGGCCTAAACTCAGACTGAAGTGGCTGCTGACTCAAACAAGGTGTGAAGAAAGACTTATCAGGACTGAGCAAAAGAGAAGAGCAGAGAATCTGAGTAAACTTGCACTGCTCCCTGACAGGTTCTCAGCACATCTGCCAGATTAAAAGTACAAGGGATAGAATTATCTCCTTTCTTGTAATAAAAGCTAGCCCAGTGTATTAAAAGCTAAAGGAACTAATAAAGGAAGCAGTGATAGTATTTTTGTTAGTATTTGCAGAATTCTAACAGCTCTTATTATCGCTGCCACTCACACACTTTGGGTCACTGATCTTTTTTGCTTGTGAGAAAAAAAAGCTTCTTCCAGTGAAACCCCTCGACACATGTATTGTAACTAAATTACTAAAAGTAGTAAAAGTTTTGTTTATAAGCAACTAAAAACAGCTTGCAGAAGCACAACAAAGCATGCTAAGGAAGAACACTTCAGGAGACGATACATCATTAGCACAGATTTAAAACTGTAATCCTTAGTGTAGAAGAATTACAGAATTTCTTTTGTTAGCACTGATGTAAATCCATGACCTACTTTAATTATAAGACAATGCTGAAAATGTGCCATCCTGATTAAAAATAAGTAGTGTGCTTACTATTTACTGGGTTTGTGATGACCCACTGTGGAGTATTTACTGAAATCAAACTCACCAATGGTGTTAAAGCAGTGGATGTTCAGGCTTGCAGGGCTCTGGTCTCCTATATGGATCTCCTCCAGGGCGTGGTCTGAGCTGTTGGTCAGTATGACCTGTACTGCAACCATACTGGGCTGGTACAAACATGGCTGCCTGGGGAAATGGTACTTGGCCGACAGACCTTTTCCTGTCATATGGTGAAGCAGCTCATAGGTTTTCAAAGGGCCAAAAGATGAAGTGGTGACCTGGAAGGACATATAAAACAGGGATATACCACTGGTTCTAAATGTGGGTTTTTTGGAGTCATTTTGAGGAAACAAACAATGCTGACAAAAAAAAATCAAATCATAAAAAAATGATCATTATAGTAATAAACTCCAGTTTGGGCAGGAATGAACCAAAGCCTGCTGATGATTAAAAAACAAAAACAAACACCCAACAAAACCGCAAATGCAGCACATTACCCAACAGCGTAAAGCTTCCTGAATCAACACAAAACCAGAGACTGCTTTGTACATTACAGCGCAAATGCATCAACACAAAAAGTCAAATTAATACAAATCCTCGGTTTGCCCATCACCTATATTCACACAATTTATTTCATCCAATCAGCGGCCAAAAGGCTGCATTTTTAGCGATGTGGGACGAAGTGTTGGCTGCCCGCTCTCCTACCCCAAAGCTCCCTTTATTAACTCTGTAGGATAAAGAGGAGCACATTTAAGAAATGCCCTCCAATCAGCCCAGTTAGGTGGAAATGGGCTGGATGCTCAGTCAACCCAGGCTGAATAAAAACAACCTCTAATGAAAAGAAACACAAGTGCCTGCATGGGCCAAAACTGCCATTCGCTGGCCTTTTAAAGGGGCTTTTACCTTTTCAGAGGCAGAAAACAGCATTAACTTAAAAAACATACAGACATGAAATGAGGGGGAAGAGTGTGGTTGAATGTTTTTTTAAAAAAAAATGTAAAAATTAAACATCTCATTACTAGAATAAAAATTGTTAACAACCGGTGCGGCTGAGATTTTTATCAGATGCTCTCGAAAGAGAAGGTAGGACAGCCAGCAGTGGTACACTACACAATGCAAAGTGGGGGGGAAAATCATCATGTGCACAAACACCAGACACACCTCTGCTGTAGGAGGAAAAAAAACACTAAGTTTGAAAAAAAAAAATCTCCAAAGTATAACAGCTTTCAGTAGTTTAACAGTCAATAGAAGTCAAAGGCTCTTCTGTCTGGAATGACAGCACTAATTAGTTAAAAACATGAGACAGATATAGCCTTTTCACACCCTCTGAAACAATTAGCACCTGAATGCACTCACACACCAGCACAGAGCCTAAACAGATGCATGTCATTCTGGTGAAAATAATGATGAGTACAGAGACTTAACAAAAAAAAAAAAAAATCTATTTATCACCTGAAAGAGATTAAAAAAAAAAAAAAAACTCAAATAAGTCACAAGAGTAACAAAATGAATGGCAAAAGAAAAAAACAAACAAAACAAGCAGTGGAAGAAAAACAGATCCTGTAAATAAATGATTAAGCGAGGTGTTTCAACTAACTGAGTTAATTGAATATGACTAAGAATATAATGCGAGGAAACTGTGGAAAGGGGCGGGCTTGATGGTATATTTCAGCGTGTTGAGTAGTGTCAGCGTGCATTGTTTTATTAAAGTAGAACGCGCTGCCAGAGCGCTCTCAGTTGGGTGGGAAATGTAAAAGGAATCCTTCGCCTTGTCATGTGCTGCGTGAGGATGAAGAATCGCTTTGACATACGACGAGAGCTGCCGAGACGAGTCTGAATGTGCTCGCTTTCGAGGAAGCGATCAGACGAAATCAGACACTATCGCTGTACTCTTGGAGCAACGTGCTGAGAAGCAAAAAGTCTGACAGTTTGGATAAATTTGATGAACAAACAAAGACACAAAATGTAAATTAGACAGCATCATAGTCTTCTTTGCTTATTTCCTACTGCATACTCTCCATCTCGGGACTATTAGAGAAGCTTTATGAGACTGAAGGCTCAGAATAACTTTCTCAGTACCTCTCCCTTTAACATCCAGAGCTGTGTGCCTGAGATGACCGCATTAAGGATATCTCCTCTTAGTGACATCATACAAACCAAAGATTGAAAGAAAAAACAAAAAAACATCTGAAATCAAGTTTTCAGAGTTTTTGCTCACAGGGATCACTTATACACTGACCATCATGTGAAACTTGTTCAATGTGGCCACTCATCACTTTAGTGTATATATGACAGAAAACTCTATGTTTCAACAAATACTATACAAACAAAATTTAACAGCTTTATTCAGCTAACGAGTACGGCAGATTGAGCCTAAAATCTGATGTACACAGTGGATTGACCCTGGATTAACATTAACCCATGGGACATAAGTTTCTTTTCCCAGGCCTTAAAGGTTAGCTAGTAGCTCTCATCTCTTTAAAGTAGTGGTGGGCAAATCCAGGCTGGTGTCCTGCAGGTTTTAGATGTGTCCTTGATCCAACACAGCTAATTCAAATGGCAAAATGACCTCCTCAATGTGTCCTGAAGTTCACCAGCGGCTTGGTAAAAGACTAATCATGTGATTCAGGTGTGTTTACCCAGGGTGAGATCTAAAACCTGCAGGACACCAGCCCTTGAGGCCTGGAGTTGCCCACCCCTGCTTTAAAAGGGACATCCACAGATTAGTAGCAGCATGTCAACCAGAGACCACGCCGTGACCATGACATTCTGCAACTTCAAATAACGTCCAGGATGCCCAGAAAGAGAACCCAGTGCTTGTGGACTCAGGTAAACTCAGCTCTGCCTCAGATGCACGTAAATCCCTTCCAAGCTGATGTCGCCTTGGTACAAGAGGAGAAACCAAAGATCAGTCTGAAGCCTGCGCTGTTGGCTGAGTCAGATAAATGGTAATACACAGAATTCATTCTTTTGCTTTTATAATCACCTCATTGTAGACCTTTGCTGAGACTGCTGGCTTAGTTATGCTTCCTAGGCCCTTCCATTAGCTACACTGCAATAGGCCTAGGCTGCTGGGGGCTTCCCATAATGCACTGTATTTGTTCTTCACTCACTTCTTTTCACTCTCTCTGTTTATATACCACTCTGCATTGAATCATTAGTTACTGTTCATCTCTGGCTCTCGTCCACAGTGTGTCTTTTGCCCCGTGTCCCTCCCCTCACCGGCCATGGCAGATAGCTGCCCCTCCCTGAGCCTGGTTCTCTTGGAGGTTTCTTCCTGTTAAAAAGTTTTTTCTTCCGACTGTCGCCAAGAGCTTGCTCATAGAAAGTCATATGTTTTCTTTCTATTGTTTTAGGGCCTTTACCTTACAGAGTGCCTTAAGGCGACTGTCGCTGTGATTTGGCGCAATATAAATAAAAATGAATTCAACTGGATTCAACTCTGCCATTTCAGAAACAAATAAAAGCTAAAACAGTCACCTTTAAATAGGTAAGTGCCTCTGCAAGTATACAGGTAAGTAAACATCAGAGCTTTAACATTCATCTGCTGCTAATAGTAGGATTCAATAAATATTATATCAAGTATTACTTTTACTAAGTATGACATCTGTGGCTTATTTTCAATTATTTACTTCTTCAGTAGTAACAAAAGACTTTTGGCCATTTATGTATTTTATTGCCACCAGTATCAACAAATTCATAACCACGAACACATACAGAATAAACTCTTCTGACAACAACACCATCATCATCTCCCCTCGGCCTCGTGACATGCTCGCAGCGTCTCTTGTCCCCAGACCGCCGTCTCTAAAGGAGGTCAAACAAACATTTGTTGCTGCGCTGTAACGCTGCTCTGCCCCCACAAGCGCCCGTCACGCCACCGCCGGCCCGCAAATTTATTGGGCCACTTTTGGATGTGTCAGAGCAGTCGGTGTCGATAAAGCTCGTCGTAATGTTTGCCACCCCATCACAGCAGAGATTTACCTCCCTGACAGACACATCCTGTTTCAAGGTCTTATCTGTCGCCTCGCCCCAAGCAGGCGGCAGGAGGGACGGACAGCGATAGGACAGGGTTTCAAACTGCTTATTATCACCAATTTGACACAGCGGACAGTTAGAGCCTGACACAAGTGCCCACGCAAGCCGCTTCACCCTTCCATCCATTGTTGTCCTGTTATGCGGTGCAAGCCCATAACACCTCAAGTGTAAATAAGAAGGGAAGAGGAATGTAACCTTGACTTCTCTGTCAGTCTGCCTTTTTTCCCTCCCCGCCTCTCTGAGCTTGGCTCTCAGTCTCCACCTTGGACAGGAAGGAGGGAGGTGACAATGAGCGAGGAAGTTGATTGAGAGGCTCTATTATGCATCAACTTAAAGGAAGCTCCCGTGATGGATGACACAGACACCAGTCACCTTCAGAACCCGGACGACACGTTCCCAGCATCCTCTCTGGCAAATGACCTGAAAATCCCGCTGACATATTCAAAAGGGCTAACCAGAGCCGGGCAGCCTTGTGCTGTGTGTATTAGAAGGCCAATTTCAAAGAAAGCAGGGTGAGGCGTACAGAGATGTATGGGCATATATTGAAAATCCATTTCTGTTTTTCAGACACCGGATTCCATTATGCTCTACAAGAGTTGTGAGGATTAAGGTGAGGGACATGTGTTTGACTTTAGGGCCTAATTGTTCCCTTCAGTCAGGAGATGACAATTAATTGAGGGCCGTCACAAGGACCTTGACTGCAAATTGAATTAAATAAATGTTACTACAGCCTCCTAAAACTACTTTAATGTAACAAGAAGTCTCTCTGGCGCATATAGACAGAGGTTAGTTCATTTATGCCAATTTGTCTGTAAATTAGGTATTCTAAAATGATTAATTTTGAAATTTTCCATTAAAGACTATTAGCAATAATAGAGGACTGTTATTCAGAAACAGAGGTGTCCTTCATCGAGTTTTGCAAGTGCTGTTAACAGCCTGTCAACACTTTCTTTGAATTAGCATCATAGTCAAAAGATCTTCAACTGCAACTGATTATTTTCTGCATTAACACTTAATAACTTGGACAATAATTGAATCAAAACACTAGAACTGAAGACTACGAAAGCAAGTGTTCGGATTTAATAGCTGCAGCCGTCAAATTTGAACCATTTGACTATTAAAATTGTGTGCCGAAACCTTTTTTGATGACCGATTCTAATCAGATAATCATTTCAGCTCTACTCAGAGCCAAATACAAAAACATGAATTTTAACTAGACACAACTTTCACAGACACTCGGATCAGGATTAAAGAATACTAACAGATGTATGCACGTGCTTATAAATCACAGATACTAGTGGATGATAAGAGTATACATTTACTCTGGCATAAGAATAAGGAAGCAACTCGCATATACTTGGATATTTTCCCAACAGTACACATTGTTATTCACAGAAAGACTTCGTGATTTGGTCACAAAGCTTTCATGATAAGAGCTTCTATTAAATCTTCAACACTTACTTTTAAGCACTCAACATGCTGCTCCTCTAACATAGCCATTGCTGCAGAGAAGACAGAGTGTACTACTGACACGGTTACCTTATTCACTTCTTCAAACAAACTTGTCAGCCATTCAAGCACTCAACTCCTACAAAGCACTGCTGACCCAAATATTGTCTGTGTTTTTTCTTTATTGGACACTACTGGGGGAACACAATTCTTGTATCCTTAGGTTTGTTATGTTAAAAGCAAAAAGCCATTAAAACTTGACATCATATCAAGTTACAGCACATCTGCCTTGCCTACTCTCATTTGCTTTATGTCTGTGTTTGTCACACTGTCCCACATGGTATTGTGGGTCACCCACAAATAGTAACCCACTACTACTTATGCATGGCACCGTGCTGTAGGGATTAACTGTGTTGCCTCACAGCAAGAAAGTTCCTGGTTCAAACCCCAGGTGGGGCTTTTCTTTGCCACTGTGGGTACTCCAGCTTTCTCCCAAAGTCCCACTGCCATGCATACTAGGTTAATTGGTAATTCAGCTGTCTGTCTCACATCCATGGCTAAACAGCTATAAGTATATGAAAAATGTGACTTGTAGTCTGAAGCAATTGCAAGTCAATTACAATTGATTTAGATGTTATGCTTTACTGTCATTTTAATTAATATTTTAACATCTGGTTAAGGGAAAGCAGTTGACAGTTAGCTATGTAGGTGTCAGCTGCACATTTATTTGAGAAACACAATAGGAAAAACGTACTGTAGTTCAATTCAGAAAATACACTTATAATCACATATTTTATTAAAGTCCAATTATTTATGGAGGTCAAATCTTCACAAGCATTTTAATGCTATTGTAACCTTAACTTGAGGATGAGAAAACATGATGTATTGTGAGAAATGGACAGTAAAAGGCAGAAAAATAGCCTAGCAATTATGTTAATAACTGTAAAAATAAAGATTTAAGAGCTTACAGCAGTGGCCCCCATTAATTAAATGGCAAAGTGTTTTTGCTAAGACAAGTTTAGGTGTCAACTGTTAATGAAAACACACATATGATCATTAGAGGTTTGAGAGAACACGGTCATAACCTTAATCACGCCAGACCAATGGCGTCAACAAAACCTATATGAAAAAGATAAAATGCTTATATATATAAAAATAGATATAGAAAAATGAATTGCGCCTGAAACAAACTTATTAATAAGCAAGAAGTGGCTAAGGCAGTCGCCATTAAAATACAAACATTTCCCAAACTACCTGCTGGCTACACTGACTGGCTGCTTCCGTGTGGGCATTTATTCCTACTTAAGCCGCAATCTCCGCAGTTTGAGTGGCAGCAGGAGGTTTGGAGGGCAGGAGCTTCTATATTCGTGGCGCTCGAGGTCCTTTTGCTGATTCATAATTAGATGTGAACCCAGAGCGCCCACTACGGGGGAGGTCAGAAGGGTGAGGAGGGAGGCGAGGGAGGAGGAGGGGGCGAGCCGGCGTCCGCCTGATGGACACCAAATGAACAAATTATGATGGCCCCCTCTGGGTGTGATGGGGTCAAATGCCCCGCGCCCCGCCGCTGACAGTTCAATTTCCCCCCAGCGCAGCCCCATTCGCTGACTGCTAATTATGAATGAAAAGTTATCAGCCTCAGCCACCCCGCCGCACACACGGACAGTGGTCGGAAGAGGTTTGGGGGTGAGGTGCGATGGTGGGGAGGATTTAAGAGGCATTTGTGAGAGATCCTAATGTCAAAATGTTATTAGAGAGAGCGGTAGCATGAAGAAGCTGAGGAGAGGAGGAGGAGACAGAGGAGGAGGTGGGTCAAAGACAGTGGCCAGGGTTAATCTAAATGCCTTTGATAACCATGCAGTAATTCTCTAAAAAGGCCCGAGCACTCAGCTGAGACAGACTCGCTGCCTCTGTGGGCAGATTGCTGAGAAATAGAAATGACACTGGGGCCAACGTGTGTGTGTGTGGGTGTGGGAAAGAGCTGTTGTTGAAGAGCATGCATGGGGAGGGGCGTGCGTGAATAAAGGTGAGGTTATTTACCCTTGTCTATGAATCCCGTTGCCCATCATGTATTTATGCATAGAATTGACTCTAAATCAGATGTTGATGTGCAAAAAGTTCCCTGTTCTAATCTGCATTTCTATTCTCTATTACTCCCTGGCCTTCACCTGAGGAGAGATTGGCTAACAAGACTTGTGCTGCATAAATGCTGGCCTGAGAGCAGCTGTCAATCATACTGACTGACAGGCGAGCAGAACTGACGGGCAAACTTAGAATACAGACCAACGCACAGCAGCAGAGGCCATTCACATAAGCTGGGAGTGCGCACACAGACACACACAGTTAAATCTGGGTGTACAAAAAGTTAGAGACAGCCTAAAGTCACTTTTAAAGAGACCAAAGGAAGCTCATTTACACGCCTGTGATGACAACAAAAAGTCAGCGGAGTTTACAGAGCAAAAAGCAAAAAAAAAAACCAAAATGCAACATAAAAACATAGTAACCCACGCTCAGCCCTTCTTTATTATAGCAATCCACTTCAGTCTTCAGTTCCTTGGATGCCAGTAGTTCAGGAAGAGTCGGGGTTCACGTTTATAGTCAACAAATTACATTTATACAGTTATTTTATGCCTCGATTACGGTCACTGTATTCATTGTGTTGCGTGCCAACTGTGGTGCTGTGGTGCCAGAGGGCCCACTGCAGTCTTCTCATGAACAATAGGTTTCACCACTCACATAAAAACCTCTGTATCAGCACTGTATGCAAGACGAAGTCAAAACAGGAAGCATAGCAACTGTTTTTTGTTTTTCAAACACTTCACCTGACTGTCTCCTCTTTTTTTTTTTTACTGTTGTTCTGCTTCTGTGTAACGTGAGAATCTCTGAGCTCCTGTCGTTGAAATCGCACTAAAGTGCGACAAAAATCGTGCTCACGTCTTTGAGCTGGGACAAAAACTGTGAATGACAAGTTGAAATGACACTAAAGCACAGTGAGCAGTTTTGATGTCACTTTTGGTGAGGGTGACAAAAGTGAGCAAAAGGCAATTGTTAGTTAGTAGAAGAGCTTCTAGTAATGGATTATAGTGGCAAAGAAGTAATGGGGGAAAACACCTAGACTAAAAACTTTAGGTAATTCAGCTTCAGCTTTTTTTGAAGTAGTAAATTACCCTTTGCATGTACAAAGAAGCTATAAAAATCCCCAAAAACAAGTGGAACTAGACACTGAAGTAATAAAATATAACAACAACTAAGCGGTTTAAGGAATTCATTCACTGAAAAAATAAAAATAAAAATAAAAAACGTTAATAGATTATCTGTTATTTATTTCACCAACTAATATCTTTGGGAAAAGCAAGCTATGCCATGCTTACAAGGTTGAAATCAATAAATAGCTTTGTATTAGAACGATAATCATTACTCACAGCCCACAAACAACAAAACTACTCAATTAGATTCTAACCTTCTGATGTGACATTGTCAAAGAGCAGAGTTTCCATACAGCTGTGTCACAAAATAAGACACAGCAACAGCACAAAGAATAGTCTGGACATTTCCCTCCCAGGAGGGAGACAAGATACAAAATACACAGACATGCAGAGTCGCTCATATACTGAGGAGAGAAAGGAGCCGTCACACTGGGAAAGGTCAACCATCAGATATACACAACATGAGGACACAAGGGACACAACATCTGACAGAGAGAGATGGAGGGTGACACAGGAGGAGGAGAGAAATAAGGGAGAGAGCGAGAGCGAGAGAGAGAGCGCGCGAGAGAGCGAGGGGATGGACTCAGAGACGAGAGAGAAATAGAGATCAAGGGTGTGGAAGTGCAAAAGACAGTGACGGTGAGAAAGACAGACTATAAGAGATACAGGAAACAACGAGAGCTGTTGGACCATCCTGACTTGCTATAAATATAACAAGGCAGAAAAGGTCAATAGTTGGCGTCTGGAGCAGAAATGTTCCACAAGGGAGTGAGGCTCATTTCACCATCTCATATGCTGCTCTGCTGTACTGTCAGTGTCAGACAGAAAGGAACGACTGACTCTCAACACACATTGATGGAGGAAATGTCAGCCTGTGTGCATCTAATACACGCATGCACACACGCGCACACACACACACACACACACACTAACCTGCACAGTGGAGGAGATGTTGGAGAGAGAAAGGCCTTCGAGGTCGGACAGCAGACTTTGAGAGAGCACAGAAGGCTTTGGTGCGTTGGTGGGTGCAGGAGAAACTAAAGAACGCAAAGAAAACAACAACAACGTAAAGATTATTAAAGCTACTACAGCGATGTCGCACACAAAGTTACTTTTTAAAATAGAATTACAATATTAATAATAATAATACTTTATGACAAAAGAAAGCAACTGAAGGCTGTTTAACTTTTACTCCAGTGTTATTATTAAGTCACATCACAACATGTCAGAGCAAACTGACGTATAAAAATATTTCAGCATTGAACGTGAGCAGTCATACTGATATAAATGTCAACAGGGTCATGGGATCTTGTGTCAAAAAGTAATTTAGGAAAACCTGATTCAAACCCCAAAACATGAAGATTATCTGGATGCAGAGTTAGACACACAATTTAACATAAACTACTCCTCACACTGTGATTCTCCTGTTCCACACAAGCTGAACGGCACTTTTTAATATTACATAAAAACTGTGGTGTTTTACTTTGCATTGATTTTGGAAGTTGGAACTGTAAACACTCTGAATTCTTTTTGCCACTGAAGAAATGAACAAAAAGTTTAGAGCTCTTTTTCATCATCATCCTACAAATCCCTGTAAGCATTCGTCTTTTATGCCTCCCTTGAGTTCCACAGATACTGAGTTATGTCCAAGACAGAAGTTAATGACATTTTTGCTTTCTATATTTGATAGCTTGCATCAGTCACAGATAAACGTGCAGCAAATGTGTGCACGGACATGTGAGATGAGTTTCAGCAAAGGTTTTCTACAGGATGATTACCTACAAATTGTAAGCCGATACATGAACTGACATCTATATGGTTAAATACAGTCCCACACCATACAGGGAGTGCAGAATTATTAGGCAAATGAGTATTTTGTCCACATCATCCTCTTCATGCATGTTGTCTTACTCCAAGCTGTATAGGCTCGAAAGCCTACTACCAATTAAGCATATTAGGTGATGTGTATCTCTGTAATGAGAAGGGGTGTGGTCTAATGACATCAACACCATATATCAGGTGTGCACAATTATTAGGCAACGTCCTTTCCTTTGGCAAAATGGGTCATAAGAAGGACTTGACAGGCTCAGAAAAGTCAAAAATAGTGAGATATCTTGCAGAGGGATGCAGCAGTCTCAAAATTGAAAAGCTTCTGAAGCGTGATCATCGAACAATCAAGCGTTTCATTCAAAATAGTCAACAGGGTCGCAAGAAGCGTGTGGAAAAACCAAGGCGCAAAATAACTGCCCATGAACTGAGAAAAGTCAAGCGTGCAGCTACCAAGATGCCACTTGCCACCAGTTTGGCCATATTTCAGAGCTGCAACATCACTGGAGTGCCCAAAAGCACAAGGTGTGCAATACTCAGAGACATGGCCAAGGTAAGAAAGGCTGAAAGACGACCACCACTGAACAAGACACACAAGCTGAAACGTCAAGACTGGTTTTTCTAAGGTTTTATGGACTGATGAAATGAGAGTGAGTCTTGATGGGCCAGATGGATGGGCCCGTGGCTGGATTGGTAAAGGGCAGAGAGCTCCAGTCCGACTCAGACGCCAGCAAGGTGGAAGTGGAGTACTGGTTTGGGCTGGTATCATCAAAGATGAGCTTGTGGGGCCTTTTCGGGTTGAGGATGGAGTCAAGCTCAACTCCCAGTCCTACTGCCAGTTTCTGGAAGACACCTTCTTCAAGCAGTGGTACAGGAAGAAGGCTGCATCCTTCAAGAAAAACATGATTTTCATGCAGGACAATGCTCCATCACACGCGTCCAAGTACTCCACAGCGTGGCTGGCAAGAAAGGGTATAAAAGAAGAAAAACTAATGACATGGCCTCCTTGTTCACCTGATCTGAACCCCATTGAGAACCATTATCAAATGTGAGATTTACAAGGAGGGAAAACAGTACACCTCTCTGAACAGTGTCTGGGAGGCTGTGGTTGCTGCTGCACGCAATGTTGATGGTGAACAGATCAAAACACTGACAGAATCCATGGATGGCAGGCTTTTGAGTGTCCTTGCAAAGAAAGGTGGCTATATTGGTCGCTGATTTGTTTTTGTTTTTGAATGTCAGAAATGTATATTTGTGAATGTGGAGATGTTATATTGGTGTCACTGGTAAAAATAAATAATTGAAATGGGTATATATTTGTTTTTTGTTAAGTTGCCTAATAATTATGCACAGTAATAGTCACCTGCACACACAGATATCCCCCTAAAATAGCTCAAACTAAAAACAAACTAAAAACTACTTCCAAAAACATTCAGCTTTGATAATAATGAGTTTTTTGGGTTCATTGGGAACATGGTTGTTGTTCAATAATAAAATTATTCCTCAAAAATACAACTTGCCTAATAATTCTGCACTCCCTGTAGAGAGTATAAAAGATGGAACACATTTTGAAACCTCAATGCTTTGTTAGCTTTTGGAGCCAGAGATGATCTCATTTGGAGGAGAAGCGATTTATCAAATAACTCCAGGAAAATTGGTTAGCAAGCTGTCTCCATAAACTGTGCAGATGCATCAGACATATACACATATCAGCTAATTAGTGCAAAGTAATAGACCAATAAAACACTCGAATTTCATTCAACAGACCTGAAGCTAAAACTTCTTGGGCAGTCTTTACCTCACAGCACGATACAATATTAGCAAGACAATCCATTAAGATGCTTCAAAGGCGCAAAATAGAGGGCTGCAGGTCAGTGACTCAGTAGGTGAGATGATAGCGACCAGCTGCAGCTGCCTGTGTCAGGACATCTGGACATAATCCTCCAGATGGACGAGTTATACATAAATTCACCTCACTCAGAGCTGTTATGAGGTGGGAAACTAGCTATACAGTTAAAAAGGCTTTTCCATGCTGCAAAGTTGGGAGTGTCTGAACTAAACTGCAGTTTTTGGCACTCTGGCTTCATTTTTTCAGCTGAGGTTTCCGCCTCTTGGTCCACACGTTGTAAATATTTAAACTCTACTACAAATTCTAACGTGATGTTGTGAATGCCTACACTACAGTTCTCCAATGAACTGCACTTTATTTTTAGCCAAGCGATTAATGCAAGTCCAATATTTTCTCTACCTCTAACTGGTACAATTCAGTTCTCCTCACCAGGACTTGATCATCTATGTCTGCTTGCTACTTTGGGCGGTGGGGAAATAGAATACACATCAGAGGTTTTTTTGTGAAGCCTGCTGCTCTTGTTAATGTGAGTTTATGCAAGCGGAAACTGTAGGAAAACTCACAGTCATCTAGATCCAGTAAAGAGACTTCCTTCTTGGAGTTCACTGCCACCTAAAAAGAAAGCACAACAACATGATGGTTTCAATTTCAATTTCACCAACAGTGTCTCTGAACACATTCATCCCACGTTCACGGGTAACATGTCTGGAATTTTCAGTGACCGGTCACATGTCATTTTGAGTCACAACTGCTACTCACCACCCTCTGCAACTGAGTCAGGCTTGTACGGTGTTGACAATAAAACAGTGCTTAAACGTAAGAGGGCTTTTATCGCTCCTTCTCCATACCCTACTAACCAACCTGGCACCACTCACATCGCATAAAGAGCCATAAAATTCCACTCTGCATAGCCCAAGCTGAGCAGATAGGGAGGGGGGAAAAAAACCAATGTGATATGAGTGAAAACAAACCATAAAGTTAGAGGCCGTATCTTATCAGATTTTCTCTGATTGACGCTCGGTGGTGGTAATAGAGACGGAAACCTTGTTACTAAAGGGTGTTGTGATAGAGCAAGACAGACAGAGAGAGAGGTGTAGAAAGAAAGGTAGAGATGCATAATTCATAAGCCATGCCCAAATGACAAAGTGTATGAAATGAGAATTTCATAGTGCAGAAAAGCAAACGGAGGGCGAGAAATAATGTGATGAGCAAAACAGATAAGAAAAAGATTGTAAGAGCTGAAAGGGGCCAAATGAAATGCTGGAAGGGAAAAAACAAAAGGTGGTATAGTGGAGCCAAATCATATCCCAAGGTATAAATCCTGATTTAGAAGCTCTTGTGCACCTGCAGAACAAAAACTCGCTGCGAGAACTGCACATTAATATTTAGAAGGCTAAGCAGAGCAGGGCCATTATCCTAATATCATACTCTATACTGATTTAGACATTATGCATTGTAAATATAGTACAATATCATACATTTTAATGTGACAAAGGTGTGTTTTCCTGTATTGTTTTATACCATTATCTTCTCTTTAGCACTGCATAATGGATCTTTCTCCCCTTAAATTTCCATTTGCACTATTTGCCTATTTGCACTACTCTGCCTGGTTCACACTCAATGTCACTTACCCATTATATTGTATATTGTATAGCTTTCTTGTTATATGTAAAATTGTATTTATTAAAATTTTTACTTTTTAATTATTTTACTTGCATTTTTAATCACTTTTATATTTAAATATATTTAAATGTTCATTTGCTATTTATCTAGGGATTGAGAGTAACGCAATTTCTATTCTCTGTATGTCCTGTACATGTGGCAGAATCGACAAATAAAGTTGACTTTGACTTTGACTTTGAAATTTCATTTATAATGTGTATTTTTAATAGTCTAAGAAGTTCTACAAAGACACTGATTCAAGGCCATTATTGCAAACGTGTGCAACTACAGCGACCAATAAGTTGAAGTTCAATTCAATTGCATTCAATTTAGAGATATTGCAATGACACAGAGCGATCCCCAGTAATCCTATAATCACGTAATAAAAAGCCAAGGCAAAACAGTGGTGCGTGCCAGTGGATGCGACATGATTTTTGGCATGCGCTACTGTCCAACAGAAGATAAGCGGTGTGGGCAGAATCAGCCTCAACCTTGTACAACAAAGCAGTAGTTGAGGGTCATTTGATCCAGGCTGAAACGACAGATCAACGAACTGCAAACAACCCACGACCCCACCATCTTTGGAAAAAGCAAATGCATTTTATTTTTGGTGGAACTGCACTGATGCTGTTGGCAGCCTCTGTTCTCAAAGTTAGAAACTCTCACTCGCAGTTAAATCCAAATAGGCCCACTTCATCCATGCATTATATCGTCACCTTGGGCTTGGCCTTTTCTTCAGTCTTCTTCTTGGGTGCGGGCGAGTCTGACTCAGAGTCTGACTCAGAGTCTGAGGAGCTTTCAGAGGATGAGCTGCTAGCTTGGCCTACAGGTCCATTGCCATTTTCATCAGAGTCACTGAAGAAGAAAACAAAATGAGCTTAGTAGTCAGAGAATACACATTAAAACAGAAAAACCCAACACTCTCCATTATTTCTTAAAAGTAAAATATTTATTTATTCCATAATATAAAACAGTCTGGAAGCCAACAAATAAAACAAACTTGGTGCTATTGTTTTCCTATTTTGCATCCAACTTGAAAGCTTCAGCCCTGATTAGAACAACAAAGATCAATCTGTTTTTGTTTGTGAAGTTAATTCAATGTTGCATTTACTCAAAAAGATTTTTTCCATCTTTCTCCTCTCTCTTTCAGTCTTGCTGTCCCTCTTCAATTTGTCCCGATAATGAGTGTTTACTCCGCCTGCCTGGGATTTTCAGCCGTTAAATTAATGACGGGAATTGTGACGGTAACTGGCTTTTTAACTTGGGCGATGATGAAAAGCCAGTATTAATTTGGCCTACAGATTTCATTTGCTGCGAACAGGAAAAAGTGATATAAATCACTGTGGGCCTGATTAGGCCCTGCCTGAAATGACTGGGCCATAATGAGGGCATTATGCTGTGTTTGTTGTGGAAGCACTGGGGTGAGCTGCTCTAATTACCGTGTGTATGTGTGTGTGCGCGTGTTTGTGTGTGTTTGAGCACTGGGGTGAGTTGCTCTAATTATACTCTCTAATGGAGAGAACAGGGTCAGCCGCCGGCCTGTCACACAGTGAAATCAGGTACATTCGGTGTGAGTTTGTGTGTCCATGAGCAAATGAAGTAGAGTGCATAAGAAACTAAATTTGCTAGTGTGTAAGAGAGTGTACGTGAGCATACTCAGTAGTAATGACTCAAATCTCATTCACTGGTAACACCGGGCTGTTAAATGACCAATCAAAAGTCATTATCCATTAGCCATGTAAATGTGGGTTACGCTACTGGAGGAAAATTCTCATAGATTAGCTTGTTAATGGAACTCGCGCTAACAATATTCCAGCAGTGCTGCCATTATGTGTGTGTGTGTGTGTGTGTGAGAGAGAGAGGGAGATGGTGCATATAGAGTGTAACAGGTGTGTATGATGTTTTTTTCCCTCCATGTGAATCTCCCAGAAGACTTTAACTAGAAACATAAACGATCAGGCAAAGGATTCTGACCACTGACAGGTGACGTGAGTAACACTGATCATCTCTTCATCATAGCACCTGCTAATGGGTGGGACAACACATTAGGGAGTAGGTGGACATTTTGTTATCAAAGTTGATGAAAATAATTGTCAAGCATAAAGATTTCAGAGTTTGACAAGAGCCAAATTGTGATGGCTGGACGACTGGATCAGAGCTTCTCCAAAACTGCAGCTCTCGTCAGGTGTTCCTGGTCTGCAGTGGTCAGTATCTATGAAAACTGATCCAAGTAACAGTGCTAAAAAACACAAACTACAGTCATGGGTGGCCAAGGTCGCTGGCCCGTGTTGTCCGATCCAACAGACGAGGAGCTACTGCAGCTCAAACTGCAGAAAAAGTTCATGCTGGTTTTGACAGAAAGATGTCAAAATACACCGTGCAGTACAGTTGGTTGTGTATGGGGCTGCGTAGCTACAGACCATTATAATGTTTGGTTTTTTCCTTCTAAGAGATCCACTGGATTTAGTTTCCATGCCCCTCGCATATCTTAGAAGTAGATGAGACAAAGACTCTGGCACAAAGACCATGGCTTCGAGCTGGACGACTGCTAGGCTTTACTCCGGTATCCATAAACATGCCAGTTTGAATACAGCTATACCTTTTTTTAAGTTGAGATTTTACAACATTTTCTGATTGTCACATTTTGTTTTGAATGTCCTTTTTTTTAAAATATGATTGAGCAAATTTTGCATCCTCTATCCACACTATAGGTGCTAATGTAAATCCTGACATATCAAGTCTGAGGGGTTTAGTGGAGGAAAGCTACAACTGAGCATTAAGAACTGTAACTGTGAGTGGGCTGTGATGAATAATATAAACTGCTGAATCTTTCAACAGATGGAGTTTGCTCGGATGCAGCAGAATCGTGGGCACATTTGTTGCTGACTACGTGTTTCTGGCAAACACACACCTGCTTAATTAGCAAAGCCAGAAAGAGAAGAAGAGAAAGACGCAGGTAACATCTGGACACGCCGCCTTTGCAGGGAAGAAAAATTATGCTTTCAGATTGTGACAGACAGCAGGGATTTCAGTGTACCTGTCACCAGCAGGCTTGCTTTTCTTCTGCGGTGCTTTCTTGGTCTTTTTCTTCTTCTTTTGATGTGATTCAGACTCACTGGAGCTCTTTTCAGATCCACTGGAGCTTTTTCCAGAATCACTGGAGGTCTTCTCTGAATCCTCACTGCTTTCCTCCTCGCTCTCACTGCCCGATTCTGTACAGACACATGGACACTGTACATATTAAACCCAAAACAAATCAGACTTTATTCTTTGCTGAAATTTCCTTTCATATTACTTATGATCTTAATTTCTTCAGCAACAGCCACTAAATGTACTGACAGTCAATTAGCACCTTATAGTATGCATTTATAGCTTTTTTTTTTTTTTGTATATCAAATACAAATACAAACGATTTTTGTCATTTTATTTATCAATTACCAGCCTCACTGTTTGCTGCTGACTCTGATCTGTGCTGCAGCTACTACTTATTTCTGAAGGCCCCTCTTTAAGTTTTAGTTGGTTGTTTTGCAACTGCACGTGATGAATGAGGGATGGATCTAAAACTTCACTGGCTAACAGCTTGTCAATCATCAGGACTCTGAAATGACTGCTGCTCAACACTAATATATTCCAAACCAAAAGCACAACAACATCAAATGTTGTTCAGCTCAAATTTGTAAATTCTCAAAATGATCAGTTAGCCAGACCTGGATAAACATCAGAAAAATAGACGGAAGGATAAAATTAGAGACACATTTCTAAAATCAAACACTTTTGAAAACACATCAAAATGAAAAACACATTAACAAATCTGTATAGTTTAATGTTATTATGCTTAGTAAAATGTTGTGTGTTCTATTTTGCTTGTGTCTACAACACTGCTGATCCTGCATCTCAGATTTGATTTGATAAATGGTAAAAAAAATAAAAATAAAAATGGATGCATGGATCGAGAACCATACACACAGGAAGTTTTAACGCAGTGAAAATTTTGCTGTGCTTTACACCTCCAGCTTCTAAACAAGATACCAAACTTTGATATGCTTTGCCCCGTGCAGGATAGTCGGATCATGGCCTCAAATAATGAGTGTGTCACTAAATCAACCAGTCATGCTAATGTTGGTTATGCTAATAACCAACAACATTAACTTAGCCTCATAAAAGGGGAAACTTTAAATCGGACAGATAGAAACAAACCTTCGCTGCTGCTGCTGCTGTCTTCACTTCCACTGCCGCTGCTGTCGGATCCTTCCTCCTCTTTCTCATCTTCATCATCTGAGTAGAACTTGTCAGATTTAGGCTGTTTGGTCTTCCCAACTATTGGTGCCGACTCTCTCAGCTAAACGGACACAGCAGAGGGAAGATGGACCGGTTAAACTACAGAATCCAACTCAACTCAGATTCTAACTCATGCAATTTAAGCATGAGTTAGAATCTATAAAAATCGGATTCCTAACACGTAACAGAGGCATGTTCACATTTTGCACGTTGTGTAGCTGCTGGTCACTCCACACAGGCTTCCTAAATGTACTCAATTAAGCAAAACCAGCAGTGGCTTTTTCAATTAAAGGAGTTTTTAGCAGTATGTCGTCACCACCAAATCCCCAAATATGTTTCTGCTAAAGCTCAGACTTAAGTTTGTTGACACCACCGCTTTATTGCTGCTTATTGTTGTATCAGGAGACACACAAAGTAACAGTGATAAACCTGAGAGAAAATGCTAAAGCAATAATGTCCCTCACAAAATAAAAACTAAACTAAACAAGAATAATTCTATAAAGGTTGTAAATGATCATGCTTAAAATATAAATAAATCTTTTCTACGTTTTCTTTTCTATATTTTCTGTGTTGCTCAGTCATTGGTTGACTGATAAAATGTGGGAAAAATGAGAAAAATGCACCACTTCATAAATCCTCACAGAATAATCTAAGGTGCTGCACAAAGGCCAAGTATGCAGCAAATGAGAACTACTTTGAAGTGTAATTTGAAAACAAGAATAAAGATTTGCAGCTGGAAATTAGGAAAACTTGTCACCTTTAAAAACAGTCAGTTTGGAGTTCCCCTCCAGTCAGCCAAGTAATAGTTGGAGGTAAAACCAATGATCTTCTCATTTTTTCCTGACAAATGCTTCATAATGTTAACAGAGAGCCTATGACTTCTAGAATCAGGACTGAGATGTGGTGCATTCTCTTTCCTCCCCTAAGGGCATGAGTTTCCTCACATTTGAGCTAGTTTTGAATGTCTGATTTGGCTCACGTTTTTCTTTACACATCTTGAATACTGCAAATATGATGAGGAGTGTGTAAAAGGCAAAAAAGCAACACATCTGAACTTGTCATGTAACATATACACACACTCAGTGTGTTGTGTTTTTGCAGAAAATGTGTATTCAAAAAACCCACTGTGAAAAACACAACAAAAAAGAGTGACCGCATTAAATATAAGTGAGTCCAAAAAAACATTTTTAATGCGTAAAATAGTCTCCTGAATTTTACACATCTGGTGTGTAAAGACGTTTAGGAAGGTGGGTTTCTTACTGGTTCAACAATCTCCACGTTTCTCACAGACTGGTCGGGAGCAACAGCAGGCCAGTCTGGGAGCTCCTGGTACCCAGTGGCTTTAAGGTTAAGACTGTGGGAGAGAGTGCCCAGCTGGTAACGGTCTCGATCTGAAAGTATCAAGAAGAAAAATTATGGGGAAAAAATAAAAAAGTTTTTAAAAAAAAAGTTTAATAAGTGGTGGAGAAATGGGATGGGGCAGCAATGACCTCACTGTGTTCTAAATGAAGGAAACAGCTTATAGTGGCATCTTCTCCACCAAGCACCGTCACCTCTCTGTCTATGATAACACGTGATCACACTCCCTGCTCTGCCTTCCCAAATGGCGGCACAAGAAGACAATCAGTGCGTGTGCTCTGGGAGGTGTGATTTGCCAACCACAAAAAAGGACTACTTCTGAATATTAAGAATGACAGAGGCCGTTAACACATTCATAAACATCCAGTAAGTGCAAACTGAGCTGGAATGTTAATGTTGTAGAAGGCAGCTTTTCTCTGGTGTCAAGCGGGGGAGAGAAAGAAAAGACAGCTAAATGAGAAAGCCGGAAAAAAGGTTAGCATGAGCTCAATAATTTACCCATCTCATTAGTGTGAGGTAAAGGTTTCTGACCTAACTGCCCTTCAGAGAGACACACACACACAGCAGAATAATAAAACCTCAGCCTGAATCAACTTTGCATACTGCAGGAAATAGAGCCACTAGGTTTGAAATAGATGAGCAGCTAATATGTATTCAGTGATGCGGGAGAGGAATGAAATTTAATCTGAAAATGGAAAAGGTATTTAAAAGTACCTTTGAAGGCAGACTCGAGCCCTGGAGCCGGTTTGGGGGCCAGTAAGATGCGTCGAGCGTACTTGCTGAGCGCACCGCTCTTCTCGTTGGGCACTATCAGCTGCCGTATGAATCGTGTTCGGTCTCTGATGTCGTAGTTCTGGTCGTATTTGCCGAGGTTCAGGATGTACTGGGTCAGCAGCTTGGTCTGGGGACAAAAGTGTGGGTGTTTCAATGCTTTATGTACTTAACCAGCAGGTCCCCACGAGATTAGAAACTTGAAAGGAGACCAACCCAAGACAGACCATTAGGTTGTGAATATTTGAAAAAGTCAAGCACAACAAAAAATGTCAAGGAAACAATTCAAGTATTTAAGAGGAAGATGAAACCAGTTAAAAATAAATAAATAAAATAATTAAAAATATATCATTAGAGGTGCTGTTTTGGACAGAGCTGTGGAAGCATAAAGCAGACACGTTTGCATAACATCCAACTAACACTTTAGAAATCAATGAACTCTTTCAGTGATGCCTGCAAACCTGGTGTACAACCAGCTGAACTGAGCCAGGAGCAAATGTGAGTGTCGCTCATCAACAGGCATCTCCTTCTCCACAAGGCTAGAGTCCTTACTTCAAAACCCCCGTCTCACCCAAGCACAGGGAGACAGAGCACTTGCACCAACATAAATGATTTAGGTAGACATAAAAACAAAATCTGCTCCTGTCGTGACAGCAGCATTATCGCCCCAATCTTTTACTGAATTGTCATTACAAGGAGCAAGAGGTGTGATAATGTGCTTTGAGAAGGCAGCGTCTGGGCTCATAAAATCAGCTCACACACCAATTTTACCTCATCTGACTCAATGGGTCTGCAGACACCAAGTGGCTCTAGAAGATGCATTACATTAAAACTGCTTCACAGCTCTGTATTTGAAATGGGTATTTAGCAATGAGTTGCAACTATTCGCACATAAAGCTCTGTAAACAGTCACACACACACACACACACACACACACACACACACACACACACACACACACACACACACACACACACACACACACACACACTTGATTTTTCTCTGCATGTCTTATTTTGCACCTGCTTAGAGTTGGTCAGGTAGAGCTTTGCAGCTAGATTGACAGTCTGCAGCTTGACGATGTCCTCCTCTGCTGTGAACGTCTTTGCCATCTTGCGCAGTACATCGGGCGCAATCTTTGGCACCTTCTCGCAGTACTCTCCCATCAGCCACAGGATGCTGGCTCGGGCCATGGGAACCTGCAGTTGAGGGTGACATATCAGAGACAAAGAGCAGCACCTGTCACAGTGTTATTTCAGACACAATGCTCCAGTGATAACTTTCACGAGCAGCACAATCATGAACCGTACAGTGACGTTATCGAAGAGCTTGGCCATGTGTTTGATGATGTCACCGTGCTGAGTGGGTTGAGTCTGAAGCAGCTTCTTGATGACCACGATGCTCTCGGCCACCACGGTCTCTGGAGAACCGAAACAAGTCTTCACAAAACTGGACAGAGCCGACATCTCTAATGACGAGCTCAAAGTGCAAATATGGATTCAGGTAACTATTCAGTGAGGGCTTTTTACCGTCTCTATTAGAAAGCAGCAACACCAGACCGTTGAGGCATGTGTCCGTCACCTCAGAGATGTTGGTGGCGCACCTGCCGATGGCCTGGATGGTAGCTGCTGCGAACGCCTTGTCCTGACTCTTCACGTAGGTCTTGGAAAAAATAAATAAATAAAAAGAAAGATCAGATGTACTCAGTGTAATACCCCAACTGGAAAGTAGGTAACACATCTAATCACACAAAGAAAACAACAAACCTGGAATTCTCTCAGAATTGTGGAGATGTTAGCTTCATTAGCTAGATTGGTCAGGATCTCCAACTGGAAAAATCATAAACAGAAAGGTGACTGTTGTTAGGTTCACGAAAAGGTCAAAGAGGCTCAAAAGCCAATATGGCAGTATTTAAATGTGTCAAGCTTGTACATAATATTATACTATTACACATAATACTAAGCTCAGTATTCTTATTTGAGCTTACATGTACATAATGCAGAAAATAAAACAGGGGCTACCTTTAGTGTTTTGATATGCGTGGCATCTGTCGATCTCACATAGAAACTCTTAATGAAGGGCTCAAACATCCCCTGTTTGAAGAGAACTCGTGTTACTACACAGGCTGCATCAACCCAACACACTCTCATCCCTCTGCTATCCATGAGCACTCACCTTTCTCTGTATAGACATCGTGGCGATGTTCTGAAGCACAATGTACTGCACTTCTCTGCACACAACAGCAAGAAGACAGCACATTCAGACATGGACATAGTCACTAGCAGCAAATACGCAAATGCTGTATAAATATACACACATATATATGTATTATTATTATTATTATTATTATTATTATTATTATTATTCTTATTATTATTATTGTTATTATTATTTACCTGTGGCTTCTCAGGAGTCGAACCAGTGACTTGGTGACAATACTGACTTCATGTTTAGGAGCCAGATGCCAGTAAAGCTGAGCAACAGCCATCACTACCTAAAAATATCAACCCAATAAGATAATAAGTAGATTATCTCACAGCATCTTATTAAAACAAACTTGTTACTTTCTGTCTGCTCACACTAAAATCGTCTTCCTTCACATGCATTTGCTCAGGCTCTACACCGGCACTCTCAAAGAGACTCTAAAAGTCATTTTTCAGAAGCGCTTTAAATAGCAGGAGGACGTGTGTCCGTCGTTGAAGGCACAATGAGAGGCTTCGGGCGTCTATGAAGATTGAGGATGTCACCGTGTTGTCATGAGTAAAGACACAGCATGTCACATTTTAATCAACACTTTCATTTGGGAGCATTTTTCCTTCCCGCTGCTACATAGCGACAGAGACCTTGAGGCTCCCGGATGATGGAGACCCGCACTCACTCTGGTTTTTATCGCTTTTATTCAGGCTTGTGTGGCGCATTAAGACAGGTATTCTCGTGTCTTTGTGTGTGTGGCGTGTCCTTTGTATGTAGTACTTTGAGTGAATGTGTTATTGCACATAAATGTGTCCTTCCAGGGTTACAACAGCATTAGCTGATGTGTTCAGTAGGCAACAGACACAAAGAGACGCTGTGTTTCCTACTATGTCCATCAACTTTGGATGTGTGTTCATTCGACTAAAAACAGTCGTATTAGTCTATGCATGTTTGCATACCATTAAAAAAAGTGCCATAATAATGTGTGAATGGAGCCTGTAACTTGTTTATGAGGGGACTGCTTCTACAGATGGTGTTACAGTTTGTTAGCCTGACGTCTGAATCAAACAGGTCTAGAGATCTGTCTGTGACAGGCAACCTCTGGTCTCTCACTTCCCAACTGATCAGGGATGATTGTTGCTGAATGTTGCCCACTGTCTCCAGATGAAAAACACTGCATGATCATTTTGGCTGCTAGAAGGCTGCTGCAGTTACCTATAATTCCTACACACTGCAAACACTCGCTATATTCTCTCCAAGCTATACTGAAACTTGAAACGAAGAATGTTCTCCTTCAAAGTAAAAGTAAAGTAAGTAAATTAAAATATGTGCTGTGGCAATATTTTAACAACTACAGCAATCACAAAGAGGGTTTTTGGTGCAGTACTGTATACCTCTTTGCCACCAATTTCATGCTTCCAGCAACCTTCAGCATCCACCCATCAAATGGTTGCAGAATATACCCTTTTCCCCAATGACCAGCTGTTACCGACTGTTCTCCAGGCCTGCATGAATAAAACTTTTGCAACTCATTTCATAGAGACTTGGCATATAACTATAGACCAGTGACACTGTTTTAACAAAAACTAAAACAGTAAATTTACCTCCTATCTTTCTGCAGATACCGCCCGACTGCACCAGTCTGTTTCTCTGCATCTCACACTGATGCTAATCAATCAGCGATACAGATTCTTATTGATGGAGCATGAGTTACCATGGCAATGTGAACCACATTAGTAACCATGAAAACCCAGGGTTAAACCTGAACTTGTGTCTACATGTCAGCGTTTGAGTGACTCACAGCGGTGTTCCTGCTCTGCAGTAGAGGTTTGGTGTTCCTGAGCAGCAGCCTGTGATCTGGATCCATGATGTAAGGCTTTGCTTCTGTCTGGTCTTTTTTTTCCTCAGAGTCAGAGTCATAGAAGGCTTTATTCTCATCAAACTCAGCACCCTGAAACACAAGCATAGTACATCAAACTAATGCACAAAACTATTTTAATAAAAATAACCCTCTAACAAAATTACAATTAATGATTTTTATTGGATTCTTGTGAACTAAAAATGCCTAGCCCTCAAGCTGAAGGAACACTGCCTTTTAAGTCTTGTTGGAGTGCTTGGTTGGTGAGATGCATCTATAAACTGTACATGTCCAATTAATTCATAAGTAAGACTGTCATAAAAAATGAAGCACAAACATGTGGACTGTACTATTTGTCAGATAACTCCATTAAACCGTGTGTTTTAATGCTCTAAATTTATGCTTTTTAACCTGGATGTTTATAGAGACTGACTCTCTTTCAGAGCTGGTGTTAAGTGGCTATTCCAGGAACTGCCATTTTTGGCACGGACCACTTTGACAGATGTGCTGACACAGGCAGCTGTGGCCAACTGTCTGCTAGGCCTCACTTCCTCTAATTTAAGTCACTGAACTGGTGATCTCGAGTGCATTTAAGCTCATGGTTCACTTTGGAGAATGCTTAAAAAGGCAATAGCTATCAAGTAATGTGGTTTGGTGTGAAGTACAAGGAGAGTTATTAGTCTGTTTGATAGCACTAAATAGCCTGTGCCCGTGTGATGCACCCATGCAGTTTATAGATGCAGTGTGCTAACCAAGCTTCTTAGCATAATCCAACCCTGTTGTCTTAATATGGTAACTTCTGTCTCCAAAAACATAACAGCAGTCAACTGTTTCACAAATGTGCAGTCCAAAAAAAATCAACAGGTGGCGTCACACTGGCTTTGCACATCTTTTACATACAGTCTATGTAACTGGTACTTTACAAATGTGAATCACTATTGCTTTTTGGCCCATGAAACCCTTACCTCCGTCCAGGGACTGGTGAACTGTGTCCTGGCATAGCGGGTCAGCATAGAGATGATGACCACCTGGCCCCACTCCTCCACATCCACCAGCAGATTACACAGTTTTCTGTAGTTCTTGTGGATCAGATCGATGCGATCTGGGCACACCTCCTCAAAGGCCATGACCACACTCCCAGCCACCAGCTATAGAAAGGATCAAAATTAAAACAAAGAACAGAGAGAAGCAAACTCGTGAGGAAAATGTCCCCCCCCCCCATTTATTTCACTCCACTGTTAACATGTGAGTTAATGAGGGTTGTATAGATTTGTTAAGCAAATTGGCTAAGCTGCAATATACACAAACTCTAGAGAAATAAAACACTGGTTAACAGACGTGACCCTGGATGCAAAGTATTATAATTGCACTTTCAAAAAAGTAATGGCAATTTACAGCTTTGATTAAAATACACAGTTCATCCTGTAAGCAGTTAGTTGATAATTGAAAGTAAATTGTTTGCACTTAAAAACATAAGTTTTCTACTGCTTTGTGTTTGAGAGAAGCCCATCAGTCAGAGTGTTTTTCTCAAGCATAAGTGTTCAGTTCATGTGGAAAGCAAGCCAAGGAGGAAGCAGCAGCTGAGAGATCCAATAATCAACTATGCTTTATTGGTAAAGGGAAAAAACCCATTTGACTGTTGCTCACCTCCCACTCCCACCCACACCATCACCCAACTGCCTGCTGCCTCGCTGACTGACTGCAAGGCTGAGTGAGTGACACGGCAGTGTATTAATATGCAAACAGCATTATCGCAGGCAGGTGAAGATGAAGAGAAAGGGAGCAGAATTCAGTCTTCCCAATTAAAGCCTTCTGGCCCCTGGTGGCCCTGTGGGAACCCAGAGCATTTACCCATCAGCACTGTCATGAGCCTGCATTGATTGCGTGAGTGTGAGAGATGTGCATGTGCATAGCTGCCGTCTGTAGATTCCCACAGAAATCACACACAAACAAGTATGTTTTACTATACTGCAGTGCTGTATATATAGTTATATTTCATGATATGCACAGGAATTTTATGTATATTCAAGGAATGACATGGCGCTCCGGACAGTGATTAATGTACTAAGGCCAATAGTAACACACACAGACACATGCATAATTCTAACTTTCATTTTTCCTGTCTTGATTATTCCAACTCATTTTTCATGTGCATTTCTCAGTCCTCCTTTGCATGTCTTCAAATAACCCAGAATGCAGCAGTTAGGCTGCCAACAAAAAACAACACATACTCCTGTCACCCCTATTACTGCTTCACTTGCTTCAGTGAAATTGAGAATTTTAAAATGTTATTATTTACATCAGTGTATCCAGAAAGTATTCGCAGCACTGTGTAGAATTTTAAGGTGAAAAATGAATTTAATCAATTTTGGAAAAAAGGCTGAAACATGATCAAATGTGGAATAAGTGACGCACTTCTAATACTTTGCGGATACACTGTACAAAGTTCTATAATGCCAGGCTCCTGTATATATAGCAAAACTGTTGACAAGTCTTTCCAGTAGTCAGCCTGTTCAATCATCAGGTCCACACTCTGTTTTAAATACAGAGGCAACCACACCTTTGAGGTTGTACCGCTTAAACTTTCTGCCGTCATCAGCCCACCGGGTTAACTGAATCTGGTCTTCAACAACTGCTGAAAACTAATTATTATACTTACTTTTAATTGTAGTTCACACAAAAATCAGTTTGAAAGTATAACCCTAAACCATGTTTCACTATATCCTATCATCATCATCATCATCATCATGAGTCTAAATGGAACTTTAAGAAAAAATAATTAGTTAAAGCCACAAAAATTGAATCATCACACCTCTATCCAATCATTTCAGAATTTAAAAAGAATTTAAAGCACTTGTACAACCACTGTAATATATAGAAAGACGTTCCAATGAAAACTATTCATAGAGTCTGACCGGTAGCATAAATCTTTCCAGCAACCTTCATTTAAGCATCAGTGTCAATAACATTTTACAGCAGACTAACTTAGTCAAAGCATTTAGTAAAACATGGATTTTTAAGTATGTCGTGTGTATTTTTGTCTTCTTCTGACCCTCTCCTGTCTCTGAGGCTATTAAAAGCAACACTCCTTAGCACGTGCATCCTGCAGCAAGGCTTTGTGCATTCTCTACCAACTTCCCCCATTAGACACAGCTCCAAGGTAAACTACATGCACCATCAACAAAACTGACACCCCAATCTATGGAGTTCATACACCTCCTCCCCGTCCCCTACCTCGGCCATATTATCTACCCTGCATGACAAGCCGGTAATGGAAAAATCACACTAAGCAAATGGTTCTTCTAATAACAATAAATTTCCTATAAAATTATGAAGGGCTCAAACCGTTTCCTTGCATCTATTTTGCTATGAATTCTAATTAGGGTGCCAGGAAGGCAGAGTGCTGGGTCATCACGTCAGAGACAACGCGCGCCTTTTTGATTGATGGCCCGGTGTGGGGTCGGCCTATCCTCCCTCTGCTTACTCTCTTCTTTCTCCCTCCCTCCCTCTCTCCTTTTTCTCTTAAATTAATGGGCATCTCACCTAGCCCCTAATCATAGTACCCCCACTGCCACTCCCCCCAACTGCTCCTCCTTTCTCTTCTCATTTCAATTTTGCAGAAGGTGCATGGGGGAGAGGACGGGAGAGATCGATCATTTATCTTGTAATGGCTGGATAATAGATCCATCACGGTAAAACAGCTGCACAAACTCCTGTGTTGTCTCTGTCATCAGGCCTTCCCATTTTCTCTTTAAACCATCCTGCCTATAAGCAGCCCCCCCACCCACCACCACATGTGTCACAGCCATTTAACCAAAGAGGCACATCTGTAAAGGTAAATGTCAGCAGGCCTGGACAACGCCATAGCCTGAATGATAACCAAATGCTTCCATCTCCCACTAACACCATTGTAATACCAGTTCAACAGCTTTAAGCCACACAGCTAACTTAGTATGAAGAAAAACTGTGCAACAAATTGAAATCTGACTGAAAAGCTGCCAGAAAAACGTAAGGTTCCAATAGAGTTGTTGTTAAAAACTGAAATTTCGATAGCTTTATAAATACAAAATATGTTTTTCGTTATGTAAAACCAGATCCGTAACCCTGCTGTACATGCTGACTCGTCTACATTAAACATTAGCACACCTAAATGTCTAGGCATGAATGCATATGGATACCCTTTATAGTCAAGTCTCATTAAATTATTTATAAGCACATCTAATAACAACTGGCATTGATCAAAGTGTGATACAGCGTTAAAAAACATCCACAAAAACCCCCATCAAAACTCGATCTGATTTACAGGCAAAGGAATTAAAATGAGTTTTCAACCAGGTCTTTAAAAACAGTCTTTGTTGGTGAATGGGGTTTACCGGGGGTTAGGAACAGCTATTCGAAAGGCTCAGTCTCCTCTATGTTTCACCCTGGACAACAAGACAAATAACCCAAGGACATCTCCTTAGCAAACTTCCCTGATCTCGTGGGAACGTGCGAAATTAAAAGAGGTAATAGTGACCTTTCCAGTCACCTTGTGACAAACACAGTTTGGGGAATTGGCCTCTTTTCTAAACTGCAATTTTTAACTTAACTATGACATTTTTTCATAGCAGGAGAAGATGGATTTTTGACAAATTCATGTGATATTCAACCAATGTTCATATATCCAAGCCAGAACTAGTTATGACTAGTCATAAGCAATGACATTCTGATATTTTTATTAAAATAAAAAAATGATACAAAATGCAAAAATTACATACAGAGGATGGCGATCTGGCCTGTGTTATTTTTACGAATTAGATATGTAATCTTTAGTCATTTACAACCGCTCCAAATGCCTTTTCTTTTTCTCCAATATTATAAGCAACATTATCGAGAGGCTAGCCTGGAAAATTAGCATTTCATGTCTGCAAACATCAACAGATGTGATTTTGATGAAGAAAATCAAACCAGCAAAAGCTGAGATAAATCAACTCAGTCTCTAGTAGACAAGCAAAATAGTCCAGATTTCTAATGCTGAGAGCTAATGCTGTCTGTAATTTGAAATTTGGACATATACAGTTAATTTTTGGCAAAACTGTATGAAAATAGTGTTCAAGTGTTAACATACCTGTTAAAACTGTTCCCTTTTATTTAAACTGCAGTCTTGTTTTCACTTTTAGATTTCAGCAGGGATGAAGATCATAGATCGGCACATTTGTTTGTTTGGACCACACGTATTTTGTGAGATATTCGCCTTTGTAAACTTAAGGCAGTCATAATGTGAGATATTTTCTTAATATGAGACAAGGATTAAAAAATACTTTGCCACCCCAAAGTAAGTACGACCGCTGAGTTCATAACAGAACCTACATAACAAATATTCACAATCGCAATCAATCCAGCTGATACATAACAACTGATGTCATCATCAGGGTTTTTATTTCACACTTACAAAGATCCTAGAAAGTTTTTGAAGGCAGCACAAAACAGCCATCCAGCTAGTACACCAACACTTGAATGTAGTAGCAGGAGTAATCCTTTCCATTACATATAATATAACAAGAACCTCTGATGGCACCGATTCAGCTCTGGACATTATTGTGGGACTTGTAAATTCTACATGGCATCGTCGAATGCATCGCTTCACTTGAAAGCTATTCAGCATCCACTGCATTTAGGTTTTTCACCATTCATCACCGACTGATGTGCTTGTGCGTCTGTGTGATGATAGTGCCCTCTCTCTCTGTCCCCTGCCTCACAATGTGGGCTCCAACAGGGAGAAGTCATCTGTCTTCGTTAGCGTCTGGGGCTAAATATGCTATGCATCTGGTACTGGGCTTCCACTCCCCCCCCCATTCCCGTTTGGCCTAAGCCGCTTTGCTTTGTTTATATAATGGTAGGCATACTGTATGAATACATAATTATAACAAACTGTGCATGATTTGCACATGCAAACACAACGCACTGCATCCTCCAGCCAGTGTCTACATATTTGAAATTGGCATTTCAGCACCCTTAGTATTCACTGTGACCTCGTCAAATTAATGCGCTGCCTGCTGACTTCTAATGCACCTTCTGCATTGTGTCTGTGATTGGCCAAATTGCAGAATTTGAGAATCCAAGTCATTTACGGTCCATTTTGGGAGAAAATTTGAAAAAAAGAAGAAGCTGGCCTTTGAGAAAATTAAGCTGACACTAGCATCAGTGCGAAAATTCCTTCCAAATGGACACTTAACAAGGAGCATCTGAAGATGTGTGGGTTTAAGTGGGTGTTAACAAACCGTGGCATTGCCGAATGAGCTGTGGGATGGAGAGCTAAGAGAAGAATCACTTGACTGGGGCGCCCTCCAGTGGTCTTCGTTGTCAAACATGGGAGGTGTACTGTGAACCACTACGGTACTCTGTGTCTGCTTACCGTGCTTTTGTCTTTCAATAGTTTCTCGATCACTTCGATCAGCTGCTCCTTCTGATCTGGGTCGAGGCTGAGGACAAAAGACAAAGAGGTTGGAAACTAATTGTCAACTACAGAATGGCAATTATTCACATACAGACTAACAAATTAAATCATGTCCCTGCTGTGCGTTCAGAATACAAAGATGTATGTCTGTGCGTGTTTAACCAAAGCCACTCCCTGCATCAATCCGTCACTGCTTCACTTTAGACTACTGTAAAACATCATCATTGACCATATTTTTAACCTGTAAAACACTCTAGGTTACACTGCTGGTATGTTAGCAGACAGGAGAGTAGCTGCTTTTGATTAACAGAGACCAGTTAGATCAGCACGAAACATTTTCATAACCAATTAAATCCAGTAGCCCGAAACTACTACTAATCCAGAGCTTGATACAGGCCCTCAGTTTATCCTCTGTCTGAAACAAGCTGTTTTAGCCCCTCCCCTTTTAAGGCAACCCTACCTCCTAAAACCGCTTACCTGTGATTGGCAGCTCTTCACAAGTTGCTGTGCTCACACAAACAGGTTGCATGCCATGTTTAATATGAGTAGTAGTATGTAGCCCTATATTCAGTTTTCATTCATTTTATTTAAAAAAAATCAATTAAAATACAAATTCCAAACTGAACATAAGATCGTTCTTTGTGAAACAGGCTTCCCCAAAGCCTACGAGTTGCATAAAATCAGGTAACAAACAGCAAATATATATACAATTCCAAATGTACATTATCATACCAAAAAGAATCACTAAATATCCTACGATTGCCGTAGGAATCATAAAATAAAAACATTTTTAAAAATCCAATACATCTAGACAGTGGCACATGAAAACGATAGGATAAGCCTCACGTAGAGCAAAGTTTTGACTGATCCATGCCATACAGGCTTCAAAATCAAGTAGCAACGATTATTTTAGAGGTGTTTTTTGTTTGAAGACAGGCATTTTAAAAATGTGTTGAAGCTTTTTCCAAATGTATGGACTTCTACAGCTCACAGTAAACTTATTACCCCAAACTTATCACTTTGTAAGGGCGGTTTCTGTCTTCTATGTGTACACTGGAATAAACTCACAAAGCCTTTTGCCAAGTCTCTACAATATAGAACAGAACATAAGGAAAAGCATAAGAGGTCTACGGTATATAGAGCATGAAGGAATTTCAAGAATCTGATAGAAGCAGTGCAGATAAATAGCAAAACTGTGTTAGGTTTTCTAAAGAACCATCACTGATCATCAAACATGCACCTACTACTAAGATAAGAGAGCGATAAAAGCGGGGCAAAGCCCCTTATGCCAACATTGCCCAACCTTCACTGCATTTACTGCTCAGTTCACTGTTGAGGCAGTAAGACGAGCCAGTAAAACTTACAAGTCTTTACCATTGATGTCTTTACCTGTACAGCTTTTGGATCGCATGTGCTGAAGTCTTCCTCACATATGGGGACAGGTCAGCTGCAGCCTCCTTGATGGCCAGCATCATAATGGGGACAATAATGGGGACGCGGATACTGGACAAAACCCTCAGAGCACTAGCCCGGATGAACTGGTTTGGGTCCTGGCACAGAAACAAATTGTCAGCGAGACAGTGTGCCACAACAAAAACAGTGCCTCCCAGCACCAAGAGAAAAGCAGGGAGAAGTGAGACATTTATCATCCTCTGATCATCAACACATTCATCTATCCGCATCCAGAGAGACTGAATGTTACCTTAAGGGCCCGCTGGAATGTGCTAATAGACAGCAATGCCAAGTCCTGCTGCTTCTCTGCATACCTCACCAGGTACACGTACACAAGTTTCTTGAGCTGCGAAGAACAATGACATCAAAAACAGCAATAAAACGAAACGGCTATAAAAGAAAAACCACTGCAGCAGACATGAAACTAATCAAGCAAACCAGCTGTGTTGGAAAATTTAAGCAGGTTTGTGTGAGGACACACCGTTTTGTTTTTTTACAGACAAGAAGAGTACAAAATATAACACAATACAAAAATCGGCTTCCTTTACGTTGATTTTTCTAAGGGAAAAATTTGAGTTTATTATTTTAAAAGACTGGGGGTTGGCGGTTGGGGGCGGGTCGATGGAGGTGGAAAGCTTTCCTGTTTTAATTTCAAAACCTGCACTCTCAATAGAGAATGGTTTCAGACAGAGGAGCTGTATTATGTGTTTATATTTCCCTCCCGAGTCTTGTGCTTTGGCTCCCTCACCTATTCTTTGCTCACCGGAAAGCCTGAGATAATATTTGTTCTGGATTCTGACAGGTTTAACTAGAGGTCAAAGGTGCTTTGCCTGCTGATTCACATCAGCTATTCCGAGAGAGAATAGACGGAGCTAATTTTCTTCCTATGAGCCTGTTGGGTTGGAGACCATGAAACTGGGAGGAAAGGGTTATGAAAAATGATTTACCTAAGGAACTATTTTTAATTTATAACCTGATTTAAGCTGGAGGTCAGGTCTAAGGTTACATTTTAGGTACAAATCACCAAGCGCTTTAGCTGGTAATCAGCACCATGCTTTCTAATGCAACGAGTATTGACCTGTGGTTTCACAGCACAGTTCTCAATCATCATTGAGGCCATTACTGCTGAAAGTAATGGCATTACTCACTATAAAAAAAAGGAGACAAAACCCATCTGCCCTCAAGGATCGGGTTTGTGTGACCACAGAGCATGCAACGGACTTCGTTTTGAACTGCTAAATAGGCAATTACGTGCAGTACAGATGAAACTTGCTCCATCTCGTGTTATTTTATTTTGTCCCTGAATTTCAGTGTAAAATTCAGTAAATAAAACAAAGAGCACCAACATTAAACCACGAAACGCTATCAATAAACTGCATGTTCTTGTGCAGTTACGCTCACGCTCTAATTGTTGGGGCTCATGGGCAGCTCGAGATGACACGAAGTAGAAGGGATGACGGCGGGAGCGAAATAAGAGGCCATTTTTAGCACGACATACTGTAGCTGAGCAGAAACTGAGAAGAGAGAGAAAGCACAGACCAGGACCTCACACTACCTTAGCAGCTGGTGTGTATGAGGCAGGAGAGAGAAGATGTGACTCGGAGCTCTCTTCCCCCAATTACATCCACCCACCTGCTCCCATACCCCTGCCACGAGCTGGTTCGGCTGCATGCCTCGCACACAGCGCCTGGCCTGGCTGGACCCCCCTCCACACCCCACCGCCCCGGCTTACATGCTGCCTCTCATGCTACCTGATTATTCTGCTGCTGCTAATCAATATTCACAGGCTCTGGGCATGGGAGCGCCTCTTGAGCTGCTGCTGCTTAATGTTCGGTCATTCACTGGAATAGGCGGTGGGTGAGTTTTTCCAAGGCTCGCAGGATTCAGTGGCATGTTGGCGCAAGCTCACAGCAGCTTTACAGAATATTTATGCTGTTGCTACTGCTGTACCAATTTATGGCTCAAAGTAGGGCTGAGAAATAATCTAATTTTAATTAGCTCTGCATAATAATGCTGCTGTTTTATCATACTTTGCGGTCTAAGACACAGAAGTCAGTGCAACTTTGTGAACTTGCTTGAAATGTAATACACCTAACAAAGAGGTGCATTTTCTTACAACTGAAGAGATGTATTAGGTATTTATTTCCATAACACAGACTGTATTCTTACACCGAGTCTATTTAACAATATTATCTCAATCTGCTGCGACCATTTCCCGTTTCCTTGCTTTGCTTTCTGTAGAAACACTAACTTTAAATGTTCAAGCACATGCATGCGTCTAAAGCAAGAAAAAGATTCTCAGTGGATCTAACTATTGTTCTGTAAGTTCCCCCTTTGGGCGTCATGCTTTGGGAAGTCACGTGCTGCGTTGCGTGAGAACGAAATGAATCATAACAGTGAACTGCATTAAAATAAATGAAGTAGTGCGCGTTATTTCTCAATCGTGTCATACCTCAATATTTTTACTCGCAACATTCTTCACCACAGCAGGAAACAACTCAGAGGCACTTTTGCCCTTGGCAATGAGCTGGAGAAAAAAAAAGAAGAAAGAAACAATTAAAAAAAAAAAATTTATTACCAGCACAAAACAGCTCAGTTACTTAAAAGAAACGCTTTAGTGGATTCCTGTGATGCACTCACCCCGACAATTCTCTTCATGGCCTCCAGTTTGAGCGACTCCTTGTTGCTCTCCAACATCTCTTTAAGGTCTTCATTCCTGAGGACAGAAGACATCCTGGGTGTTATTGTAGTCAGTGGTTAGTTGCTTTACTTATGTCCGAATTATGATTCAGCGGGAAATCTAGGTTGCAACTTAAGCAGTAACCATCCGCCTAACAGTTTGTGCACCTCTAGAAAAACGTAACTACATGTTGGATCAACGCAGACTGGAATGTTACAGCCTCGGGTTAAGATCGTAAATGGTAAATGGACTGGTTCTTATATAGCACTTTTCTACTCTACCTGAGCACTCAAAGTGCTTTACAGATTCACTATTTAGAGAGCAGACAAGCACTTTGAGCAGCCAGGGATTGAACCACCAACCCTCCAATTAATAGATGAGCTGCTCTACCTGCTGAGCTAGAGGAGGAACACCCCTGGGGTTTCGGGTTATAAGTTTTTAGATTTGAAGATAACTCATGCTTGTACATAACATGGGCACAAATACAAAAGAATATGTAAATGGATGAGGTGTCTGCTCACAATGCAGCAACAATGGTGTCCTAAACAACAACACAACTGCATCATAACAATGATGCTACTCAGCAATCACATGATCACCACATTAATTCCTTGACTAATTCAACCAGGCAATGTTGCTCAAAAACAACCCACACAACAGGATGCTTGTTCCACAGAGATGCTGTGCAGGATGGAAAGCAAGCTGCAGACAAAAATAAGGAGTGCAGATATGTTCTGTTTTATTTTAGGTATATAATAACCTGGTGCTTATCCAAAATGATCAAAATTAATGACAAGATCAAATCTGCCAATATTTAGCAGTAGTGACTCAACAACATGGCGCTTGAGCTGCAATCCAGATGCATGACATTATTTATCACTGACACAGATGCATTGTGTTTATGAGCTTTGGGTCTGCCCATTGTGAGGAAGCGATGTCTTAAAAACATTAAGTGAATTTGAAAAACACAAACCTCCAAATTGAATTTAGGCAAAAACCTATTACAATTTGGTGGTCTAAGGTCAAGGGTCAAGACTTTATCTCGAACTCAGGAATTTACATGCTAATTATTTCACACAAATCCCATATGGAAAAGATATATATAAATCTTACAAAGTTTGTATCTGTCTTGTGTGAATCTTGTATGAAAACAAATGAAAGAGTGAAAACAGATATAAGATCCCTTGAAAAATGATATAAATGAAACTTGTATGTTTTGGATACTTACTAAAACAATATATGAAAGTAATGAGAAAGTGGCCACTTTCATGAGTAAATCAAATAAGCCTTATATGATTCACTATATGAAGTTGGCCACATCGTATGCAAGTCTTTTATAAGTTTTTACTATTTCTTTTCCATATGGGATGTCTCATAGGATAAAATGAGCAATTATATTTTATATCCTAAAGCTCAAAAAGGTCAAACTTTAGTTTCTTAATCTGTAAACAAAAAAAATAGTTTTTGTAGGACAGCAACTAAATCTTTGAAACCTTAACAATATTTTATATAGAGCCTCAAAATGATTGAACTAAATTTGAAAAAAGCTCCACTGCATGTGAATCTGTAATATCTGATATTGTTTGGTATGACTTCAGTATCACTTTAGTCAGTTTACACCACTGAGAAGCAAACGTAACTAATGAAATTCCCAACAACCTTGATTTTACTTTATATCTTACTGTAATAGACAAATGGTGACACTGTTAAATGATATAAAAACTGTCAATTTACGCTGTTAACAAGCATTTCGTTAAAAACACTGACATGTCAGATCTGCTACCATGATATGTGAACTTGTCCAAACATTTAGATCAAACTTTAAACTGTCTTTAACTGCTCCCTTGTACAAAGTCCATGAGATGCTGAACTCGCCTGTGTAACACCCAGGCATCAAACTCACCAACGCCTAGCAGTCTTTCCAAAGGTGAGAATGGGCAACTTTGGGAAGGAAGAACTCCCTTTTAACAGAAAGAAACCTCTGACAGCACCGAGCTCAGGGAGGGGAAGCCATCGGCCTAGTTCAGAGGTGACGGGAAAGAAAACAGCATCTACGCTTCTACAACTTTGGTCACAACTAGACCTGATCCTGTGACATTTTTTAGCATTCAGGAGTGAAAACAGCTTTACTTTTAATTCATTATAGGTTTTCAGTATTTTATTTAAATCCACTTTAAACATTGCCAAGTTAAAAAGACTGCACTCAAGTCAATGACTGTTGTTCATACTTTTTTTTTTTCATATGATAATCTTAATTCTAAAGGAATAATTTGTAATGGTAATCTGAAAATTCAGTTTCCATCCACAAATAGTCATCATTTTAAAAATTTGTTACCTGTATTAGTTACATCTAAAGATTTCAGTGTTATTTAAAGGAAAACGCATATATTTAGCTGTCAGATGTTACAAGAAAATAATGACCTGTGTTGTCTTACTACAGTACCCGGCTTTGTGTGAGTCCTTAGGGCTACTGTTGGTGTGTGTGAGTGACTGTTCTTCCTGACTGAGTTCAGGCTTCAGAGTAAGCTGTAAGTTCTCAGCAGACACCAACACTGTCCTCATGGCTCCTGCTGCCTCCGAGCGCAAAGAAGAGAAACCAGCGTCCATACCGCTGCAGTCCATTCAGTGGTGTCTGTGCGTGTGTGTTAGCTGTCTAAAGAACAGAGTCCACAAAACCACGGCTGACTGAATTTCCACGGACCAAAGAGAGCTGTGGTAATTACTTTCCTTCAGGGTGTACTCCCAAGTTCTCTTGGCTTTATTTACAGCTGTCTTCTTGTCCAGTTCATAACTGTCAAAGCTAGGAACTGTGGAAAAACAGCACAGGCTCCACTGCTTTGTCACTGTCATTCACCGGTACTCCCTTCCTCTTCTGTTGGGCAAAAGGGGAAAAAAAAAGTCACAAGATGCCCCGTCAGCTCACTAATGGCAAGTCATCCTTATGCCTGAGGGTAATGACCACTTACTTGGCTAATTAGCCATTACTATATTAAACTGTTACTCCTCTATTCTGAAAAATGCTGACTTTCATATGGAAAGCTGTCTCACCTGGCTCCTGGTTGTGTATGTGACTCTGCCTCTGTGTGACTATGGTCACTTCCCTCTAGAGGAAAAAGGAGGGCCTTATCTCTGGTGGGTAAACACTGAGCTACTTTTCATCACCACCACTGCACAATAATCACTTTAAATTGGCACCACTTAGAGCACATGCGTCTGCCAAGTTTTACTGACAATGCCAACAGGACAGGCCGACATCAAAGATAACAGCACCGAGCTGAATGTCAGGAAATACTCCTGAAGATGTGAATGGTACAAAAGGGTTTTGAAGAGGGAGAAATGTGGACTTTATTCCGGAGTAGATGAGTAACATGAGGGCCTGACTGAGTAATGACTCGACTTTGAAATGTTTCGTAAGCAACATTGGCGCAAATTGGGAAAAGTTTTTGCTCTACACAGTATCACATTCATCACACGCAATATGACAGAGGATTATTTTGGCAGGTATATCCAAAGCTCCCTCTTCCAAAAGATTTTCTTGAGTAACATGATAGAAAGTAAAAAGGACAAGGACATAGCTACCATGTTGAAGTCCTGTTCTAAAGTCTCAAGGTGAGCATTTTCACTGTTGCCATCTTCTGTGTTTTGAAACAAGCCATGGATGAATCTGACTGAAATCACGCTCTCATTGGCTGGGGACTTCTGATTGACAGGTTGTTAGCCAGTGAGCATAATGTGGATAATTTCCACAGTCAACTTACTGCTGAATTTAGTAGAAACTACAATGAGTAACTGAGCCCATCGACAAATGTTTACAAAGTCAACCTTCCTACACTTTTATGGGACCAGACATCTTTTTGCAAACACAGGTATCACGACCACACGATGGTCACAAAAAGAATGCACAATTAAAGTGTGTGCTTGCTACACTTTAATCTAAATTGATCCTTTGCACCATCTATAGTAACCATTTAAATATACTCTGTTGCAGAACACAGACAGCAGGAGACCTAACGGCCAAAAAGTTATTCCCGTTATAGTTCTTTGTAATCCGCCGCCTGGGCACATGCTTGCTTGGTGCATTGTAATATAAATTCTCTGTGGACGAAATTCACAACACAGGGACCCAAGTGGACCCATGAACATGAAAAGTATAAAACGGCAATCACTACTTGGCTGTCGGGTCACCAGCTGTATGTGTCCACAACAGAGTATAATCCAGGCTTCAGTGAGCACTAAGTACAATAGTACATATTTGCACATGAGCGGAACAAATCTGTGTTTGGTAGCGACAGAAATATCCAATTTTCTTTCCTTTTTAAAAAAAAAGCAAACAAAAAAAAAACATAGCATCCAATTTTTTTCTGTTTACACTGAAAACCTAAACAACTCAAATAGTTAAAAAAAAAAGAAAGAAGAAGAGCTGCATCACGTGTGGCTGATTATTAGCTTTTCAAATCTTTTTTCCCCATCACTGCTGAGATTGATTAGAATATAATACACCCATGGCAGTCTCCTAATGAATATTTATCACAAACAGGCCACATGTGTATCCATCTCATTTAATGCTGTGTTGTAATATGTGAACGCAAACACATTTTATTATGTAGTCTCTCCTTTTTGCAGAAATCTGAACACAGACCTTATGATGTGTATAGAAAATAACTTGTATAAAATTAGAAAATAAAATATTTTCATGGTGAAAATATTTCTTGGCACTCAATCATCATCAATTTAAACTAACATGGAAAAGAGTCTGAAGTGCCAGATCGTAAAAAAAAAAAAAAAAAAGGTGGTTACTAAATGGGTGCCAAATTTTGCAGCATTTCCAGCATTTTTGAGCCATCATAACTTCGTAAGAACAGGAGCTCTTCCGGTGAAATTTTCAAACCTGTAAAGCACATTTAATCTGTCGTCAGCAGTTGTAACCAGTTCAATTACACACCCACACCAATGGTCCCATCCTAAAAGCAAAATCATGATTTTGTTTTGTTTTTGCTATGACCAAACTTTAGCATCAATATCATGTGACATAACATAGTTTATGTCAAAGGGGCTGAAAAATGCTGGCAAAATTTAAAAGCACTAAATTTCATTGCACCTCTATATCCTTTAAGCGCTGCAACTCGGAAAATATTCATAATATGATGGTACCGTTTTCTACTGTGAGCTGAAGTTACTGGGAAGAATAAACAGCTGACCCTGAGGACATCAGATGTGAACTTTTTTCACATTTGGTTATTTTACGTGGAATCACCCTGAAGTTAAATCTACGATGCAAGGTTGTTAAAATATTATGATCCACATTATCAACAGGTTGGGAAAAGCAAGACTAGTCTACAATACTGGAACAGCAGTAATAAAAGAAGAACTGTAAAAAAAAAAATTTGCAAGTGGGAATTATCAGCTGATTCAGGGATAAACTGGCAGCAGCAATACAAAAAAAAAAAAAAAAAAAAAAAAAAAAAAAGAGTAGCAAGGCTAAATTTGCATGACTCCTGACTAGGGCTGGGCCATATTATACCGTTCACGGTAATACCGGTATAATGTTAGGCAACGATAGGAAAATGAAATATCGCGATAGAATGGGAGTAAAACGCGCATGCGCAGTGCCTTTGTTTTCATACGCACATGGCCGATTGTTGAGTGAAACAGATGAACCAGAATTGGTTTGTAAAAATGGTGCAACTTCCGTGATGTGGAACTGGTTTGGTGTTTGTCCGTCAGATACACAACAAAGCACATTTTTTTGCAGAACATGCAAGCGGCCGTTGTTATTGTCGTATTTGTCGGACTAAGATGCTCTTAAATCTGGGAGTAATCTGGGTCCTAAACTCCGTAAACTTCAGGTCAAACAACACTGCAGCATCACTTAGAGTTAAAAACTGTCTAAATTCTTTCATCTTTAATAAAACGATCAGCATTGCTGCTTTACCAGGTGTAACTATAAAGTTTAACTTCCAGGCATCCATGAAAACAAAAGTTATTACATTTAACGGAAGTTAGCAGGAAGCTAGCGGAAGTTAGCTCGCTAGTTTCGCTAGTTACCCAAGCATGATATTGCATGTTCTGACTGAGAGATTTCTGAAAAAAATCAAACGTACAGTTCTGCTATCACTTCCAACATAAATGAAGACAGGAAACTAAACAGCAGTGACGTTTGTAGGGTTACTGAAGTTGGGCTAGCTGGTATATAATGATGTGCTACGTGATCGCTAGCGACACAGCTATGTTAGCATAACATAAACAGTGAAGCTGGAGGACGAACACTAACACTTTTCCACTTATAAAAGTTAACGTGAAGGTTCTTCATGGTTAGAGACAAATGCAATCGCATGGCAGGATGCTGTAAACGGACCAAACTTCAGTCAGGAGAACAACTGAGATAATCCATCCACAATACAAGGTTAGTCATTAATATACTGCAACAACATGGGAATAGAGCAGCTGCCAGAGAATTCAACATTAAGGAATCAATGGTACAGAAGTGGAGGAAGCAAGAAGAATGAGTTTAATAAAGTTTGATTTATCTGACTGCTTTGTTTCGCTTAATGTGCCTTATAATCCCGTGCACCTTATGGTCCGAAAAATGCATACTGCACACTGCAGTTTAATGTTGCAAAGCACCTCTTTTTAACTTCAGTGGATATTATACATGGTTATGCTCAGGACATGTCAGCCCATTTCTAGTGGAAATGCCTTTTGGTTAAACTTTCAGCAAGGAATTTGCATTTGTACTGTTACATTTTTATAAAGCTTTAATGTACATAAAAACCAGCTTCTTGTTTAAGTGAATATAAATGGAAGGTTGTCTTTTTGCGCTAGTAATGTTGTGGAGTTGTATTTTGTCTCGCATCAATTATATCGTCGGTTATATCGTTATCGCAAATTTTCAAATATATATCGTGATAAATATTTTTGGCCATATCGCCCTGCTCTACTCCTGACTAATGCCAGTAGGCTGGAAATACCAAATAACCATTTAACATGCACAACCAGCCTCAAATACAAAATTCAATCTTCCAGCACTTCCCAAGATTAGGGAAGTGAAAATAGTATAATTCCATTTAAATCCATCGCTCCTTTTATTTTTTTGTGACTGCTTCCAACACAGAGAAATACAATAAGTCGATACAACCAAACTGCTCAGCCACAGTGAGACATCTCTTTGGTCTCAGATAATAAATTAGCCTTATGTTTCTATGATTTGTTGAACCCTAGCACAGAGCTCTCAAACAGAAACAAGCGCCCTTTAAACACTAGAACATATTAGAGCAAAGTTGCATCTCTCATCACGTGCAACACACATTCAGCAATTTTAACTAAACTTCCAAATTTGATCTAATTTTAAAAGAACTGACTCTAAATATATCCTCAGCTATTAAAACATTAATGAACAAATATGCAATGTATTCTCCAAGCACGGACATGGTGAAGTTGACAAGCCTTGCGTGCAGCACTAATATGAGACACAGATAATGGCACTAGCACAAAATGCATTTTGGATTCACAGACTTGGTCATTGTGAATTGTGTCTGACAGACATACAAACAGAAGGATCATTCAAGCCCTTTCATATTCTTCTGGTCCCTCAGCTTGGCCCTGAGGTGGCCAAACACATGACCAAACCTCCCCCAACTGGGTAGATGATCATGTGAGACAGTGTTAAGGTTTATTTCAACTTAATAAGAAACATTTCAGAAAACCAAGATCTACAGTGATGAAAAGCAAAAGGATACATGAGGATGGTTCCTGCAGGAAACGCTTAAAATCAAATCAGAAGCTGAACTGTGACCCAAAACTTTTATGAATGTATAAAACTTACTAACAGACTGAGGCCTGAATTATGCTTTAGTAGGAAATTTACTAAAGCACAGTAGATGCAGTGTATGGTTAAGAGGGGTTTCCGGTTACGTCGCAGGGACATAGGCTTAATGCATAAGTCTAAATCAAGTTAGAGCTCCTCAGATTTTAAGTACTGCAGTCAAGTCTAGACCAGAGAATCTGGTACCCTGTGTATGTACCTTCAAACACAGACTGTTACACTAGAACAACTGAGATGCATAGTCACAGAATTTGCAAGAAATTTCCAAAGTCAAAAGATGATTAAACTGGTTATTGGCTGCCCTCTAGTGGTAGAATGCAGACATGGAACTTAAAATACATGAGCAACACAAGCTTATGAAGGCAACTTAATAGCATTTCTCCATTTGCTGGTCTTAGAAAGAAATGTACTGACTGTCAAATTCTGGGTCCAGTATTTATTTCCTTTTTTTGGTGGTATATTATGTTTTGCTAGTTATTGTGCAAAACAAAGAAATTCTCATGATAAAAAATACATTTTGAAACTTTTCATTTTATCATCATTCCATATTTGATCATTTACTTTCAGCACAGGTATAAATGCTTGCAAATGTATGGGGCACTTATGTGGGCTACATCATAGGCTCTAGATAGATTTACAGCAGAAGTATAAACTAAGCGTTATGCAGCACAAAACTGATGCAACAAAGATCAACGATATAAGTAAAACACCATCTTACTTGTTGACAAGTCAATAGGCCCAGTATGACATTTGAAAAACATTGGTTTAAAAAAAAAAAAGTAGCTAATACAGCAGTAAACTGAATTGTAGATAAAACATAGAAATATTCTCATACAGTTTTATAAAGGTTGAGACAGAAAGAGGTGAATAAAGTACAGACAAGAAATACAACAAACTTATCTTTCCAAGGATTCCTTTACTTGCTTAGAGCTGGATAACAGCAGCTTTAATGAGCATAAAAAAATGAAGTTTTCGACATTTTCTTTAAGCCTTTTGACCACTGTGTAATAGGGTCAGCGCAATCCACCTGCAGGAACAGGACTACACGTGTGTCCCAGCGCTTGTTCATTTACAGCCAGCAAATTCACAGCAGCTCTCATCTTAAAGTGCTTTAAACTGGTAAAAACTTTTGAAAGATTTGGAAGAGAACTCCAACGATCAGGTGTTCCACTATAACCACCCACTTTGCGACAGTGGGGAGGATTGCGTCCCTTTTAACAGTGAAGTGTGTAGCATCCGCTTAAAAACATACAAGCACTTTCTGCTGTTTCACAATAAATACCGGTATCCGAAGATTCTGTGATGAAGCCACTGCAGTTGATATTTTATCAAGCTCTCCCTGTGCAGTGATTGCAATGACTGGAGCCTTACTGAACTAACTAACCCAAACAATCACAAAGCGGACAGAGATGAATACACAAAAGAGCCACCAAAATTCATAATCACAGTAAAATACAAAGTAATCAGGTGGAGATAGTAAAAAAAATGATCGCAAAAATGACAAAACGTGACAAAAAGTGTACACTACAATACGAAAAACAACCACGAGATGGAAAAAAAACAACAGCAAAAAACAGGCAATACAAGTACACCCTGAGCACACAGAAAGGTGCAAAGCAACTGGAAAAACCAACCAGAAAAAGGAAAACTCAGTGATCACAAACACGTCCAAGCCACGTCTTGCCATTTTATCGCTCAACTTTGCTTACTGCAGAAGAGACAGGGGGCTGTCATTTGCCACCATTGCCCTGCCTGTGGATGCTACTGGCCTCTTTTCAAGACTACGAAACTGGAAGTTAGCCATATGGAGTTCAACAAAAACAACCCAACTGTGCCAAAAACAACCACCGTGACGAGAAACGGAACACACGCTGAGCTAGCTTACTTTTTAAAGTCGGCGCTGAACAGTCCGAAGGCAGCTCCGGTGCTCGAGGAGGTCGGGGTGCTTTCTTGACCCGCTTCCACCGCAGCCTCCGCTCCTCCTTGGTCGTTGTATGAGACTCCTGTCGACATGCTGAGCTTTAAGGCAAACGGCCGACAAAGAAAACTTACTCGCCTTTTCTTACGAGCTATGAAATGTTCATAAAGTTGGTGATAATATTAACTTAATGTTGACGCTAAAGTTCCTGCAAAAACTTCTTTAATGTATCACCCAACTTTTTACACGCAGTAGCGGAAGTGTGAGTTGGACAAGTGAGCGTCACATGACAGGGATTCAGAGGCAGAGAGCTCATAGATCTATGGCAACTAGAAGAGACTCGGCCAAAAAATAGATGTTGCCACAATGTTGAATAGCCAAAGTATCACGATAAAGTCCACAAGGTCAAAACAGCAACATTTTTGTCAAGACCAGGATATTTTCAAGAAAAGTGAGTTTTCCTGAAGTTTGTGCTATTGTTGTCATACTTTATTTTTACACTTTAAGTGTAATAAAGTATGACAAAAAGTCTAAATGAGTGTGGGTATAAAAAAATAAATCAAATATTTTCCAAGTAATAATATTATTTTTTAAAATAACTTTGGGATATTTTTAATTCTTTCATTTTACGTAGATAAGTCGATGTACGACCTGACATTTAATCGCAGATAAAATATCACAATTCTATGACAAAATGAAAAAATGAGTGTGAGTAAAGCGTTAAATTATTTCTAAATAAAACATTATTTTTTTAAAAAATTACTTTTTGGATCTTTTTTTTTTTTTTACGTTTCCCTACTTCCGCCTGACGTCTCGTTATGTCACGTGTGTTCCGCTGCTGGTGACCAATCCCCCACCTGGACAGTCTGACGTTTGACTTCAGCCCTTGTCTTTTCTATTACAATTTGTTCGAAACAGTTGGTCTTTTGTAACTCTCTGCGCCGACTTTGGCTATAAATATTAGCCTTAAGACACATTTAGCGGAATAAGTCGTCCTATTTGGACAATGTCAGATTTCGACAGCAACCCCTTCGCGGACCCGGACTTCAGCAACCCGTTTCAGGTAACCTTAACAGCCTACATTAGCCTACATTAGCCACTTTAACTTTAGCTGCCGTATCATTTTACATTAAGACTGCGTGGCTAGGAAAGACTGGCATGGGGTTGGTTTGAATAAACCTGCTCTGATAAGGCGACTTTAAATTAGCTGCTGCCAAAACCCTCCCGCTCGGTTTCAGTTGAACTGTCACTTAATGTTGCCGCACTCTGACTGGCAGAAGTGACATAACATTAAAAGATATGAGGCTATGCTTCCAGGTGTTGGCTCTGATTCAAACTGAAGCAGGTTGGGTCGCTGGGTTCTGTTATAATTATCCCCCATCCCTTTAAATTCCCACCTGCTCGACATATTTCCTCACATTTACGACCTAGTTAAACAACTTATGCTCAGATGTTGCGTATTGTTTCTTTTATGTTTGACATTACGTTAGAGTGATTGACTTAACTTGCCAACCTGGAGACGATAATGTTAAAAACTGATCACCTGATCATGTAATGCTGTGTAGGAACGTAAAAACAGAGACAAACATCCTTTCCCTTGCCTTTATTGTGCTGTTGTCTTTATTTAGGCGTCTGACTGAAGACGTCTTGTGTTTACGCTCACACAGTGTTGTGTCATAATGAAAGCATTCATGTGATCATGTGCTCCTTGGTATTTCCAGGCCTATCCTCCTCCGCTCATATCAGGTGTACTCATCAAAACAATCAAGTTTTGCTATTTTCTGAAATTTCTAACATTAATGGACCAAAAACATAAGACTATTTAATAATTAAAATAATCACGAGGTGCTTCCCTCAGTTTCATTAAGACCACATTGATTGTTTTAACATTGATTGTTTGATTGGAGCATGCTAAGAATAAGCTAAAGAAGTGTTTGTTTGTTTGTTTGTTTGTTTGTTTTTGTTTGTTTGTTTGTTTGTTTGTTTGTTTAACATCAACCAGCCAAACTGGGTTTGTCTTTAGCAGTTGATTGGGAATCTAAACATTTAATGCTGTTTTTAGTAGAGATGGACCGATCCGATATTACGTATCGGTATCAGTCCGATACTGACCTAAATTACTGGATCGGATATCGGAGAAAAATAAAAAATGCAATCCGATCCATTAAATATCACGAAAGCACCTCACAAAACTTGCAACACGCCGTAACTCACCTCAGAACGTTAGCACGTCGGAGCAGTATGCATCACGTGATAGAGCGGCTGTGGCATGCGGGACCTGTCGGTGGTCTGGATAGCATGTGGAGCTTCGCTAGCAACCCGGCATTTCATCTCCGACAAAGTTATCCCGAGAGAAGTAAAGCAAGTGTGTAAGTCCATCTCTGAATGTTTGTAAAGCATTCCTGCGTTAAGCTTAACAAACGACTGCCTCTCCTGCTGCTACTTCAATCATGAAACTGCTTAACGATCAGCTGATCGGCTTTTCTGTCGCGAGTCCGTGTCTCTAGTTTGCTTTTGGCCCATTTTGCACCAGAAAGAGGAAACCAGCGGCTGAACAACAGCAGCACGTTTAAGCTTGATCAGCTGTTGTTAGAATGTATTTAATATTACTTTCTACTCGAGGATCTTTTTCTACGTAGCTGACGGCTGGTAACTGTGCAGGGGCGGATCTAGCAAAGTTTAGCCAGAGGGGCTGATAGGGCATTAACAGGGAAAAGGGGGCACAAAGACATACTTTTCTTTCTTATTCTCATTTAAAATGTCTAGCTTTTAATAAATAATTATCTGACACCCAAAGTTTTAATTTGATGTAAAATGAATAGAAGTCAATTACTGTATATAGTAACTATTAAGTCTAATATATATATTAGACTTAAGAAGGCCTATGACTCAATGCCCCACAGCTGGATACTGGAATGCCTAGAATTGTACAAGATCAATGGGACCCTAAGAGCCTTCATCAGGAACTCAATGGGGATGTGGCGTACAACACTAGAGGCCAACTCCAAGCCCATAACACAAGTCACCATCAAGTGCGGGATCTACCAAGGAGATGCTCTGTCCCCACTGCTGTTCTGCATAGGCCTGAACCCCCTCAGTGAGATCATTAACAAGACTGGCTACGGATACCGGCTACGGATACCGACTACGGAACGGAGCAGTTGTCAGCCACCTCCTGTACATGGATGACATCAAGCTGTATGCCAAGAGTGAACGAGACATCGATTCACTGATCCACACTACCAGGCTATACAGCAATGACATTGGAATGTCGTTCGGACTGGAGAAGTGTAGTCGGATGGTAACAAAGAGAGGGAAGGTAGTCAGAACTGAGGGGATTGAACTACCAGAAGGCAACATTGCAGACATAGAGGACAGTTACAAGTACCTGGGGATCCCGCAGGCAAATGGGAACCATGAAGAGGCCGCTAGAAAAGCTGCAACCACCAAGTACCTGCAGAGGGTCAGGCAAGTCCTGAGGAGTCAGCTGAATGGTAAGAACAAGATCCGGGCCATCAACACGTACGCCCTGCCCGTGATCAGGTACCCTGCTGGGGTAATAGGCTGGCCAAAGGAGGAGATAGAAGCCACTGACATAAAGACAAGAAAGCTCCTTACCATGCATGGAGGGTTTCACCCCAAGTCCAGCACCCTGAGGCTGTACGCTAAGTGGAAGGAAGGTGGCCGGGGACTGGTGAGTGTCAGCACCACAGTCCAGGATGAGACAACGAACATCCAAGAATACATTGGGAAGATGGCCCCAACTGACCGAGTGCTCAGTGAATACCTCAGGCAGCAGAAACCCAAGAAAGAGGAGGAAGATGAGGAACCATCATGGAAGGACAGGCCCCTGCACGGTATGTACCACCGGCAGATAGAGGAGGTGGCTGATATCCAGAAATCCTACCAGTGGCTGGACAAAGCTGGACTGAAAGACAGCACAGAGGCACTAATCATGGCAGCACAAGAACAAGCTCTGAGTACAAGATCCATAGAGGCTGGGGTCTATCACACCAGGCAAGACCCCAGGTGCAGGCTGTGTAAAGATGCCCCAGAGACAATCCAGCACATAACAGCAGGGTGCAAGATGCTAGCAGGCAAGGCATACATGGAACGCCATAACCAAGTGGCCGGCATAGTGTACAGGAACATCTGTGCCGAGTATAACCTGGAAGTCCCGAGGTCAAAGTGGGAGATGCCCCCTAGGGTGGTGGAGAATGACCGAGCTAAGATCCTGTGGGACTTCCAGATACAGACGGACAAAATGGTGGTGGCTAACCAACCGGACATAGTGGTGGTAGACAAACAGAAGAAGACGGCCGTAGTGATCGATGTAGCGGTTCCGAATGACAGCAATATCAGGAAGAAGGAACACGAGAAGCTGGAGAAATACCAAGGGCTCAGAGAAGAGCTCGAGAGGATGTGGAGGGTGAAGGTAATGGTGGTCCCCGTGGTAATCGGAGCACTAGGTGCGGTGACTCCCAAGCTAGGCGAGTGGCTCCAGCAGATCCCGGGAATAACATCGGAGATCTCTGTTCAGAAGAGCGCAGTCCTGGGAACAGCTAAGATACTGCGCAGGACCCTCAAGCTCCCAGGCCTCTGGTAGAGGACCCGAGCTTGAAGGATAAACCGCCCGCAGGGGCGTGCTGGGTGTTTTTTATATATATATATATATATATATATATATATATATACACACACACACATACACCTTAGTAAGCTATAGTACTTTTTCCTTTGGGAAGGTACCATCTGTGCAGTCTGCAATTTTGTTGAAGAAAGATGTTGAATCTATTTAATATTTCTTGAAAAATAATTGATTTCTGTGCATTTTTTTTTTCACACTGCATCAAATTAAGGTTGATTACGTCGATTAAGCATCATGAGGTGGAGCGTGAGGGGTGGTTCCCTATTTTTTATTTATTTATTTTTGTTGTTGCTGGGAGTTGGAACCCTATTAGTTAGGTTGCTTAATATTTATGCTAAGTACTCTTTAAAATACCAGAATAGGGAGGATGGTGTAGGTTTAAGTTTATTAGATTGATCAGTATTGCTGAACTATGAAATTTTTTTTTTGCATACAGGTATAACAGAATAGCTTTAGTGTAGTTGTTGTTTTAAACTTGAGTATGAACTTATACAAAATGCAGCAAGATATTTAAAAAACAGTTTTGTTGATTAAAAAACACTATATCGGATTCATATCGGTATCGGCAGATATCCAAATTTATGATATCGGTATCGGTATCAGACATAAAAAAGTGGTATCGTGCCATCTCTAGTTTTTAGTATTTTCTATGAAATGCTTAAAAGATAAATAAATGGACTGTCATTTAGATCTCCAAAAGTTGATTCTGTTCATCTGGACGTCATTTTGAGTTTCTTGAACTCAGCAGTAACATCTTCAGTGTGCTTGTTATGTCCATCAAAAGCTTAAAATCAACTTTTTTTGTCATACACAACAAATAACATGAGTAAAACTTCATATTTGGAAACTAGAAGCCCTCAAATAATATTGCTCATTCAAAGAACATTATAAATTATGCTCTTTAAATGAGGATAATTTACAAAATGCACATAATGGTGTTATCTGTTTGATGTTAAACTAGTGGTTGAACCCACGTATTTGTAGTAATCCTGTAATTTATTTACAGTAAGCTTAATTTAAGCTCAGTCTAAAAGTCAATATTGTGCACATCCACACACAACACGTGTTATGTTGCTGGTAAGAAGCAGGAAGTAAAATAGCAGTAATTGATAGATGACAACACCTTGTTCTACTGTAAATGCAGTAAATACTTCCCTACAAGTGTTATAACAACAAAAAGAGAAGCCAAAGCCACAGTTATCTAAGTTTTTTTTATACCGGTCATCTCATTTGTTGGTAGTTTGCTGTTAACTTCCTCTCAGTAGCCACAGCACACTACTGCTGATATTTAGCAGTATAAAACAGAGCAGTATACAGCTGAACTAAATGGATCAGCCTTTTGTCATAAATAACAGATCTAATTTCTGAGTCAGAATCAGACTAATCCAGAATTAGACCTGTGGTTCTTTAACCTCAGACAATGTATTTGTTAATTGTGATATATCTGTGCCTGCTTGGTTCTACACAGTACAAGGAAAGCATGTGTGTTTTTTGTTTGTTTTTGTCAGAGAATACTATATTAAAAAAAATCTATTTTAGTTGGTTTGATTCATTGCACAGACTTAAAAGAACCCAGCGTTGATGGGAAGATGGTACAGGCTGACCACACAGACGCAAGGAGAGTGAATAATTAATTGGGTTCATTAACATACTAACACGAGTGCTGAAGCCCTGCTGTCCTCCCACTTCTCTGTCATGCGTTGGCTCTGGCTGCCTTGCCTCAGGATAATGGGAGCTTTTTCCCTTCTCTGAGCTATGTTCAATAGTTCATGAAATCATATGGTGACATGTGGTTCCAGGGTACTCGTTGGCTCCTTTCCTACTAAGCTTCATCACTCGCAGTCATGCATCAGATTGTTGAGGCTGTTTTGGCCTATTTCTCTGGATGTGGGCTCAGACATTAGGCTCTATGTTAGCGAATAAAAAAAACTTTGTAAGGCAGCTAAGAGCTCACTTTGTAAGGTTTGTAGCTTAATCAAACGTGAAATGAGTAGAAACCACAGAGAGTTGAAGTCTTAGATATGGTGTCGTCAGGTGGTTGAACTGTGCACCTTTTTTGAATCCTGCACTTTAATCAAGATCATGGTGAACACACGTTTGCTGATTCTCCTTGTGTTTTTTGGGTGGGGGTGGGGGGGTTGTTGTTTTGTGTTTTGTGTTTTGTTTTTTTGTTTTTTTTTAATGTTCTGGAGCAGGAACTCCAGAGCTGGAGGTTTCAAAATGAAGACTTCGTTGAATCTGCAGTATGTGTTTGTCCAGCCACGCACTAGTGCAGCGTTAAATTTTAAACACGACAGGCCCTGAAATATTTAGTGTGTGTGTGTGTGTGTGTGGGGGGGGGGGGGGGGGGGGGGGAATTTAAGAGTCAGGGAGACGGAGAGGACTGCACTGAGACGGGATAAGGACTGCACTGAGACGGGATAAGGACAGCACTTCGGACTATACGGATTAGATGTTAATCTTGAGCAACAATTTGAAATTCGTGCGTGACTGACGGCAGCTGATGGTGAGCTTATTATCAAAAGAGATGTATGACAGTGTAGCTTAGCTGACACCGACAGGAAAAAGGAGTTTTGCATGCAAATGGAGGTAGAATATAAAGTAGTGGCTTGCTTTATTTTGAAAGTAGTTTTGATATGTCAGTCTGGCAAATTAGGACTGTAGTTAAAAGAAGCATGGAGTGCTTTAGCAGTTTAGGAGCACAAAGCATAACCAAAGTATGTCTTTTTATTTCGGTCTTTGGCTGCCAGAGCAGCTCAAGAAACTCGTGGTCTTGGCTATTTATAACGACGTTCTCGTGAAAATTATTGGAATCATCTTGTCTTTGCCAGTATTGAATTATAGGCCTGTTGCATTTTGAATACAGAGAGCTTTGGCCTGGATCTCAGCAGAATAATGGAGGGTTTTACTCTGTAGGGATTTCTACTGCTATCCCTGGTTGAAACACAAAGACAAGACAGATCAAACAAAATGTATTGCTTTATAGTATTACTCAATTACATTTATCTCATGTAAAGCATTCCCTTTTAATCCTTTTTTCTTCCTTTTTTTTAGGATCCATCAGTGACACAAGTGAGACAGACATCTCCTCCAGGGTTAGAGGAGTACAATCCCTTTGCAGATGGCAAATCGGTGAGTACTTGGATATTTGCATTTAGTAGCAGTGAGGTTAAAGATCAGGTAGGTCCACCAGAATTACTCAGTAGGTATTTGAGCCTAAAGTTTTACTTATTTTTCCAGCTTTGTAATACATCATGTGAAAATCACATTCCTTTAAAATTATATTCAGCAGAATAAAAGACTAATAAATCCCACATCTGTCCGCCAAGGCAGACAAGTGTGACAACAAAGAGTTGTGCTTTATCTGTAAAATGCCACACTCTTCAGTCAGAGAAGAGCAGCTGATGATTATTCAGTCTCAGTTTATGCTTTAGTTTTGGGGTTTTTTTTTAAATAAAATATTTCATCATATTAATGGATCCCAAGCTAATAATGGAATATACAATTACAGTTTTGTATAGTTCAGACATGTATTCTATGCACTTAGCTATGTTATTGGTCGTGGGTACAGACCAGGCAAACCGGACCTCTCTTTGTTGCTGATGTCACTGCCCTGTTGTTTCAGCTAGACATGGCCAGAACACCTTATCTAAATGCTGAGAAATATCCATCCCAGTATTGTTCGACTCTGAGCCTCTTCCAAATCACTAATCTCACCCTGTCTCTGTTTCTTTCTCTTGTCTGTAGCTGTCGTCTTGTTATGAGTCGCTGCCCAGTCTGTATATATAGGCAACTGCTAGAACATAGTGATCACGTGGTTCACATGCTCAGCTCCTAAAGCCACCAAGACATGTGTCCTGAAAGCTTCCACTCTAAGAATTGCCACCTTATTGAGCTGGAGTTTTGACTTGCCCCTGGTAGGGTCTCCAGTAGCAAAGTATTCAAAAGATGGCGATGGGTAAGAAACTTGGGACCTCTGTTATCCTCCCCAGGAGAGGAATACTAGGAATCCTTCAGACCTTGGGTTAGGGTCCATTGGCAAGACCCCGATTATTAAGCCTTTACCCGTGCAGCCCAACAGGCTCAGCCATTCTTCGATAGCTTCACTGCCAACAGCTTCACTGTTGTTTTGTGCCTTCCAACTGCACATATCTTAGCACATACACACATGCAGTTACATAAGACTAAATCCTAACATTGAGCAGTGGTTCCCACCTTGGAATTCAAGATCGCTTTCAGCAGTCGCAAGATATGTGACTGCATCAGTGTAATCATTTTCAGCCATCTAAATGTTATTTGACTGAATCCATCTGAGAAGCAACTTTATCAGTGACAAAGGGCTGTAAGAAGACTGTTTCAATAAAAAGTTTGGAAGCCAAGAGACTGAAGTATTGTGGTCAGTTTAGCTTTTTGAAGCTTTGTGAAGAAATGGCCTTGAAAAGATGTTGTTATAGGGCTGCAAAAGGTTGGGCACTAGATCTTTGAGCATGGATATTGTATCACTGCTTAGCTTGGCTCAAACATTTTTGTTTCTCTTAAGAGCTTACACAGGCTTCTCTCTCTCTACAGTACAACCTCATCAATTTCACAAATTTGTATTGTACGGTTTTTTTTTCATACATGTGCTCTTCACCGTTTGTTGCTTTCATTTGTTTTTTTTATTTTTTTGCTGTGCATCTTTATTAATGCTCTAATAAAATATGAGATTTAGTTGTGTTTTGAGTATTGCAATACAAACCTCTGATTAACTGTGAGGTCACATCATTAGCAGTTATAGGAATCATGTAGTTTTGCTCTAACCATGTGTACTTTATAGACACCTGCAAGTATGGCCCCCAAGACTACAGGCCCTGCTGTCAGCACTCAGCCAGCCATCATGAAACCCACAGAGGAGCCCCCAGCCTACTCACAAGCTCAACCACAGGTATATGTGTTGATGGTATACAGCCAAATAACAGCAGTTATTTCAGTAGAACTTTTGGCTATGCTTACAGCTGCTGCTGTAGTTTCTGCCACTTTCTTTTCAGATTATACAAAGGCATTCTTATTTTTACACAAAGAAATGCTGATTGAGTTACCAAAGCTATTGGAACTGAGGTGAGAGCATTACGTGTCACCATGAGCAAGCAGACTGTGGTGCATCTATTGTTTTAGTCCAGCAACACCAGCAGAGACTGAGAGAAAATGTATTAACACCACGGCTGATTTCACACTGAGTTTGTGGACAGAAAAGTGGCTCTGCGGGAGACCGCCTCTATCTGTGATTGGCCTTTGTAGCAGAAGTAGACACAGAGTCAGAGGGAAATCGTGGTTGGTGGAGGAAATAACTTGAGATTGAGCATCTCGTTTGTGAAGCAGACTCTGGGGAATGTGTTGTTATGATGTCTGTTCTCCTGCTGGTGCTGTCTCTGCAGAGAATTGGATTTATTCCAAAAGTAGAAATGGAGCATTTCTAGTGAGCAGGGAGGGGGAAAGTAATTGGCCAAAAAGTTTGTGTACTATTTCCAATGTGTTGACATTTGTTTGTGTGTGTTTGCAGGAGCAGTCGCAGGCAGCTGCTGAGCTGCTAAGGAGACAGGAAGAGCTGGAAAATAAGGCTGCAGAGCTGGACCGCCGGGAGCGAGAGATGCAGTCAATCAACGTATCTGGGGGTTAGTATGTCATCACAACACAGCCACAGATCAGTGCTGTCATAGCAAAGCATTACAGATAATGATGACGCTTATAAATCCACAGAATGGCTCATTATATGCCAAGCAATGACTACATGTTAATTTAAATGTTAATTCTCATGCACACAAAAAATAAGCGGGAATCAGTATTTGCACTCAGTAACTGCTAACTGTCATCTGACAGAAGAGCAGCACGTAAAACCTGAGCGACACTTTCAAAAAGATGTTGAAGTAACTCACAAGCTTGACTTTGATTTTTTTTTTTTTTTCTGCTATTGTAGGCAGGAAAAACAACTGGCCTCCTCTCCCAGAGAGGTTTCCTGTGGCTCCGTGTTTCTACCACGATATTACTGTAGACATTCCCGTAGAGTTTCAGAAGACAGTCAAAATCATGTACTACCTCTGGATGTGTAAGTAAACTTTTTCTTAAAATTGACAGAAGAAATTTGCTGTCTTGTACCAAGTCTGGAGTTTTTTATCCTCTGGATTTCAGAGCTAGGCTATAAGTAGTGCATCACCTGTGGCCTACTTGTACTTACAGGGACGGCCACTGCAGCTCAGATTACTCATGCTCTTTAGTTCCTTTTTTCTTTTTTTCTTTTTTTTTGTGCAAAATGACAAGAGAGGGTGTGTATATCCATTTACAACTAAAGAAAGGACTCGAAATGACTATAAACTTACGTATCTGATAAAAAGATAGCATCTGCATTTTTATTCCTGCTTGCATACATAGTTTTATGCATGTTCCCCACAGACTGTATCTAAAAGATGGACTTAGACACTGTGAGATCACCCATTGATTCTGCACTTGCCAATGAAGTGGCCTTGTTTGCATTAAACATTTGTGCTAAATTATCAGCTAATACTAGCAAACTTTTTTAGCAAACTGCATTCTAAACTACGTTCATACGTGCAAACACGTAGAACCACATCTGCTGAAATAATGAAATTGTTAATGAGCTGATAATCTGCTGTTTCAGATGACTCATTTAAAGCAGTCCTGAGTAGTTTAATCCACCAACTCCCCGAGTCAAAACCTCATAGCTCCTGATGGTGAAAAATACTCTCTGTTGGTGTATGTGGGGGGTGGAGTCAAGACTTCAAGTAGAATTCAGTAGCCACATGACAAATGCACGTGCCGCAGTCTTGCAACCTGATGAAGCAGCTTGATCATATGATTTGCTATAAGGCTGGTTTACAGAATTCAGTCGTTTTTACTAATAAGTACAAAGACTTTGATTTTTAAATCAACCGGCTGTATCTTTTTCAAGCTCAGGTGAAGGGTCTCGGTACCACTGCTATGTCAGCTAGCGGGCTATTGTCATATTTCACACTGTGCTGTAAAATCCCTGCAGTCAAACTGACTCAGTGAATGTGTAATACCTTTAACTTTGCAGACACTGTTAGGCCCTCGAGAGCAAATGGTAATGAATTATTAACTGTGTGCGCGTGTGTGTGCGTATGTTGTTTCCAGTCCTGCACTGTGTTACATGTTTAAATATTAAGTTTCAGTGTTTCCTCCTCTTCCATCCAAGGCTTGATTTGGTAGGACTTGATTGGACACTTCTCCTTCAGCTTATTTTCCATGTTTTGGCATGTACACTTAAACAGCCGTTCTGGCACACCGTCACACTTAAGCCGAAGTCCCCCTCCACATATTTACTGTATTTTTTTTCTCTCTCTCTTGACCTTTCAGTGCACACTGGGACTCTGCTTGCAAACCTGATCGCCTGCCTCTCCTGGTTTGCTGTGGATGGAGACCGAGGTGTGGACTTTGGCTTGTCGATCCTCTGGCTTCTGCTTTTCACGCCATGTTCTTTTGTCTGTTGGTACAGACCGCTTTATGCTGCATTCAGGTAAACAACATGATCCAAAATTGTGTCCACAAGTACAACAATCACGATGACCCTCCTGTGCCCACTGTGCTCTTCATATCCTCCACTTTCATCTTTCTACAGGATCGACAGCTCGTTCAGGTTCTTTATTTTCTTCTTCATTTACGTCTGTCAGATTGGCATCTATGTCATCCAGTCTATTGGCATCGCTGGCTGGGGAGCCAGGTAAGATAACACGACTTAAAATAAATTTCCATAGCATTGTATTTTTATGACATTTTTAGGTAAGACAGATGTTACAAAGACACATCTGGGGTTACTTAGTGAGGTGGTTGGCTTTGCATTTAGTCTAGATTTTGGTCTTAGTATTATACTGAGAAAAGTATCAGTACTCTATATCGTAGATCTCATGAACTGATCAGATAATGCGATGATTAAGACCAAGCCTGAAATATTTCTATATTTGTGTTAATTAGATATTGAACTTGTCTTTTTTTTTTTTTTCTTGCAGTTTTTGTTTTGCTTTTAGGAGGAAAGCAGGAGGAAACCCTGCATTAGTTAAGAACCATTTAAAAAAAATTGTTATTAGAATATACATTTAGTCTAGTGAGTATTTACAGTGAACAGCTACAACATGCCACATGGATAACACTGTCTAGGTCCCTGTTGTGCCACTGTAAGTGTCTATGGTGGCACATCCTTTAGGTCTAGGTAGTGTGGAGGCCGGGTCTTTGCTTTACCCTCTGTAGTTTGAGTGCTCCTGGTGTGTGACTTCACCCAAGTAAACTACAGCATTTTAAACAAGTAGTTCTCTCAGAGGATTGAGATGGTAGTGAGACTGGTTAGTTGTCACGTCGTTGTTGTGTGTTAATGATTTTCTTATCCCTAGCGGGTGGATCTCAGCTTTGACTGGCCTGAATAAAAGCATCCCAGTGGGCATTATAATGATCCTCGTTGCTGCTCTCTTTACCGCTCTGGCTGTCCTGTCTCTCATCATGTTCAAAAAGGTAAATGCACAGTCAGCCTATAAGATATCTGAGTGATGTCTGTTACAGACTCTTCAGGCCCTAATTTTACCCTCTTTTCCGCCTTTCCTTCTCCCCTCAGGTCCATGGCATGTACCGTACCACCGGTGCCAGTTTTGAGAAGGCACAGCAGGAATTTGCCACGGGCGTCATGTCTAACAAAACTGTACAAACGGCCACTGCTAATGCTGCTTCCAGGGCTGCACAAGGAGCCTTCAAGGAGCAAGTCTGAAGCAGAGAGCTCGCTCATCTGACCCTCCTCTGTATCCAGCTTCCACTTATAACTGCCTTGTTTGAACAAGTTACGCCCCCCTCCCCATCTTTCTGACACTACTGAAGGGGTTTTTGTGGGGGTGCTACAGCTGAACATCCACTCATCTACAATCTTTAGCCTCTCAACCTTCAAACAGGCTCTCTTGTCCCAGTCTACCTGCTCCTGCAACACCGTGCACTCTAGGAGTCCTTTAACTAGAGTGCTCAACTTTCTTGTCTCTGTGTGGATTTCAGGGTTTGTGTGGATGTATGGCCAATTAAATGAAGGTTTGTGTGCCTTTTTTTAAATGTTGTTGCTGTCCTCGAGGCCTGCTCGTCTTCAGGCAGATTCTAATGTAGCTGAACCGACTGTTTGAAGTTACCTGGGCATTTCTCACCATGAACAGATGCTTGCTTTCTGTGTGTTTATCAACCTAATCACCACTTTCTCTTTCTGAATTTATTTATTTATCTGGCAAAAGGAAGTTATCTTTCAGTTAAAGCAGCATTATTTGATCTGTTTCGGTGCTTTCTTCTTTCATGAGTGTATGGCTTAACACTGCTGACCCCCAATGGAGTAACTTTATACTGCTGAAGATGAATGCTGTGCATTCCACTCCGCTGCTTTGCTTTCTACTCTCTTCGCTCAACTTAGAATTGGGTATGTAAAAAGTATTTAGCCTGAAATTCCTTAAAGTGATATCTCATCTAAAATCTTACCTACCCAAGTATCAGCACTCACCGGTGGAGACTGGTGAATAACAGAAGGAAGATATTTCTGTCATTAATGAAATATTACAATTAGAATGAAGCAAGAAATAAAATAATATAATTAACCCTTCAATTTTAGGCAAACGGCAACTTCCGGGGCCAAAACACACCGAAGTGCCAAAAACGCTCCAAAGGCGAGTCAGCCCCCATAGATTCCCAATGTAAAATCTCCAAGTGTAGCCATTAGATTAACGTGTTTGTAGCTTTAAACAAGAAACGGGTTGAGCCGCGACAACTTTACTTGCTCGCTAACATCAGCCACTCCACCCTTTCATCCAAATATGGTCACTTTTGGCTCCAAATCCAGCTTTGGCGCTGTGGAAGTGCTAACAATCAAGTTTCAAAACTCAGAGTTGACAAAGCAGTGGGCAACATCACAGTGGCTACGCCATCGTTTATAGTCTGCGTCGTTAGTACAGGGATGGACAGAAGTAGATTGTGATCACAGATTGATGGCACTGTTTTGCCATCTAAGCAGACAACAATTGTCATTCTGCAAAAGCTACAATCCACAAGCAGTGTCTGATATTAGAGTATCACTTTAAAGGTAATTGTCAAGTATTTATTTGACTGAAATCTTCTGCTTCTATTGATCTGCATATCTCAGCAAGTCGCATTTTAAATCTGGACTTGGGGTTCTTTCTCTGACGTTGGCAGTCAGTACAGATACTTCTAACAGTGCCCTCAGGCCTTCCTGCTCAGTAGTCTAGATGCTTAACTTGCTTTTTTATTGCATTAGCTGAGTCAGCTTGATTTTCACCTGAAGCCTACCATTTTGTGTCCTTTGCTAAAGAGAGCCACTACTCCATACACACAGCTGCACGATTTATCAGCAAGGAAAGTGTAATTCGTCTCTAGCTTCCCTTCAGTGCTGGAGATTTACCTCAGCTTTACTCAGGATGCTCTCCGCTTGCATGACGAGGTTAAATATTATACAAGATTGTACAAAATTTGACAGGCCTCTGGTTTTAAGTATGTCTTGTAAATCAGTATCAGTATGTTGTAATCACAATAAAAGTGACTTAAATTTGACGAAAGGGGCCAGTACATTGATGTTGTGTTGTGACACTTGTGTATTCTTAATTTTTTGGAAGTCAAGCAAAACTACAACCACATCTGTTCTTTTACTCTCTCGTTTTTGTGATCAGATTTAACAATACAATTCCACCTGCTAAAATGTCTTTGAATCTGTCTTTCTATGTGTTATTCAAACTGCAAAGCACTTTCCTTGATTTTGCATTTTGTGTGCGTGTGTGTGTGTGGGTGGGTGTGGACGGAGGGAGTTGGGTCTTTAATTTTTAATGTGTGTGCAGGACAGTCTGGCTGTGGGTTCCTTCTTGCCTTTTCTGTATTTCTTTAAGTTGTTTTCTCCCTACACACTGGCTTAATTTGGGCCAGTACAGTAGTTAAAAAGCATCAGGCTGAATTACACTTCCAGGTTTTGCTGTTAGTTTTAATATAAACATGAAGCTGCAATGCAATGTGAACTGTGCGTTGTACTGTAGACCGACTGTGGCTTCAAGCTGTGCTTTAGAGTCATGAATTGTGGTATAAAAACAATGAAAATTAAAATGCTGATCCACATCTCTTAAATTTTATATATATTAATATATATCAATGTTTTTGAGATGAAATATGAAGGGATGTGTGTATGTTTTGTGCAGTTTACAAATGGTAGACTATCTGCTCTAAATGTTTGTGCAATTTTAAGGTTTCACCTATAATCGCATGACCAGTAGTTTGAGTTTTGTATATTTATTGTATTAACGCTGAATAAAATTCTTCTTCTATATGTTTCATGGCTTCTCTTTGTATGAAATTATGCTCATATTTGCATTGTAGAGAAAAACGTTAAAAGGTACCCATTATACTTCTGTGTCACACACAGACATATAGATGAAAATGTAAGAATTTCCATGCTGTTAAACAGAGCAAGGAATTATTATTATTATTATTATTATTATTATTATACAGCCTTTCCAAACATCCTAAATTTATTTTGGATTTTTTTATTGCCTTCTTATATTGTCTTGTCAATCCCAGTCCATTCTTTGGTAATTCTCTCAAGCTTCTCCAGATTTAATGGTCTTCTGGAGGTAGTTCCTCACAAGGACCAACGTATGTTTTGGGTCGTTATTATGTTGGAAGACACAGCAATGGCCCAGATCAAGTTTTGATGCTGATCGGTTTTCTTTCAGAATCTTCTCATGCCTTTAATTTCTTCATGAGTCCTTCCTGACAGCAATGACACTCTCACCCCTGTGATGATGGTGACTTTGGGTTCTACACCTCTCCATTGTTTCTTCAGAAGTGGAGTGTTTCTTGGTCTGTAAGCTCACAGTTCATTACTGTGCAGGGTTTAAGTGACTATCTTTTTTGAGGCTGTAATTCCCAACTTGGCTAAGTCATTCGCTCGTGTCTTAGCAGTTGTTCTGGGGTCTTTAGACTCATCTCTCATGAGTTTTCTTTCCCAAGTCTTTCAAATCTTTGGCTTCCTACTTCTGCGAGACTTGTTCTGTACTGTGCGACTCTTTCTTGATTCTTGATGAAATTTCTCCCTTCAGTTCTTGACACTTTGAAATGCTGTGATAGCTTTGTACATCCATCTCTTGCTTTGTGAGCATCAACGAATTTTTTTCTCTAAACTGAAGTCTAAAGTCATTTCTTTTGTTTTTGGCATGATGACAAGTGACAGCTCACACCCTCGCTGAAGTTTTTATACTGTGTGTAAATTGGAAGGTAACCCTCAGTTTTAACTTGGTTTTACCAGCTTTGAGCATTGCAAAGTTAAAATTCATCATTGCACAGCAGTGGTTTGTGCTGTGGCTCAATAAAAGAGCCATTTCTCAGGAGGCTAATAATATTGACCCTAGTAATTTAATTCTCGTAGTCAGTTCTGTTAATTTATGATTTCTAATGAAAACGAATTTAGAAAAGCTATGTTGAAAATCCTTTGCACTGTTTAAAAAAAAAAATTATGAAAAACTTCAAATTTCATAGGTGCTAAAAATGTGGTCTCATCTAAGAAGAGTATGTCTTAATATATTAAGCATGACCAAATTTTCAAATGAGTATTAACTACTGGCTAAAAGTATTAGCTGTGAGCCAAAAGTACCAAACTTCCTTAAAAACGTTGCATGATGTCATTAAGTACATGGTCAACTCAAGCACAGCATGAGCACTGGCTACGAGTACAGACTCCCCACCCACCCACAAACCTTTTGTTACTGAGAGGGAACCAAAGAGAAGAGAATGATGCCATAAAAGGAGAGGAGGTGGGTTATTAGTTTTCCTGAGTGGGACTTTAAGTGAATGGTTTATCCTGCAGGTTAACATTTCACCACCTTGCTGCTTATGGTGAACCACAAGTATGCAGATTGTGGATTATTAATAAAGTCTTCCAAAAATTCAAAATTTTTCCTGTTTTTGTCAGCTGTTTGTGAATATTACACAAAAAAAAAAAAAAAAATAATCTCACGAAGAGACAAGTGAGGGATTCATCCCCACTGAAATCCACTCCAGCTAACTACAGCTTTAAATGTTTTTTGGATTAAAAAAAACAACAACAACATTGCATTAAAGTTGCACAAAAGCCCGGAATAAGTTTAGATATTTTTAACCCTCAGTCAAGCAAAACTATTCAGCAGATTCCAAGAATAAGACTTGAAGCTGGGAAAAAAGCAGGGGGGGAAATGAGCTTGCACTATCTGTCGAAAACCAGATGAGGTCAGTATTTATCAAAGGATGTAAAGATCAGAGTCACCTCAGAGTAAATATGGCTAGAGTGACTTCCAGCCAACAGCATCAGATTTTGTTTTACAAGAAAATTAATCTGAGTTCATTTAAGAGGTTCAAACTGTAGGTAGGCAGAAGAAAGGGGCCACATCTGAGAAAGACTGTAAGATTATCAATAAAATAACAACACTCAGTGTAGTACTAAATATGAAGAGGCTAAAGGAACAATGTTTCACTTTGTTTAACAATTTAGGATTAATAAAACATTCCGGACAGAGATCAAAGTTTCAACTTTTTAAATGCTGAAAATCTAATAACATGTTTTGTGAAAATAAAAAGGAAACTCGTATATCAAAAGTGAAACAATGGGGAAGACAAATCATATCAAATGTTTTACTACAATGAACGACATATACTGAAAGACGGGCAGAAATATGTCTACTAAACAAAGACATTTGAAACAATTCTGACCTTTATAAAAGAATTGGACCCAACAGAAAGTGGGTTTATAATAATATAATAATTATTAAAAAGAATAATTGGGTTTTGTGTGTACATGGCTCATCTGTGAGTCTTTAAATGTTTGCTGGAAACCAGTTCATTGTTATGTGATTGACAAAATAAGTCCCTTTGCTACGTGTAAAAATGTAAGTAACATTTGCGCCTCTGCTTCAGCTTCAGTAAAGACTGAGATGCTAATTCGCACTGACATAGGTCTGGCTGACAGCTAGCTGCTCAAGTGGCCACTTCATTAGACCACATGGCAACAACGCAGTGCATATAGGCATTTAGACCTGGTTAAGATGACCTGCTGTAAACCACAGCCTACCTGAATATTGTTGCTGACCACTTTAATTAAAAAATATATCCACCTGTAAGTCTTTTAATTCTTATAATGATGATTTTAAACAACAATTTTCAAAGAAAAACTAGCTGAAATTATCTCCATCCAGTCCCTTGAACGCTTTTATGAAGTTGAAGATGTCCTCCAACATCAGCGACAAGTTGCTGAGTCTGAAACAGATCTGCGTGAAATAAAGCAGGACGACACTCTCGCAAAGGAGGAAACTTTTAGCAGACCAGACTCACTGCCAACAGGAAGGGGCACAGAGGAGAAATAACAGCCATTCTTTAATGCATTTGAAACATTTTCTAGGAGTGTGTGAAAACCCAATGTGCTGTTGGCTGCTCTGTCCGTGCTGTCACATGGGCTTCCTCTGACTGTCAGCTGCCCCTGGATGATTACAGTTGCGTTATTATTTCCAAAAAATTAAAACAATGAGCAGAACGTCACTAATTAGCTTCTTGGATCTGAGTAAAGCAGCAGTGAGGGAGGTTTCTCGTTACAAACCACCCTTATTAACATTACATATAGGGACAGGAACAATTATCAATATAAAAACAGTTTTTTGTGTGTGTCAAGGTAAAATCTGACATCAGTCCAGGCTTTTTCAGTTTTAAATTTGAACCAGATTCTCATACAATCATGTGTAAGTCCCTCTCTAACATGACTTATCAACATGTGAGACTGAAATTTTCCTCTTCCTGGTTTGAAAGGAAACAAAGCTCACAAGTTCTGGCTCTTTTAAGTTTTTTTTTTTCCTGACTCAAAAGGAAAATGAGAAGCGAAAAGTAAAAGCCTGTGGCAGCAAAGCAGGCCTGACTTTCTGCTGCGCTCTTCAGATTGCACTATTTGTCATGTGCCTAATCTGGAAGTCATCAAGCACTGTGTTTAGTTTGAGCTAAGTCTGAAGTGGAGGAAGGGAGCCACAGGGTTGAGCTGGAAGCTTCTCTGTAGTCCACATGGAGGCCGGGACATCTGTGGAAGGAACTCCAAATACACTCAGGTTGAGTGCAAGTATTGGCATTCAGTGCTGGGGGAGGAAAAGGGCCAAACAGACGCTAGAGGTGAGAAATGTGTTGTTGTCCATTTAGGCAGTGAAAGGTTTTTGCATTAAGCACACGGTAAGTACAGACTAGGTCGCTAACTGAATGCTAGTAGTCACTTTTGCTAAATCCAGTCATTGAATTGGGCCTTTTGAACATGTTTTATTGTGCGTTTTACCTTTGGGAGCATTTTAATGCACTCGTCTCACAAATAATATGGCTTACTGTGCATTAGTTTGCGCTAAGAACTTGTTCAAGAAATCTTGTTGATAAACAAGGTGGCTAATATTAGCTTTTAACTTCATTATCTGCTCTCTTGACCTAATATATCCACTTCTGGAGATGCTTAATTTAAAGGCTTCCAAACTGGAGTTCACAAAAGGCTAAGTAATGCAAAGGTGGCAACATTCATCCTTTACATACAGTCTATAGTTTTACAAAATCAAGTTGTCAACAAAATACCCAATATACCATATATAACCAAAACAATATTAATTTAGATGATAGATCTGTACATGATAATGAATCCTAGCTAGACGCTAATCAAACTGGTTTATTATTTAACTGTATAAAATATATTGTTTTCTTCTGCAGTTCAGTAGCTCAGAGTTCTAAAGAACATGTATTTCAAAGCTATACTTCACTAAATATACTTAGTTACATTACACCACTGAAAACGAGGTACACACATGGAGAGCTGAGTTCTGCATCAGTGGAAAAACTGATCACCCACTGGTTGGAAAATGCACCCACCCCCACCTCAAGGGCCAAACCGAGGTCTCAAGCTGGCTGCTCCACTTGCTGGGCCTCCTTCTCCCCCCTTCCCCACAGCAAGGCTCTCCCTGGATAAGAACTGAAACCAAACTTATTTTTCCCCCCTCCTTTTTATTTGTTTGGCAGAAACAAATGGGAATAGACAGGACACTCTGTATGACTCGACACACTCCCAGAACCAGTTACTTAACAACAGCAATACTTCATTTATTTATGTGTCCTCATCATTCAGTCCATGTGCACAGATTACAGGATGTCTGCTGAGGAGCACCAGACACTTCACAGGTCAACTGGTTAGGATTAAGCCCACTTCATGTTAGGATTTGACAAACAAAATGCACCGAAGAGCCTCCTTTGCTCGTCCTTGTGCAGTCCATGTGAAGAATCGTTTCCACCGATACATTTCAAGCGTCTACAAACACATTAATTAATCAAATAGTACATTCTGTAAGCTCTAAAGAACATCCACTCTGAGCTAAAGGCCATTTATTTTTATGAGCAGTTTATTCTGACTGACTAGTGGTTCCCTTGTTGACAGTTAACAGATCCAGGTTTATTTTTTTAAAGTTTTTTTTCATAGTTTTTTTTTTTTTTAAGGCAAGAGTGACATCATCAGCCCAGCCTGGATCCAGCTGACCATCATTCTGCGATCATAACTATGTACAAAATATATATAATCACGCTTATTTACAGAACATGTGGTAACAGACAATGCCTCGCAGGGCATCCACATGCTTAAAATGAATACATAACAGACACAGCACCTCTAGTGGCAGAAAGACAAAGACAGAAACTTAGAAATAAAACAAACAAACTTGGCACTTATAAGTTTCTCCCACTTCAAACAGAAAACTGAGACAAAATAAGAGTCAGTATTAGTGGTAAACAATGAATGGGCCCTAAATTTCACAGGCCAGCTTTTTTATTTTTGAATAGGCAGAAGAGGGCCAGATCATAAGTGGCACATCTCTGCCTCATCCTTCTTCTCTCCCCCCACCTGCACAATAAGTGTTATCTGAGCTTCACAGGAGGCAGATCAGGCTCTTGCCCTCCTCGATCTCCTCCTGAACCTTATCGCTGGAGGTGGCGATCTCAGCCTGAGCAGAGAAGACAGCGCAGACAAAGGTGAGCACAGTGCCACCCATGGCGGTGTAAAAGGCCCAGCCCATGGAGCAGAGACCGGCGCGGTACGGCGCCGCGTCTGGTCCGCAGTACAGCTGGACCTTGTCTGAACCCCAGCCAGCAGGGTACAGCATCAGACCTAGGATCAGGAACAGACCTGCAAGAAGGGAAACAAATAAAAGACATCATAACTCAAGTGTTTGTAATGAAATCCAGCATACGTAGCAGCCCTGTGCTTATTATACCTTGAAATACGGTGCGCTTCAACAGCAGAAGAGCTTTTAACTCAAAGCAGGCTTTCACCAGCTTTTTAATTTTAATCCTGCATGCTACAGATGGAAATCCCAAATTTCCTAAGCTAAGCAGTAACGTCATGATGTACGTCAGTAAGCGAACACATCATATCAACAGTTTAGGAGTGGATTCATTTCAGAGACAGACTAGCTTTCACGGCATGCTTGTATCAAGCAGAAGGAATAGCAGTTAGCCTGCACAACACTCTGTAACAGTGGCGTCAAGAAAGATGAGTTTTCTTTACAAAGAAAACCCAAAACACCCAAAACACAGCGTCAGCACAGCTCCTTATCTTGGCCAACATTCAGGCCTCTTGCTCAGATGACTTTTACAATATAGAACAGCTGCAATCTTAAAAATGTCTACACACATAAATAAAGAGGGAAGAAAAAGCATCAGAAATACTTCTGTGCCAGCTGAACTTCATCCACGAGAAGCAGCTGAACGCACATGGAAAATCTACCAAGTGGCTTTTGAGTGAAACGTTATTTTCAATGTGAACAATTAACCGAGGAGCGCCACGTCATCTCGTCTGCATGTTTATAAATCCGTGCACATATATAAACACATTGTCAGTATTTGTCCGTGATTCTAATCACATATGGTTAAATATGATTACAGCTTTGTTTTACTGCGTCTGTTTATGCAGCGGCCAGGGTTGCTTCAACGGTAGGAGGGACGTCTGCAGGTTTGGACACATTCTTGTCAAGACTTTTTAAATGAAATCTAGGGGACGGCATCAAGAAAATCCATCAAAGAGGACATGATAAAGCAGTGACTCCATAAACTCAATGTGGATTCACCAGTGCATCGAGAAGACCTCCTGTGCTCTAAACATGTATTAAGCAGTGCTTGCCGCATAGGTGCTAAGTAGGTGACGGTGAAAGTAAAGTGTCACTGTTGCAAGAGACTCGGGCAGATTATTTTCTTGAAAATAAAAAACATTTCCGGCCGCAGCGGCGTGCTGGCAGCTCAAGCATCCTATCAGGACGCAAAGAAGAAGAAAACGTTTAAACTGGCAGAAATGATTTCCTGTCTGATGTATGACAGAAAGACCTCTCAATCCTGTGCACAAAGCAGAGACTAGATCAACAGGATAAAAGTAGCCGATGGACTTTCCCGCCTGGCCCGGTCACTGGCCAACCCTCCGGCGTCCTGAGTCTTTGTAGGAGGAGGGGGTCGCTTCCTGTGTTACCATGACCCACTTCTACCACTCTGCCTCTTCAGCTTGGCTTCAGCCCCTCGGCACGCACGGCTTGTCTCATAGATGGAAAGGCAACCTTCGTTCTAAATGCGTTTGCGTCGTTTCTTCTACTCTGCTCTGCCATGACAGCGGACGAGGTCAGATGGCCGGACAAGGAGTCTGCCTTCAATCAAAGCTCAGGAGGAAGCATTTACAGTAATACAATTACTGACAATAAAACAGCCAGACAGGGAACGAGGATTTAGCTCTCTTTCAACAAGCAGGTCCTGTTAGCTTCGCTCCATAAAAACCTCACGTGTAGCCTGCTTCAAGTCTGGCGGAGAACATGCCTTTTCTCTTCTAATCTCTCTTCCTCTTTCTTCCTCCTCCCATTCTCTAAAGCACCCAATATCGTATTAAACAGGGAAATGAAAACTAGGTCATAAATTCTTTCCACATGTTGCTGCCTTGCCCTAACGGCCAGACCGGCTCTGCTGATGGATTGAAGGCATGGTTTTAATTCACAACCCCACCCCTCCAAAGACCCCCACTCCACACACACACACTCATTCCCATTCCACCTTCAAGCTGGACCTTCTAACCTAATATCCCAGTGTGCTCCACCCTATTCTCTCTGCACTGGCTTGCGTCTCTGTTCACTTCCAAACTGTCAGTTCTGTCTTCAGTAAGAGAGGTTGTTAGTTTGGTTTTAAAAGTTGTTTACCATCATTATGAAACATCCACACCTCCGCTGTAACCACAGGAAAAGCTAATCAGTGCATGGGAATCGCATCTCTTATCATTCAGAGCTGACAAGTCTGCTTCCCTCTTTTATGTAACGTGATATCTTGTGTGAGAGTCATCATTACTCAACAGCACAGCTTAAATTCCCGCAAGACGCTGCTTTATTTTGTTTCTCCTCCAGCCTGGAGCTTAGTCACAGTCACCGATTAAACCTGTTTAAGTTTATGGAAGGTAATAAAAGTATTTGACACAGAACGTGCAAGAATCTGAGACAGTTTTATGGCCCTGTTTGTTTGCCGCTCTATCTGTAATCCCTTTCAGCTTGAGTGACGATGAGTCATTTTAGTAAATGTACAGCAAGTTTAACTGGGGTATAACAAGTCTTTAGGGCCCCTAAAGTGTGCGCCTGCGGGATGCAAAGTTTAACCCGGCTGACCTTCAACAGGAGTCTGTCTGTTTTAGCTATCTGATTGCATAAGGTGAAAGGAATGACTTGAACTTCTCCTGAAATCTCAAAACCATCTGAGCTTAAACTATTTGTCTGTTTAAATTGCATCTGGGACACTGCGGCCATCAGAAAGGCGTCGTATAAAAAAGACTGCAGAGACTGAAGTACAAAGTCCAAGTGACATCAACGAATGTGAAGACGAGGTTAATAGGTTTGGGAGTCACTCCAGTGAAATGACGTGACCGTCTCTGGCAAGAGAGTCGCAATCTTCCTATCTGAGGTCAATCATTTCCCCAAACATCTGCCGTCTGGCTCCAGTTTTCTCATTACCGGAGGGTCGGCACGCATTGTGGAAATAATGATAGTAGAAAAGTCGGTGTGGTAGCCTTGGTGATGGATATCAAGTGATTGTGATATCATTCACTGGCCTCGTGAAAAGTGGAGTAGAAGGCTGTAGAGCACAATGGCTGACTAATGTAGGAAGTAGTGACACTGTTAAGATACCGATGCAGTTGACCATCTCCTTTCTCATCCTGTGGCTGAAAACAGTGCTTCGGAAGCACAAAAGAAACTCTCCCGCCTCCTCAACTGTTTGATGCTTTCCTCGCCCCCTTTCCTCTTTCACATCCTCATCCTCTCAACAAAGAGGAAACTCAGGGGTGCATTTCTCCCCTTTTCTTTATCTCAACCATGTCTCCCGCAATCCAATGACTTAATATGTAAATAGAGGACTTTACGGTTATGTAACACTGTGCTTTGTGGGGCCATGAATCCACTTTTATAGATCACCTGACATATGACCGTCAATCTGGGCTCAGTGTGGAGGATGGTTTGTTTTTCATCACTCTTTGGAACATAAACAGAGGTAAAATGAATGGATTCAATCCAATCATTAATATACTTCTCAGTGTAAACTGTAGTTTACCATGCTAGTCAGTAATGTGTGTTATGGGGAACAAATTGAGCGACTCCCTGGTAACTAGCATTCCCTAGGTAAAAATGTGTATGCCCTGATAAGCTGGTGAGTGTTTCCTGGCAGTTGCTAGCGTGAAATTGGCCACAAACAGGTTTACAGCGCTGCACCCAAAAACTTCTTGTCATTACTTTGGTGGCTATTAGGCTATTATCTACTTTAAAAAAAAATTGCAACTAAGTTCGAATGATATATGACCAACTTATTCTGAAGTGAATATGAACATGTCCAAAGAAGAAGTCTGAGACGCTGTACGGCTTAGCAAATGTTCAACTGCTTACTTAAATGTGTACCCCACCAAAATTCTTTTGAGTCTATTAATTACCACTTCCTTGTTGACTTCCAAAGTGGCTCTTTAGTTGGAGTTTCCTTGCAACAACTAGTCTAGTTATAAACACATGTGGCTTTCTCATAATGGCAGCGGATGGAAACAGACATTCATTTTGCATTTACTCTAACCTCAATCTGTTACTGAAAACTGTTTGAACTGAACATCAGCTGGAAAGCAACATGCAAGGATCTCAGGAAACAATCTTTAATGCTAAATCCTGAATCCTGCTCGCAAATGCTGTTTTACCAAAATAGGAAGCAAACTTACTTGTCACCCGATCACTTCAAATTGCAACAAATTTTATTGGTAAACTCATTTAAACTGATCAAGTCACTGTATGACTTAGTGATGGGTCAAATAGGTACTTGGGAGTAGGGAGTTCTGTTTTGTTTTTTAATTTCTGTAGGCTTTCAAGATGACTTTGAAATGTTCATTTATTTTCAAGCTGAAAATAGTATAGGACTGACTTTTATGTATATTATAAAACCAAGTAGTTCTGCCACACCGCCACCTCCTCATATGTAGAAAGCTAAAGAAAGAATGACTGGCATTACAAATAGTGTTTTGAAGGATTTCTGCTTGTTCAATATGGCCTATAATAGCCAGAGAAATCTATGTTTAGTTCCTCAGTATCAGCAGCATAATAAATTTAAGATAGCTGACAAAGAGTCATCTGTCTCCTATACATTAACTCACTGAGTTAAGGTTATGCCGCTGAATAGAGGCATTGGTAAATGAATGTTTTGTCCTAAATAAACATTGAGCAACTTAATCTTAATGAAAAGAAATGCATTCAAAGGAGCCACCCACTGGCTGAATGGATTTTGCTCTTTCAGGTCAGCAGGCCTGCATAGATCTGAGGGTACAGCTTGGCTTATCCTTGTCTACACACCCACCGTTTCTGTTTGGGCCTCCCACAAATAAACAACTGTGGGGGAGGACAGCCATAATCACCGGAGAGCTGAAGGCTACACTCTGTGAAAAAAAGATGAGGTTCAGCGAGCATGATCTCATGGCCTCCTCCCTTCCATAATTCACCACAGTGAGTCAAAGTGGCCCGGGATCTGACCTCATGTGCACAGGCACAGACACAGAATGTACGGCCGTCACACATAAAGAGAGATACGCATGCGTACTCGACCCCTTTGGAGACCAGAGGAGTGTCAGAAAGCTCCAGCTGACTGCGTGAAGAATAAATATTTGGGCGGTAGTTGCTCCAGTTGATGACAAAGAGTCACCATGCCCTTTAAACTTCTGCTTGGGTTAAGACTCACTGAGGGCTCCACAAGAATAAAACACATAATTCCAGCAGTGGGAGTTGTGGTGCTCATAATGAATGTGTTTAACTGAGAGCACAGCGTTTCATTTACCTTGATGAACGGTGGACGCCGCAGGAATGAACAGAAACAATACGGTTCAGATGAACAAACTTTCTTTCAGATTACAAAACTTGAACACGTATTTCTCAACTCCATGTCCTCAGTCTAAACTGACTCCTCATTAGGTACGAGAAAAACAAGCACGAGGAAGATTAAAGTCGTTCAGTCACAGTGTTTTGAAGGTAAACTGAAAGCCAGGCATTACAGAAAGCAGACAAATATTTGTTAAATATGGCTTATATGTTCTTTGTATCACTGATGTGAAAAGTAAGGCAGTTTAAGACCTCGTTTACTTTCTCACCTCCAGATCTGGTCAATCATTGCCAAAGTGTGGATGTCAGATTGTTACTTTCGGAAAGCTACTGCCCATAAAGGCGTGTGCTTTTCTAAAGCTCTCCATCCATCAGACAAATTTGAGCATCTGACCAAAAACCAGTATGGGCGCCAAACCTTTCAAAGTCGTGTTAAATATCAAAACTGTTTTATATAAATTGTGTGAGAATCTCACCTGCAATTCCCTGCAGCAGTCCGCACACATTAAAGATGCTCTTCTTCATGATGCTTTGAAAGCACATGGTGAAGACGGAAATGAATGCCACGGCACACAGCAACAGGATCCCTGCAGCCAGGAAGATAGAAGTAGCCTGCCAGAACCCGCTGGCAATCTCTCCAAAGTGGACTGCGTACGGTCCACACAGTATTCCCCGCAGTTGAGGCAGTTTTATACAGCGACCATAGATGCCTAAAGTGGGCCTGTAAGCCTCTCCGGCTGTGGTGGCCCCATGGGGGCCGAAAACTGCATCGGATGCACGGGGGAATCCAACGAGCCAGTCGGTGCTCATGAAGGCGATGAGCTCTCCGAACGCGGCAACAATACTCAGCAGAGTCCACAGCATGGAGCGACAGGTGACAATAACATGGCACATGCTGACGGTGGCTGGATGGCTCCCTCTGTTGCGATTTAAGACCTTTACTTGCTGAGAGATGAAACGCTGGATTGTGGATAGAAAGTCCTCAAAAGACAGAGAGCAAAGGTTGTGATCGTTCTGCAGCGAAGACGTGAGAGCGAGTGAAAACCCTTCAGAGGAAGAAGAAGGTGACACCGCTGTACACAAAAGGTTCACGTCAATGATTCACAGCCTGCTCCTTCTCTGTTTTTCTTTCCACTTCTCTCACTCCTTATCTTAACCTGGTGTTGTCTCAGTACAGCAGGTTCCTCCTCCTTGAGCTCACCCTCCTGTCGGTGCGGTCTTCAGACTCTTATTGTGCTTGGTTTTTGGTGTCTACATTGTATTGAAGTTGTGTTCCCTGAGCCAGCCCGCTGGCGTCACATCAAACACACCTAAAAGATAAAACAGGGAGGGACAAGAACAGGGTTAGTGCTTTAATTGCACATATAAAGGCTCGAAGATGATCAGTCATTTCTGCTGTGCTTGAGGAAGTGCAGGTCAGAGTTACGCCTCCCGGTTTCCCATCATATTTTACAAAAGCAGGAGTGTGGAGGATGAAAAGAGTGTGCAGAAGGAACAGAGAAAAGAGGCAGGGAGGCTCCTGGTGTAGATCTTTAAGAGGGGAGTCTAATGAGTTGTGAAGAGACATGCTCGTTTGAAGTGGGCCTCATTCGCTGTGTTTATGTTGAATGATTTGTGATCAGGCCACAGATCAGGCTCTGCACTCCCTGTAAAGTTTTGTGATTGAGGCAGCAAAATTTTAAAGTGTTGAAAAACAGAACATTTCTATCTATGCCTGTGCTCGTTTGTGCATATGTGTGTGTGCTGTGGGGGAAGAGGGGAAAGGTTAAAATAGACTTGGAAAAAAGAGGAATGAGGAGCGGATGCAGACGAAGAGAAAAACAAGCCCGAGGCCTCTCATCAAGCAGCCCACACAGCTGACCTGGGGTCAGTCAATGGCTGATAGCGTAACGGCCGTCCGGCTGTCACACAACCACTGATAACCTCAGTGGCAGCAATTCTGCAGAGTCAAAGATGATACAAACAGGAAGCAGCAGGTGGTCTCAAATGCACATCTGGCACAGCACACGGATGAAATATACACTGCTACTCAAGTTCCAAACCTCATGCATGGGTGTTTCCATTTGAAACCCTCTATACTTTATCACAAGCTATAACTAATTTGAACTAGTTTAATGCACATTAATAGATTATTATAAATGGCATATGTTCTCTTGAAAAATCTTATATATACTTCATAATTTTGAATTCAAGACTCATAGTCATTCTTTATAATGTGGTCTTACTACTAAGTGGATTCATCTGATTGTTCTTCCTCTAGCAATAATAGTTGAATTTTCCTATTGAATTCTCCATTTATCAATTTCCAAAAGCGTTTTTAATTGAGCTGTAAACTTCCTGTTAAAAAGAAGTTCTTCCTTCCTGCTATCGCCAAGTTTTATTTTATTGCAAACCTTTTACATATCATAATTACACTGCAATAAAACCCTTTTCGGGTGAGAGATATCATTCATTTTACTACACAGAAAAAAATGGTTTCCCTACCCAAGGCTGTCTCAAGACTAGATGGATAAAATGTCAACCTGTAGATAACCTACAGAGAGTTTTTGTCTAACAAATGTAAGCAGGAACGCCAGAAAAGATTAAAAGGAGCTTATATAGGAGCTTTTAAGTATTTGTGCTCATGTTCTAAATACAGCTCTAGGTTAAAGCTGAGAGTTGTTTCTTTTCTTTGAGGGTTTTTTGTGCCATGGTTTCCCTGCTGCCTCTGGGGAGTCTGTTAGTCATTCTCCAACCAATGTTTGGCAGAGCAGCAAAGGGAGCCGGGGGCCACTGTTGACACGTGTGCCGCCCGCACTGTGAGGTTTCCATTGCCCAGCCCTTGGAGTGCCCTTACAGAGAGGGTCGGGACAGACGTTCGTCCCCTTGTGGTTACATCCCGTTGTGTAACACTCAGTATGTGTGTGTGTGTGTGTGTGTGTGTGTGTAAGAGCACATCACAAACTTTGATCTTTGTCACCCTGTTGAGATATCAACAGCGGTTCGCCTTCCTCAACCCCCCTGTCTTTTCCAGTGGAGAAAATGAGCCAGATCTGTGGTCCTTGTGTATGTGTGTGAGCTGACGTACAATATGTTTGGACTGTGTAAAGCAGATGAGATCATAAGAACAGGCACAGAGAGCTGCTTCAGTGGAGTTGGACCAGAGTTAGTTTTATGAATCACAAGCATTTTCGTTGCTTCACCGTGAACAATTGCGAGAACATATGCACACTTATACAGTTCACTTTTTTGAAGAACTCTTCCCAGGCCTTAAACTGATGATGTCTCAGGGGTGTTTTGAATAATGTCTGACATAAAGATTTAAGATTTAATATTTGACTCTAAAGTATTTAGTCAAACATTTCCTAGCTAGTTGCAAAGACTATTTCTTCCCTGACAGAAATATTGTTGAAAACACACTGGAGCCAAAAATAAAAAATAAAAATAAAAATCTAAACCAGCTGGAAAATATTTGAAGACCTTGAGCCTTAAACTTTGACCTTGCTCAGCCATAGTGTGTCTGCACCACATGCCTCTCAGATGCACAAAGGCAACTAGCAGGTTTCTATGTCTGTGAAGTTTCTTTGAATTTGGGTACTTAAACAAGTCTGGTTCAATTAATGCACCTGGTATTTGTGACAATATATACCCAGACGTCTGCTTCCTGTTCCCAGACAGACAGATTTGAACAGGTATGAAGAACGCAGGTTTCCCAAGCTAGAGTGGAGCATGGTAGTCCATAAATGTGAGGCTTGAGGTGGATTTATGATGTCTTTTATACTCCCAGAGTAACCAGGCAGGAGATAGAGGATTATTTGAGGATCAGTTTACATACACAAAAGAGTTAACAGCCCTCAGACTGCACCCGCCACGATAGTGACACCCAACACTAATCCCCATCTACAAGACTCCCTGCATCTGACACATACTCCCATAAAGTGTGAGCAAGTAACCAGCTGTTAGAAAGAAAAGGAACTTCTCCAGAGTTTCATCTCAGTTGTCCTGCAGCCATTAAATATTGTGCTTGTTGAAACAAATGAACAAATAAAGAGGAACACGCCTCAGCTGCATTAGCTTAGGGTACACTCCTAAGCTAATGCTAAAATGCTCCTGATGCCGATGCCAATGCCCTTCAAATCTACACACAATCACATTAGCATACTTGCATATGACATTTAGACCAAACTACACTTGGACGCAAACCAAATTTTAACTTGATTATGTCTACTAAATTCCATAGCATTTAATCTCAAAGCTATGGAGACACTTCACTAAAAAACTCAAAAAAACTCATGGTGTAGCTAGAAGAAAAGATTAATGGATTGTTTAAGTCACTGAGCATCATCCTCTTGAAACCATTAATACCAATACTATTTTATTTCTACATTTCTTCCCTTCAGCTCGCATCATTCAGTCTTTTCTTATCTTTTCTATGCTGATGACATTCAGCTGTGTATGTCTTTTACGCCTCACCAGTTGGATACGTTGTCCACTCTAGTCCAGCATTTACCCAGGATTAATGATTGGCTCTCTATCAATTACTTCGTTTTAGACACCAACAAAACTTCATTTTGTTTAACCAGTAAATCCTTTGTTTGAAAACTTGGAGAAATATCTGATTCCTCTCTGGGTTTGACTCTCATGTAAAAACCTTTCTTGTTCCTGTTTTTCTCATTTAAGGAACATTTCTAAATTGATCTTTGGTGGAACTAGAGGAACATATTCATCACAATTACGATTACTAACTTGAACAATTGATCTCTCATGCATCCAAACGATACAGAAAGCTGCGGCCAGACTATTAATACGTTCACATTACAAAGAACTAAACTATTTAGTCCATCTTTATATCAAACACACTGCTACTCATAGTTTTCTATGAGAATCTCAGAATCTGCTGGTCATTCTACGTACAAGCCTGAAGACTAGGTGTGGACTGAGCTTTAGCAGTGTGGCTTCCTTTCCAACCCTTTGAAACAGTCTCCCACTACAATTACGTTTAGCTGACTCTGTGGAGTACTTTTATCCTCTGGATTTCGTGGACACCAATTTCATGGCAAGATTATAATTCCACTCATAATGGGACTTAAGCAAAATTTAGATGTTCACCTAAGTCATGGGGTCATGAATGGCTCTGAAAACAACTCCATCTACCCAGTAGTTGTTGAGACATTCATTGTAAACCAAAAAACTAAGCTGTTTATAGGCCTGAAAAGCTTAACACTACGGCTCCTGCTGAGAGCATCCATTCAGCTTTTCCCTAATCACAACAGCAAAACAGAAGGAAACGCCTTTCCACACTGCCCCTGACAGGAAGCAATCTACATATCTACTGTATGGACTTGTTGCAACTAAAATCCCATCCCACCACTGCTTCAACCTGCCTAAAGAAATTTAAAGAGTTTATTCATTAAGAAAGAGCCAAAAAGATCAGATACAATTAATACAAAGCACTTATAACCCTCTGGTGTCATTCTGGTAATGCCACCATAGTGACAAATCACAAATCCTGTTTATTTTTTGGGTTCCCTGCATTCCCAGCCACACCTCTCGTGTGCTGATTTTATCTGTGAGGATCTGTTTGAATGAGAAGCCCCCGCAGCTACAGAGGGGGAATGCAGGCTGTGATTGGTCTTAAATAACTAATAACCATTCAAGATAAACCACATGGTGAAAAGATGACAAGCAGTCTTACAAATATAATATTTGGGTCAACGTCAACTCTGTAAATAAGTTGCAATGAAAGCACAGCATCTGTCTTTCTTTGTATTTCAAGACTTTCCTTTGTTTATTTAAGGAAAATTACAGTTTCTGTCACTAACAAAGGAGTTTGTTTCTCACCACTTCTGCACATCTGCTCAGAATCCCGGAGCTCCAAAACACTATAAATAGTCTGTGATTAAGACCAAGGTATGCTATTTTACTGCATCAGCAAGGCAGTTCTTTAGATTTAGTTTACCCCAGGAGTCAACCCAGTTGTTTAAACAGGAAATGAAATCAGGAAAATTAAGAGAAATGAGACAATAGTCCAACCTGTCTCCATTGGCTTGTGGATAGTCCAGCTCTCCTGTAAATGCGGCCTCTGTGCCCCTGCTCTCCTCTGCTCACACACTTTAATAACCTCCCTCACGCTCGAGACTCCAGGACCCTCCCACCGTCCCTCCTCTTGGACCAATGCATCTGCTCTGATTGGCTAGACTGACAGCAGATCCAAACTTTCTGAAAGGGTCCACATGGTGGCCATATTTCAGTGCTGAATCTGGGTTAAAATAACAAGATGTGGAGCTGCCCAGGGTTTCTCTCCTCTTTCTCTCTTGGTTTCAGTTTCTCTCACCTTCTCGCTCTGTTTTTATGGCTCACTGCACCTTCTCAATCATCCAAGCCCAACATTTCACTATCAGCTTCAATAAGATTTGCATTTTCAATTTCTTAAATCTGAAATATATAACTTTAAGCATTTGGGTAACATACAGCTGTGTGAGCATCACTTCAAAATAGACTGGTTTAACACTTATTTATCCATGTTAATAATAAACTACAATATGGCATTTCTATAATTTGGTTTGTAAATTACATATTTTGGTTGCATCCATTTTTACTGGATGTGTTGGGAACATTTATGGATAGAAATTCTAGGTGGAGTTAGCTGCAGTGCCAAGCTCGCTGGGCTTGGGACTGAATGTGGGTGGTCATGCTGACCTGATTGACCACTTGCCACAAAGTGCAAAACAGCTGGGATGCAAATAAGCATCTCCAAGTCTGAAATGATGGTTCTCAGCAGGAAAAGGATGGATTGCCTGCTCCTGTGTGGGGACGAGTGGCTGCCTCAGGTGGAGAAGCTCATTATATATGAGTCAAGGATGAATGGAGCAAGGAACTGACAGCTGAGCTCAGTCGTATAGATATGGAGCTTGATTATTTGGTGGGAGCACAGCTGGAATGGTTTGGGTGTCTGTCACAGGTGAGGTGCTTGGGGTACATCCAGCTGAGAAGATATCCCACAGCAGACCCAGGAAGAGATTACGTCTATTGGCTGATTTCGGAATGTTTCAGTATCCCCCCTAGAACAGCTGGGAGATTGTAGCATATGCTGGGTGAGAGGGAAGGAACAAGTATGTATGCAAGTATACCTAAAGAAAACAATTACTTATATAGCTTATATATACGTAACCTTTGAAGTGCAGGATTTGTTCACTAATGTATAAAATGGCACACTGAATATAAATAGGTTTTGCTATTTAGTTTGTAAAACTCAAAAATTGTAATCAGGCTTGTTTCTATTAAAAAGGGGTCCATGAACGATGACACACACAGATCCTGTTACATCAGACTGCTGTAAAAGATAGCTGCCTCGATGCTTGTTAACTGACTGATTGAGCAGATGGTTTGATGTCTGACTAATGGATTAACCTTTCTGGCTGATGGGAGAAAAGTGCCCTGGGATTGCTTACAGCAGCACTGTGTGCATTCAGCCAACAGTGCACTCAGCCACAGTGTTTCTCTGACATTTGTGTTCACTCGCAAATGAGATCCATATGAAGACAAAAAAATAATAAAATGGGGGGGGGGGGCAGGAGGCAAACAGGAAGAGAAGCCAATAGGTCAGTTAGACACTTGAATGCAACCTGCAAAGCATGAGGAAGAGGCCTTTCTTATCACTTTCAATTAAAGTTCAAAAATGCAGCCTGTGAATGCAGATGTATACATGCTAGACCTAATAAAACTTCAACCTATTTTCTAATAAACCCTGGTGACTCATCCTCCTCCTAAGGTAGAGTTGTATGGGAAGAAGTTAAATGAGCCATTTTAATTCAACCCAGTCACACTCAACAAAACAGCTACGAAGGCTCCAGGCTTTTTAATTTTTTTTATACTGTGAACATACAGTTTTCTGTAATAGCAGTGATACAATTCAAAATTCTTATTATTTCTTGATACAGTGGCGCTTTATGTCAAATGATTTTAGAAACCAGAGCACTCATATCCGTCCAACAGTGTGATCGCAGCATCCAGCAGAAGTGAAAAGCTGTAGCTAGCTAATTAACAGGTTAACCTTGTTTGTTTAATATAAGCTTTCATTATTCTTTATATTAAAAAGTAATTTACAGTTTTCTTTATTTTTAGGATTACAAGACAAAAGTAAAGACAAGACTAAAGTTAAATGTAACACTGTAACTACTAGCCAACTAACTACTAGCTACTACTATAGTAAGCAGTAATTGTTAGAATCTATAAATGAATAAAAATAATACATCGGTTATGTGCTTCTTGCCATTTACTGCTTCGAATACTAATGTAGTAGAACTAGCTGGATACACTTAGGTTGGCGGTTTACATCAGAAAAGACACACTGTTCAATTTACTTCTTTTATACTCCTGTGGTTTGGTTTTGTTATCAGACCTCCATGTACTGCACACAGAGTCACTGCACACTGGCTGTTGCTTAAGCTTTTATCCAGATAATCGCTGTTTCAAGATGTTGGGGCGAAAAGTTCTCCGAAAAGACACCAATCAGTTCCACTTTCAGTTAATATTTTTACTCATTATCCTGACTGTGAGTGGGCCTAGTTCTCAGATACGATATTTGTTATGTAGAGATACAAACTCAGAACACCCAGAGACTTCAATTGATTCTCACAGACAAAGAGAAAGCTACCAACATCTCAGAGATTTCTCCTGGCAGCCTCAGGAGCTCTGACAAAGCACAGACGCTCACATCAAAGACCAGTGGATCAGCAGGGAGTAACCATCTACATGTACACACCAGACGCCTGCCAGGCTAAAACATCATTCATACAGATCCAAATAGAACATAAGGTGTCTTGCTTTGAGCTGCTAGTCATTCATCTTTCCTCGACAGACTTTTGTCTGTGGAATCATGAAGACTTAAAGGAAGAGAATAAAAAGTGGGGTGGCGACTGATAAAAGAAATCCAACGGACAGTGGAGCCAGATTGTCTGTTTTTTTTGGGAAAACCTAAACAAGAATTTTTTCGCCCAATTACAAAAAATGCTCTCATTAGCCTCCCACAATAAATATAAAAAGTATTTAAATACATTTGTTTTGATCAACAGAAAAAAATGACATATATTTAAATTGTAATAATCATTAAAATTAGAAATGAATGTGTCTAAACAGCCCTAATTCTTCATAAAAACTTAAAAACATTTACATATATATGGATTCATGATGTATATAGTTACACATGCACAAAAAGCTATCACCTGAGCCCTTATTCCTTTTAAAAGGAGGTTGACAGCCTTTTTCAGGCTTGCAGGTTATTGTTTTGGTTCTCCAAATGGAATATCAATGCAGGACGGAACAACAAATGTCAAGTCTTTGTTGGGCTCATCCAGGAAATGTAAAGTTCAGTGAGTTAATAATGAGACAGGAATACATCCACAGATGACTGGCAATTAGACATGGGAGCAAATGTGACACAGGAGGAAACAAGCAAACACAGAAAATCACAAGGTACATGGGAAAAGTGAACTTCAAAGTAACAAAGTAACCAAAAGACAAAAAAACTAACTCTGAAACATGGAAGATAAGAAAGATAAGAAAATAAGTCAAATCTGATGGGCCGGGACATCTCATCACTTTACAGTTTTAACTCACACTCACTATGAGAAAAGTCTCAAATCCAAATGTGTTCTGTCTGCTTGGACTCACAAAGTGAATAATAGTAGCTAATGAAGCATTTAGAGCCACATGTTTCATTCTAGAGCTGGTGGAAAGTGAACAAAGAGCAAAAAGAAATATACACTCTTCTTACATCCATTCAGAGACAGAAACACAACACTGAACATGAAGCAGCTGTGTAGTGTTATAACGTGTCAGTGCTTCTTCTGTTGACCCCAAGTAGCCCAATAAACAAAATAAATGTGTAAAAATCTGCAAGCTTTTGGATTTGAAACCAAGTTTGGGAGTGCTTTATATATCCCAGCTGACTGTGACAGATTGAATGGTGTTTCTTCTATCTTGCGAGTCATGGCTAAATGTGGTCCCTGAAAGAGCTACTACTGCCTGGTGTACTTATAGAGAACTCTATTGTTTATCCACCCGAAGCATGTTCTGATTTTATACACTTGCATTAATAATGATAAAAAACAAACAAACAACTTATTAACATGACTGTGCATGCACTTGTGACCTGAATACTCAGGTGTGCCCAAGCCCCAGTTTGAGTCAGGAAGGAACTGATTTCATAGTAGAGAAACCAAATGCTTTATTTGGGCTCGTGTCAATGCGTGCTTCCCAGACATGCCACAGATATCTCATTGAGGCTTTATCTCCACATTTTTTCAATCTGAGCTCTGCCTGCACATGTTATGTCACTCCAACGTCCAGCCACCCTTAAGAGGCTGCCCCAAGTTCGCTTTTAAGAACTGCGGTGGAAAGAGATGGCATTAGGAGAGAAATATGGAAAGAGTTGGAGGCAACGGATGGACAGATGGAATATCTGGCTCTGATGAGAGCCTATGGAGTTTCCAGTTTGGGGGGGGGGGGACAGCTTACTGAGTGCTGAAATCAGATGCAGTTTGCTAGACAAAAATCTCTAAAGCACTAAACAAACACCCAGACAAAAACAGAGCATCTTGCACATGATGGTAGCACATGGAAGAAAATGTTATCCCTGTTTTTATAACCTTCCTTAGTTATCCAAAAAAAGCACCTCAGGGTCATCAGTGCAGCCTAAAAGCAGCTCAGGGGTGACAAATGTATGTAGGGAGACTGCAGTGATGTACATTTGCTTCTGCGCAATCGGAGAAGCCTGAGCTGAGTTTGAATCCCACAGAGGGAGCCGCTATGACCATCTGCCACTTCAAGGCCACGGCTGCTTGAGGCCCATCAGCAGGCACATGGAGACAGATGTTCGACACGCACACACAGGGGACGAGGTCCACATCTACTGAAATAACATTCTGGGCAGGACTGTACGGTGTCAGCTGAAGAATACTGATTCTTTAGCTAAAAAAACAAGCAGGCATTAACTTTCTTAACAGGTCAGCAAATATCAAGCAGCATACTGACTGAGTTCGTCACAATCTGTTTTTTAAAATTAGGATCTTAGTACTACTTTATTCTATGCTATAGATACACTTTGATCACAATATTTGGGTATGTGTAGCCTGTGCCATCTCATTTCATGCTACGCAATGCCAAACATGATGTAAGTTTCCACTGACACTGGCTCATCGTCACTCACAACCTCAGCGTCTTATTCACACATTTGACAGCGATCCATTTATCTAATGCGACAGCTGAGGTCAGGAGACAGATAAATCTCCCCAGCGAGATCACACCGCTCGTTTTTATCCATTCAGCTCTCGTCAGCGGTGCTTTTACTTCCCCGCATCTTAGCGTGGGAGTGTTATCTCTGCAGCATATTTGCTATTTTATCAACTTTCTCGGGAGTACCGCTGGAGCAAAAACACACATGTGTGTTGGAGGTGAGGGAATCACAACACTGAGCTCGGGAGGAAGTAAGGCGGGAGTGTGGGAAAGAAACAAGGAGGGAAAAGGAATAATGGTGGTACGGTTTACAGAAGCCACAGCTAGTGGTCAGCAGGGGGCACACCTGTGAGAGGTGTGGCGCTATAACACGTCCCCCACAGAACAGAACAACAGTATTTTTTTTTAACACGAAGAACATCATAAAATACCAACGGTTCACACATTCACATTTGGATCTAAACATGCACACCTCTGTTTGATCTCTGTGCATGCGGTCACCATTTCGCCCCAGAAACATCTGTTTATGTAATCTTGACAGATTGTGTGTCACTGCTGAGGTGGAGCAGGAGTGATTCTGGTAGACCTAAGTCTTCTGCAGGGGAATTACACTGTGATCCACATCCAGTTTAGGACAAAGTCATTCTTCAGCTGCGCCTCTGTGGAGGAAGCCAGAGGTCAACAATCTCTCATCTTCTCATATTGACCATATCACAAGCGGCGTACGGTTAGCCAGCGCCATGAGGGTTAAGAGGGTGAAGGAAAACAACGACCATCTGACATATCACAGCTTGGCGTCAAAGTGGGTGGCCAACCGGATCGCCACAGAAGAGGAGGGGTTAGAGATTATTCTCTCTGCCTGCCACAGAAGACAGGTTTTTTTTTCTTCTTGGCTCAGCTCTGACTCCAGATTGCTATATCTTAGCAGTTAAGAAGCTGAGAATAAGTGGCTGAGGAGTCTCCTATCCAACTACTAACCAGGCATGACCGTCCTTAGCTTCAAAAATCAGACAAGATGTGGCATCCTACGTTTTTTTTAACACAGTTTTCTACAGTGTTTCACTCAGTTTTGGAGTCAGTCACAAATGGCTATGAACTGTGGTTTTTGGCACTTCCACAACAGCACCACTTTTTCATCTCCAGGGTTTCCAGCTTAGCCATCTCATATGTTTTGTTGTGCTACTAGCATTACTCAGGAGTGCTACTGTAATCACATTCACTAAATCAGTAATGTAATGCGTTATTATACTAAATTCAATTCAAGTTATGTTGTTACTTGACAAAGCTTAATTATCTGTGCAGATAGACAGAAAGATAGAAAAAAAAATCATTTAACAGAGTAATGAGAAAGTATTGTAATGAGTAATGTAACAAATTACTTTCTCTGTCAAGTAATGAGTAATGTCTAATACGTTTAGTACTTGTAATAGTCCTTTTTTGGCTTCAGCAGTGTTGCTATAACCTGAGGAGATGAACTGTAATACAGCTGTGAATCAGCTAGATTCAATTCAAAACTGTTACATAGCAAATCTGGAGGAAATATCCAGGATTGTAAGTTATCCTTTACTGATAGCTATATGGTAACCGACTCAGTCTTGTATTTCAGAAACCTTAAACAAACTTTTATAGTGCTGTATCTGCTTAAAACTTATACTTAATGTTAAAACTGTTAAGCTGTTGCATTTTTCACTGTGACTATTTAGATTTTGCAAGTTGATATTGAAATCAAAGCAAACTAATTACACTTTTTATGTTATGTTTTGGAAAATTGAAGGAAATGAAGAAAAACAGACACCTTAGATGTACTATTTGAAATTAATAAAGCATGATCTTGACTTAAGAGTTCTGGCCAGACTCCAGGGATTCAGTGTTGGTGCAGTAAAAAATGAAAATATTCCACTAAGAGAAAATACCACTTTAAGAAATTAGGGGCCACATTCTTCATACCTATTTCCTCTGGCTGCTGATGGACTTGAGAGCCCTGAGGAGTCACCAGCACTCCTGTTTCCTCACTGTTAAGAGAGCTGCAGCGTTTGGGCCCCTCAGGCCTAACACTGTCTCCATTGTGCTTAACCATTTCTAGCCCCACCTTAGCTCTGCAAACTGCCCTGGGGTCCAAAAACGCAGGGGGTCGTGGTGGGGGGAAAAGTCCTTCCACTTCAAATCCTATTTTCTCCCCCAGACTCAGGAAATCAGTCACTGTGCTAAGCTGGGTCGACGCCATTTGTCCCTCCTTCTAGAAAGGGCCAAAAGCATTGTTCTCACTGTGTTTTGTGCTCGGGATGAGTGCAGTTTAATCCTAACTTCCCTGTGGTGCTGACCTGCTACTCCCAGCTGAGTTTCCCACTATAGCTCAGAGTAACAAAAACTCCCCCTGCAAACGGAGACTGCTCTACCTGCTTTATCCGAACACCCCTGGGGGACACAGCCATGGCTGCTGAGGGCACTTAACCTGATACTCTGCTCAAAATCAAAAGTAAGCACTACCAAGGAATGCTGGCACCAGACTCGCTCTCACTTGAGTTTGGGATAATAAAAGTGTCAAGTGATATCATCCCCCACTTTCAGGCCCTTGGGAAAACACAGCATGTGTAGGAGGTGAGTAGATGAGGGACGGAGACAAATGAGGAGATGCTGAGAACAAAAAGAAGAGGTGGGAAATGAAGAAGCGTGTTGCTTTTGTCAGACTGGTTTTGGGGGAGGAAAGTGAGATGTGTAGGTGCTTTCACTTGCGGACAAAGAGATGAGTGTTGAAAAGTCATGCTTTTCTTATGAATACCAAGCAAAAACCCTGTTCTTGTCAGATTGTACCACTGTTGCATCCCGCAGACACAATAGATAAAAATCGGTCTAAATTGGAGCTGACGTGAGGATAAAAACCATCATGCTTCATACTGGAAGAATAACAACCTCAGACATCCTTCTTTAAAATGAAATTTAACTGAAAAAAACATGAGTGGAAATAAAAGCTTTCAGATTGAATTATGACTGAACACTTCAGATTCAGTTAAACTGGATGTGTTTAAAACAGAGCGTGAAGACAAATGAGGTTCAGTCAAAACAACTATGAGATAACAGGAAGTGAGTGCTTGACACAAAGTCTCCCTATTTAAAGAGCAAAGTGACAAACACTTTTTTGTTTATTGTGTTAGTTGGGGCTTTCCACTTTGAAATGACCTTCACAGGTGGTCTCCTGCACAATATCTCCGACTCCATTGTTTTCCTCCATATTGGAAAAACACGCTTCTCCATCCGGACACCCCCCAACTTCCTTACTTCATCCAGAAAGACATATATCAAACAGATTTTAAGAGTCAGCATGGCAGACAATGAAAAGACTGAGTGTAGCTGCTGAAGATGCTTTTCTGCCCTCAGTTAAATCAAAGTTCATGGTTCATAAATCTCTGGGGTCACAAGACGATTCGCGGTGAAGCAAAGAAGAAAAAAGAAAGTCATACACTGAATCACATTTGTTGAATATGCAGCTGGATTAACAGCCTTGCATTGGTGTCGGTTTGCGTAGGTCTCTGGCTGCACAGAGACGAGGATTCTACTGGTACCGGCGCAGCAGTTTCCACGTCCATGAGCACATGAGGATCTGACACAGATTTTGTTGTCAGTGTGGGAACATGCAGTTTCCGTGCAGATACCTATCTGCTCTGTTGCAGCACAGACACAACAGTACAAGTGCGCCAACTACCTATGCTACCTCAGAGCAGATTCAATGAGGGCCAGTAAAAAGCACAATATGAACAGTGATTCATATTGTTGTTCAAAGCAGACTTACTGTGAGCTACGACATTGTGAAGTGGTGGTGAGCACTCCAGTAGAAACCTTGTTTTATTTGCAGTGTCACAAAAAACCCTCCTCGACCAACAATCTAAACAAATTGGAACAGCGACATTTCTGATTGGTGGAGGTCGCTGTGTTACCATGGAAAGTCTTAAACCCACATATCAGGTTGCTTGTTGAGCAAGAAACTTCAGAAACTATAAAAGCATTGCTGACTTTTAACACCAGCAAAATGATCAGCTTAGGTGTTGCAATGAAACTTTTAAGCATCCATTAAAATTGGGATTTACAAGATTTACCTAACACTTGCCTGGAACAATAGGACCATGGGAACAGTTTGTGTTTCCACTAGAAACAGAAAGGTGCCAGGAACTGCAATAATATCATGACAAGAAAAGCAGGAAATCATGCTTCTGTTTGTTTTATTTTGCTCCAGAGGAAAAGCTATATATTTACAGTTGACCAAAGAGCACAGATGAAATGAAAGGAAAAACGCACGTGACAACAAACGACAACACCGACCTCCTGTGCAGGACCCGGCAGTGGATGCAGAGGCAAAATCTCTTCGGTGAAATCCAGATGTAAGGCTCTTCTCTCAGATCGTCACAACCTGTAGAGAGCAAGAACGAAGCAGTGATGAGTCCAAATGACAAAAACACACCATCTCCAGAGGGCTATAGTTCAGTCATTGTTGGCTCCCCAATAATAATGAGCATCCTTTCCTCATTGCTCACTGGTATTTTCCATTTAAACCCGAGACTACGGAGCAACTGCACCTGGAGAAACTCTTAAACTGGTTCACATGTTCATAAAAAAAGAGAAGAGGTGCAGCCTCAGTTGGGGCTCAGTAGCAAAGTTGCATAATGTTTACAACCACAGCGCAAACTCTTAAGCTCTGTGTGCATCAAAGAAATTACAATATCTTCTGTCCAGATGTTAGGTTTGCAGTACAAACTCCAACTATTGAATCACTCCCTCAGTTCAGGAAAACTTCAAACCAACTTCAACCCAGTGTTTGACTACTCTGCCTGTGTTCTTCGTGTTTCCAACCTTATCGTGCCGGCTTTATCATATTACTTCTATTCATATTCAAAAGTTGAAAAACCTGTATTTTTAGAACATTTTTACTTTTGCTACACGCAGTGTGTCTGTTCTGTCATCTAACTCAATCCAGAGTCCTTACAATGGTCACATTTGTGTTTATTGTTCCGTCAATATTGACTCAAATGACTATATTTTATATATATATAAGCTCTTTATGACAGGGATCATAAAGGAATGGACGTGGTCAGCACCAATAATCAGGTAGGCATGGTGTGGTGTTTAAACAATGCTTAGTTTGGACTGCAGGGCCCAAAGTGTGCCAAAAAAATATGGTGGTCCCAGCAGCAGCAGCCTGAGCTGTTGATACAAACCGTGATGGTTTTAAGTTGTTAGTGCCAAATTCTGACCCTATGATCTAAAAGTCACAGCAGAAACACACTCATAAGTAAAACAAGAACTAATAAAAAAATAATACTAAATCATTACATTATCAGTCGATACAAGGAGCAAGAAAGTAATCACTTTGGAGCTAACAAAATGAATCTCAACAGCACCACTGACAGTGATTAAACATGTTTCAGCTGTCAGCAGTACATTCAGCTTTCTCTACCCTCTTCATACTGACGGCAGACACACTCTACAGGCTGCAGATAACTGACTAATGGCAGTCTCTCTTCCCTTTTATTCAGTGATGTTGGGGCCTTTTAATGGTTACTGTCCAGAGATAGCACTCAGCTAAGTTAATGATCAGGTCAGTACTCTGACATAACAAGAGACTGCACAGAAACACCAACACAGGATAAGTGGACCAGATTAGGTGATGATAACAGGTCAGCAAACACAGAGACTGTCTCAAAAGGAAGCAGAAGTTTTGTTTGTTTGCTTGTTTGTGTGCAGATGGCAGAATGATAGATTGTGACGGTAAAGGACACCTTTTCTCTGCCAGCATTGGATTGACAATGCTCTTAATCCATGACTGATTCAAACAGTGGAGACAGAGACCACCTACATTTTCACAAATTCCAAGATGATTACATGCAGTTTCTTTGGGATCCACTGTCAGCAATTCAAATTCAATTCAAATTACTTATCCACAATCTCTATTTCATTATGTTTTTGCTTCCAAACTGACCGAGCAGCAAACTCCAAAGCTGAAAGGTGAGGGTTCCTGGGACACTAGGGACACTTTAAAAAAACATTTCTAACCTCCATGGACAGATTCACCCTTCATAACAATTCATAACAACTCTAAAGTGAGAGAATTGTTCTTATACAATTGTTCTTGTAGGGGCGTGTCCACTTTGATTGATAGGTGTGCTGAGATATGCAACTAGGGCCAATTGGTTGCTGCTAGGCCCTCTTTCCACTAACTGGAGTTACTGAACTCGACAAGCTTGTCATGCTTGTGCAGTTGGTGCTGTTTCTTTAATTATGTACACTTCATCATGTCTTAAACTTTTATCTCAGTTACACCAGATTTTCCAGTAAAACCAGTAAAATAATCCAATACTATCCAATCACTTTACTTCCAGTACTCACCATAAGCCATCTCATTTCTTCTATACCTGAGAAAACATCATTTCCACTGGGATTGTTCTGTAGCCTGACCAATGGGGACAAAAAAGCACTGATGAAATATTTTGTAAAAATTCTACAAGAATTTGATAAGCTACAAGGTACACAAAAAATGATCTTTAATAAACTAATATGCCTTCATCTCCGTTAGCCATTCAAAGCAACAGCTGTGGCTAAAAGAGAGATTGTGTTTGTGTTGAAATCTCTCAATCAAATAAGATCTAATCGACACTAGCATCGACTTTATGAACAGTGGGAAAACAAGCAGTATCCTGCCACAAAAACTTGGCGTAAGCTTGAAATAATACAAGACACACACAGCAGCTTCTCTGGGATCACTGGGACTTACACTAATAAACCACAGGCCAGTAGGCCTCTCAGTCAATTCCCCCGAGCTAAGTTCAATTTTTCGCAGAGAGTCAAAACTGAAAGCGCACTTGCTATGACTTAATCTGATCCTTTGGCTGTGATTTTGGATGAATTTAGAATCAATATGTTGGCTGGAAAACAGGAAGAACAACTTTACAGAAAAGTGCCCTGAAATACATAATAACAGATAAGGAAAAGACTTCAGATTGATGTTCTGAGTTCAGTTTTGTCCTCTGGGGAAACTCAACAGTGTGAATTATTTTCCAAATTGCACAGCTGAGGGGATTTTCCCCAAGTGTTACAGACCAACTACTATTTTTACCTCTCTAAAGCATTGCCAAAAAAATGCCCCAACACACATTTAACCTAATACCTCTTAGTTTAGGTGAGCTAGATGTCGGTGTTTGGAGCTCAGCTGTTGAATCCTTCCAGACTAGATGGCAGGCTATTATGTGGGAACCATAGGCAATTTCACTGCAGCCAGGTCCGCCACAAAAGGGTCTTTCTTATAGCATTTAAGAGCTTTGGGAACAGGGGAGCTGAATGGAAGGGACAAAAGAGGTTTGCCATTTTCCAATGGAATAGATTTTTTTAGATGATTTTTTCTTTTTGCACAGACTCTGATGAGAAGATCAGCGCACCCATATTTGCAAAATCAGAAAAAAAACTGCTTGTTAGATTCTCTTAACATCTCGATTGAAAACAGTGAAAACTGTGCACTGCATGCTAAGCTAACATCCGGTTACCTATAGCTTCACATCAGGTATGGAACCACTTGTATTGGTCCTGTGTAATTATTACTTCAAATGTTTCTGTAGCTGCACATGCAGGAGCCAAGTTGGATGCTGTTTGATGTAAATCATACGTTACTCTCCATCAAGGCTGTGACACACCAAGCACTGATACTGTATTTGGCAGTGAGGATCAAAATCAGAAGGATCTTTCATTACCATTTTCCATCTGTTTTATATTTATTTCTCCCATCCTCGTCTTTTCTTCACTCTCTGGGTCTGCGGGCAGTAATGAGAGGCATGTGAGGCTAAGCAGAGAGCATTCTCATTAAAAATAAGCAGCTCGGTAGCCCCATCCCTCAGGCTAACACACACATACAACACAGGTGTCAGGAAGCAGCCAGCACCCCGAACCCAATTCACTCTCTGAACAGTAATCACTGTAATGCACTGCAAACTGCAAAGCGATTATGAGCAATCGCTGAAGCGCGTCAGTGAGTAAATATTTAAAGAGTGCTGAAGATCAGGCACTAGAGCAGATTTTTCTGGAACTCAAAGCTGCAACTCACCTTTGTGGTCTGAAAGGTCAACTTCAAAGGCATGAACACTGGGAAATATTTGCTATTGTAAACCTAGCGGGAACATGTGTTTGCAGAGTTTACAGAAACACAATAGATATTGTCAGTGTACACTGGGTTATATAAGCCCTCTATCTTAAGTCCAGAGCTGAATGGGCATTACAGCTGCTCTCTGTTCATACAATACAAAACAGACTTGACCAACTATGACCTCATCATAGCAGACAGCAGCCAGTGTGTATGTGTGTGAGACTGGAACATTTTTATATGACTATCAAACTGCTGCTGCATCAGCACCACAGAAACCGCTCAGTGGCAGCACAGTGCATTCAGTATTGTGCTTATGGGACAAGCGCACTAATGTTATTCACTAGTGTCTGTGAAGGTTCTCAGTCATCCAGGTCATCGTAGTCTAAGGAGCTTGGAAAGAAAAGCGTCTGGACTTCTTTAAGTTGCCTGAAGACGTTTCACCTCTCATCCGAGAAGCTTCTTCAGCTCTAGGGTCAAATGGTGGAGAGTCCCAGATTTATTCACTAAAATCAAATACAAGTGGCAGCTGACAGTGAGACTTTATTTAGTTATGCAAAATGTATGAAATGTGCAAAAAAAAAAAAAGTAACACACAAAAACACGAAGTAAGCCATTACGGTTGCGGAGAATAATGAGTGTTGCTTGTTCCTGCTCAGCTGTGTTACATTTACTGTAGCGCTGAAACAGAAGGGCTTTGAAAGCCTCACCAGGAGGTCTTCAAACAGGGACAAGAAAAAAACAAACAAAAAACACAAAAACATTGGGTTGCTGGTTCCTGTGGAGCTTCCACATTGAGTGCACACTCGTTTCACTTCAATTCAGTTTTATATAGTGCAAAATCACAACAGTCACCTCAAGATGCTTTATGTTGTAGGGTAAAGACCCTGCAATAATACAGAGAAAACTGCAACAATTCGACAACCCCTCTATGATAAAGCACTTGGTGACAGTGGGAAGGAAAAACCCCTTTGAGAAACAGGCTAATGTACGGGCAACAACCTGCCGCGACTGCTTGGGGATGAGGGGATCAACTGATGGCAACAGAAAGACAGAAACAGAGACCATTAGGTGTGCCCTACACACCTCTGTGAACGTTGCGTACGAGATAACCTTGTCTGAATAATCTGGTCATTAAGTACCCGATTAATCACTTATTGTATGACAGAGATAGAAAAGCACTAACTCCACAATTGATTTGACCACATCTGTTAATCATATATTCAGTTAGTTATTAATAGCTAACTAATTAAGTTAGCATTTGCCCTGTTGAAAACAGAGCCGTGTCATGTGCACCCAGGCATTCACACTGAGGTAATCAGATAATTAGTCAGGCATGCTAACTGTAACTTTGTCCATGGTGTTTTTCTGAAACATTCAAAAACACAATTAAAAATCCGAACATTTACTCTCAGAATTCTTCACAATAATTATAAGGACACAGAAATTGATCCTTTTCAGTGACATCACGCTAGTATCTCCTTTAGCCCCCACTTCCTTTCGATGCAAGCATACACCCTTTCCATTCAACAAAAACCCTCAACACTGGAGCACAAGCTGAACTGCTATGAGAGCGCTCGGTGTGTAAAGTAAAAACACAAGGTGTGTTTTACTCCCTTAGGCACACACTGATTACACACACTGCACTAATGCAATGATTATCCATACTCGATCCAATTTCCTCATGTCCTTGTGTGTGTGTGTGTGTGTGTGTGTGCGCGCGCGTGTGCGTGGATGCATGTGTGTCCTGCTTGTAAACCACAGACCGCACAGAGCACACAGAGATGATGTCACCTTACAGTGATTAGTGTGTTAGAGCAACGTGGAACATAACAGATGGTTACAGCTGCAGCAGTTTCATAAAAACAAGAGAAATTGAATCAAAGAGAAAGAAGAGATTTCAAAATGCTTTGTGTGTGTGTGTGTGTGTGTGTGTGTGTGTGTGTGTGTGTGTGTGTGTGTGTGTGTGTGTGTGTGTGTGTGTGTCGCCTTTGTTCAAATCCGATGAAGTCATCGACCTCTCCCTAATAACAGAAGACAGGTGTATTAAGTGCTCTCCTAATGTGGATAGGAGGGTAATTTCTCTGGATTGGATGAGAGCCAAGTCTCTCCCAGACATGATGACAGATATAATGGGCAAAAAAGTTTCACATGAGTTCACACACACACACACACACACACACACAGACACACACACACACACACACACACACACACACACACACACCCCTCCTGCCCTCATCTGTATATGCACTGCAGCCTGGCTAATGTTTGCCAGGTTCTGTTATCATGTCTGGAAAACCAAGCTCTTCTCTGTCTCCCTGGTGAATCCCTGAGCCTGAGGTGATAAAGATTCCCACTGAGCACCACAGGCCATCGACCACCAGGAATCTGATGGCTCTTCAGTGAGAAAAGCTTAACGGTTTCTTCAACATGCCTAATGATCCAGAGAAGAGGATAAGATCTGGTTAAGTGCATGTCTGCCCTTAAACTGTCAACAACAATCTGAAATTGCTGTTAAGGGGCCTTCATTTACATTTCAGGTGGCTTTTAAAAAGGTCAGATCACAGTTATTTATACTGTTATTTACCTCTAGTGGTAGGTAGTGCGATGAAAACAGTTCAGCTATGTGTCAATGCTGCACAAGTGCAATGTTACTCCTTGCTGGAATTGAGTAAAGTCAACCAATCATTGCCCTGGTGCTATATTGAGCCAAAACTGTGTTTATAGTAGTGTATGGATTCTGAAAATGGACCTCACTGTGTAAATCCACTGGTGCTAAGGTCAGGAAGTTGAATCTGCACGCTCAGTTTGCCAGTACACACAAGCAGTCTATTGATCAGTTCCCACAGATTGTCACCTGAATGCTTTCTTACACAACATGAGCCCTGGGAAGCCCTAAATGTTCAAAAGTATACAAGCTGTTTTTAAACTCATCTTGGTGTGGACATGATCACCTCTCTATGGGCATTTTTTTAGCCAAGCTGTAGATGGACAGATGAATGGTCAGAGGTCAGAGGCAGCTTTTCAGAAAGCGATACCCCTCTGAGTAAGTGTTCTGTGGGACAACTAGTGGTTTCATCAGTGGGTATAACAAGAAAATTCCAGTTAATCTTACTATCTTTATGCTTACTCTTTGCACTCTTTTGTTTAATATCTTTGTTTTCTCTGATCCATGGTACGCTCTGAAACATATGTCCTTTATGACTTGTCTGTGCTTCCAACTCCTATTATTAAAGTCTTCTGTTATCCACTTTGTCATGCCTTTGTTTACCCTCTCCACACAGAGAGCCAATACACAATCCCTGCCATCTTAAGCTGGCAAATACCACTTAGCTGTGCAGGACCGCCCCAAATGACAAGAGCAAACAAAGAAATGCCTCATTCTCTGCATTCTTTTTGCTTTCTCCAAAGCAAATATGCACATTTCATAAAGGTGTTGGAATAAAAGCAAAGGTAAATTAAATAAAGTCAAATTTAACAAAGTCCTGCAACTGCATAAATGTTTACTTATGACTTAAGATTGAGAGAGAGATGACACCAACTTCAGCCAAAACTGTGTTGGTCTTGATTTAACTAGACATATTAAACAGAATCCATCTAATAATGAGGCTGCAACTTGGAAATCTGTCCTGTCTCCAAATCCGTTTAGCCTAGTCACGTCAGCTCATTATATATGCCGGAGGTTTGGTCTTTATTTATGTCCTTATTTAAGCTATAGCCTTGACAGTATTTTTCTTAAATAGATAAGCCCGATGAAAAGAAACAGTAATAATGTTTTGTTTTTTGTTTTTTTTTTATTTAAAGAGCATATGTTTTTGCAATAACATTAAGAAGGGATTACACTTGGTTGCAAACATAAACAGCTGCAAACACCATGGACAAATAGTCCTTCCAGTTATGCTTCTCTAAAGTCCACTTAATCTGCCTGAAGGACATGTGCAGAGCTCAAGTAGTGCAGTTAAGCGTTTCTGCATCACAAAAATTCATACGCATACAGTTGAACCAAGTGGGCCGTAGCATATTTGTATGCATGGAAGCAACAACTCTTTTAGATAGATGTATGTGTAGTAACCAGTTTCAATGGGTTTATAAGACATTTATATGCTTAAATTATACACTTAAGAGATAAAATACATATTATATACAATCTTTTAAATATTTTTCCCCTGAGACATCGACTTGTTAGCCGTCCCAAAAGCAAAAAAAACCACTACAGCAAAATAATGACTGTTCAGTGTTCATCTGCTTCATAAACTATAATTAGTAACAGTTGCCATTTGAGCTTTTCACTTGTTGGGGACAAGACCCACTGTTTAAAAAAAAAAAAAATTACTCAGAAGTAACTTGCTGTAAACTGACATAAAGCTTGACTTGCATAGCAACAGTTCCAAAGGGGGCAAACAGCAATTTACTGTTAATACAGTCAGTAACATGAACAGGATTAGCTCAAACCAGTGACCTGCCTTACTTTTAGAATGACTCATCTCTATTCAAAGTAGGTGTGCCAAGGCAGAATGCAGCCAGAGGGTGTTACAGCCATTGGATTCGCTTTGCTCTGGACCAGCGTACAGTGGCGATAATGACCAGTGACAGCCTGCCAGTCCAAACCAAAGTAAGGTTTCCATAGTGCTGCTGGAACCTTGACTCAAACAGAGAAAATCAGATGTGTGGTTTTGAGAAAAATTGGCTCAGACCAGCTGGAGGATCCTTCAGCTGTTCTGGGATTTAGCAATGAATGTGAGTGAAAATGAAAGGATTCTTGAGCAGACTAGTATAAAAGAAAAAGCAGGGGAATTTACTAGCAGTATTCCCCAATATTTATCAACATTAAACAAGTGAAAGAACTTCAGTAATGTGGATGAAAATTCCTCCCAAAACTGAAACAGACAGACAATAATTCGTTTTTCAGTTACAATGACTTTGTCGTCATTGCAGATCTTCTGTTATACTGTGTGAATTAGAAACACACACACACACACACACACACGCAACACACAATGTAGACTAATCTTGTTCACACAAAACGTGTTCCATGTCCACAGCCAAGCTGAACACAAACCATCTTATCGCACATCGCACACAGACTGCCTATTGTGGGAGGTTATACCCTTTTATCATTAGCATACAGCTGTCAGACCAAGTCCCAGGGTGACTCCAGTTCCAGCCTAATCAATATTTAAGCATGTCTCATACAACATTTGCCAGTAAAGAGCAACGATGGATGGCATGGACGAAAACAGGAGACATAAACTGAAGTTAATGTTGAGTAGAAACAGTGCAGTTTAATGAGCCTGCAGTTGCTCAGGGACTAGATGAAGTGCTTCAGGCCAAGCAGCTGCAGAACCCTCCGCCTGTCTGCCGTCCATTCCCCTGAGACTGACCCACAGCTCGTTACAAAGGGACAAAACCCAGTGCAGATTCCTTCTCCTCATTTTACCCAACACCCCTCCGCCTCAACCCCCACCAACTCCTCCTTCCTCTACTAGTCATTTCTTTGGACAGGTCTTTATTTCCAGTGTAAGATGAGGGATTTCTTATTGTGACCCCACCATGCTGATTTCCCAGTAAACAGGAGAGCTGCTGGAAGCATAGGTACCCCCAGGAGAGACTCATCTCCAGGAACAATGTGGGGGCATGAAGGGCGGAGAGAGTCAGAGGAAAACAGAATTCACATTTATGTGAATCTTCTTGGGTGTGCTTAGGTTTTAGTGACAGAACGTGGATCATCAGAAGGCGAGCACCAGGCTTGATGCAGGCATCCATGCGAGTGACAGTTTCTTATGACCATGCTAGTGAACTATAATGCACCAACTGTGCATGCCTCCTTTTAGGCGGCCTTCTCATGGACTTCAAAGAAGTATGAGAGGAAAAACCACCAGCCTTAGTGTTTGCACACCCCACTTAAGGAATCTGAGGAGGTAGGTGGGGTGGAGAGGGCACAGGTGACTTTCAACCATGACACTGGAGTTTGACTCATAAAGAGGACCGTTTGTAAATGTCACTTTCCCTCGCTGTTTTCTTACTTTGGTCAGTTTTGGGAATGTCAGTTAGGAAAGTCATAGTTAGGTTTAAAAGCTCTGACAACATTAAAGACACATTAGGAAAGGTCAGTCTTGTAGACTACCACAGTGCCCTTCTGAAGTTGTGTTTACAAATCAGAAGACAGGACAAGGAACCACCGTTCATTAGTTGTTAAATAAGGGTTGTCTAAAAGTTATGCACACATGAAAACAGCATTAAAGATGGCTTCCAAGCATGAAAAGTAAAGCCAACAAGAAAGTGTCTTAAATATGCATTCCTTCCAGTGGCCACCAGGGCATAAACTTATTAGCTAACAACTTTAGCTTTACAAGCTAGCCTATGAGCACATTTTGCTCACAAAATCAGGTTTCACCGAGAAGGTGGCAGAGAAAAGCGGTCATCTCAAGGTTTCCAAACAGGACTTCACTTAAGCTACAGCCATCTTTTAGCCAAAAACACTGTTTTAGTCGTCAGTATCAGACCAGATTACAACATTAATGATGGTAGTTTAGGAAGTAGCTGGTACTGAAGTTCGTTAATCAATTAAAAAGTGAAAGCACTAAGATGGAGAACGGGGGAAAATATGTGATCACATGACAAAACATCTCAGTTGCTTTTGTGTCAGACTGTGAAAGACAGTTCTCCTAGCACTGATCAAGCAGCCTGTCTCCGAGGCCATGCTATGAAAAAAATCAACAAAAGTCAGACTCACGGCTGCTTTCAATTCAATACTCTTTTTAGAAGCTTGGAATGGAAACGGTATAACGTAATGTGACCCACTTTGGGTTTGTCAAGATTTTAAGACTGTCTTCCTCACATTACGTCAACTTTATAAGCAAATAAACAAACTTTAGGGTAACAAGAGGCATATTAAATAAAACCTGTGATGTTTGGTTTCATAGAGCGCTTCCTCCTGGATGCTCCTGTTGAAAGTTTTACTGGCCACACTTGCAGACACAAAAGAATACAATTGGTGGTGGTGAGGTGGGGAGACAAAAAAAGGAATAAAAAAAGAGCACAGATTGTGGAAAAACAGATGTGTGAGCGAATGATCTAATGTACACGTGCAGCAGTTACAGTAGTCCGAGGAAGTGCCATGCAAATAAACCGGCCTCGTTATCTCGGCCATCTACACTGGAGGCCTCTGCTGGAACAAACTGTATTCCAGATGTTAATCCCAGCCTGCTGGAGTCATCTGGTTTAACCTTTGACACGGGAGCAGCCGTTCAATTAGTGGATTTCACACTCTGGTCATAGTGACACTATGGTCCTGGCTTTGGTTTCAAGCAAACACTGATAGAGCCCAGGTCTGATTTCTATCAGCAGACCACTCGGCAACATTTACTCTCACAGTATTTATTTAGGATCCAAATGCACAGGGAAGATGTAGATCAAAATCCTCTACTGAAAATAGCCCTCATTCCAGGAGAAATATACTGACCAATCCCATAAACTGCAGCCAGAATCCTGGATTAATGACAAAGGCACTACCATCAAAGCTCAGAGAGGCACGAAAGGCAGATGATGTGGTCTGCGTAAATGGCTTAGCAGTTAAAGCTCTTGTTTTATGTTTTCGTATCGTGCATTAAAAAGCATCGCCAACTGCATCATCTGCATCGGTGGGAGAAAGGAGGCAGGCAGTGTCTTTTTTTCCCCATGCTTTGAAAGTTTACCATTTAGTCTAGGAAAGGAGAGGGAAAAAAAGTAAGAACTGTTCCAAAGGAAAGAAAAAAAATTGGTAGAATTTTGCTTTTCTTGTGGCCTGAATGGGGGGAAAAGGAGAGTTCTGCCGGGTTGTAACGAATGAAGCTCGTGCTTTTCTTTCCTTTTTTTAATGGGCCAAACACAGAGCCCTGAGGGACCACGTGTGCTGGCACATAAACTCAAACCACTGGCAAGCCCTGACAGTGGACCTCAAGCAACCGCTGTCTTTAATGCTGCAGTCATTCATTCACTAAGCATCATTAAGTTACAGAATATAAACAAGACCTTCCCAGCTATAAAGTGACAACAATACTATGTATTAGAGCAAAAAACAACATTTTTGAAATCTATTGTGTGCAGAGAGCTCAAAAGCCAGTTGTCGCTGCTCTTTGTCCCTCTCAGGCTCTGGTTCAGAGGTTTCAACCGGTTCTCAGGTTTACTGCTGAAACACAAGCCAACGATCTGTGTAGCACTTTGTCAAGACCGCTGACAGACTTTCTCTTAGAGTTTCAATAGCGTAGCAACTTTAAACTTTCAATATGCCCACTGACACAGGAAATCCGGGCAGGGATCAGGTGTTTGGGGTTAATGACGCCTTTTGATGGCACGTTTTCATTGAAAAAATATTAATAAAAATCATGCTGTGTTGCTTTAGAGCTAGATCACACAAAGATGAATCAGTTATCAAAGATTCTCAAATGTGATTTGTTGCATATCGACCTCTTTGACAGTAAACTGACTTGTGACTATTGAGCAAACAAGACCTGTGTGACATTTCCCATCATCATCATCACCACCACATGACATTTTAAGGACCAAATGCGAGTTTTAAGGTTTCATGGTTCTTAACAACTTGCAAACAAGGTGTAACAAAACACCAAGAAAAGAAGGGATTTTTAATTTTTAAAACTGGAATTTGCATAAATGGGTACAACTACTGATGATCGTTTTATCTAACCTTAAAAAAATAAAATAAAATAAAAACCTCAAATTTACGCATTTTATTGTATCGCGTGCGTCATCCGCGGGTGAGACTTTTAATAAAAGAACTAAACCCAACAGACTGGTGTCACAGTGACATCATTTTGGGGTCCCAGTGCGCTTCATTACATGGCAAAGAAACCGACTACTCGGCTTTTCTGCCACGAGTTTCCCCGTCAGTGCTCCGAGAGAAATACAAAAACCAGCCAAAGTCCCGTGAAAGTCACTTACGTCTGGAAGAGATTCTCCACTTCCAGGCTTGTTTCAGAAAAGAATAACCACTCCATTGTTAAGGGAAGAACAGTACTGTTTAAAACATTCCCCCTTTGCGCACGTACTTACGTGTAAAAGCTGCAGTCGGCGCGGATCTGGAGCTGTGAAATCCTCACAGTGGGATGATCTCTTTTTGTGCCTTCTCTGAAGTTTGTGCAGGTTTTGCCTTGACTATCTGTTTCGATTCGAGTTTGATTTTCTCCCTCACAGACTATTCATCCTACTCCACGTTTTCACCGGAGAAGAATGAATGGCTCCCTGCGTCCGACCCTCTACCCAGACAGGACTGCTGTTAGGATGGATGGGAGTGACTGCTCCGCTAGAGCCCGCCCCAAACCCACCAGTTACTGCCTCTCTGCAACTCTCAGCGGACTCTTGAAAACCGATGATAATTTTTTTAATTGTATTAAATGTAGTCTAATGTGTCACCAATATATTTCTGAATTTGGTGTATTTTCATTTTTTTTCACCAACTAATTGAAAAACTGGACAAAACACTGTATTAATTAATAAGTATTAATATCAGAAAAAATAGACTTTCTTCACTCAGGGGTCGTATAGCAGCCTGTAAGCACCAGGCAAAACATTTCTGCCCAAAATGCTGATTTTAGCCAATTTAATTATATGTAAATTTTTCCATGTTTTCTTACATATGTACAATGTAAAATGTTACATTTAATGAAATTTGGTCAAATGAAATGTACGTGATTGGTATCCATTTAGTTTATACCGAGTACATTTTCCTAAAAGATAAAGTATTTGAATACATAAACCTTTGAGTTTTATATGTTTCAGTTGCATTTTAGTCAAAATTATTGCTTCATGTTTACTGAGAGTGAACAATCTTGTTTTTGAGTAAAGAAGATATCTAACCATTATGATTTAAAGTAATTTAAAGCAGTCCTGATGTGTGTTTCCTTAATTTTCTGTTATAAATAGATTATTTCAGAGGTGGGTGCTAATATTAAACATTGCTGAAGTTTGAAATAATGAGGTCAGAGTATGTACCAGTAATCCCTGTGAGGCCAAACCTCAGGCAGCAAACTCTTAACTTTTCTAAATTTGGACCTTTATGATGTCACACAGAGGAGATATTTCTAATATGGTCATTTCTAATAAGGCCTACCCACCTGCTGTTCAAAGGGGCAACTGGGTGTGTGTGTGTGTGTTCCTGTCTAGATATCTTTGTGGGGACCGAAATCTGCATCCTACTATACTTGTGAGGACACACTCGCCGGTCCTCACAAGTTTGAAGGCCTTTTTTAGGCTCAAAATGTGGTTTTAGTGTCAGGGTTACAATTCGGTTATGGTTAGGCATTCATTTTTAATGGTTAGGGTGAGGGGCTAGGGAAACCATTATTTCAGTGAAGGTGCTCACTAAGATAGTTGAACGGGCTTTGTGTGTGTGTGTGTGATTGTAATTAATCCCCCACTAATGTGCATGATAGTTTGTTAAATTCTAAGGATGATAATCTGTTTGGGATATTTTCTTTTAATTTGGATCTGTTATTCCATAAAGGTTTTTGCATCTAGTTACTTCCCTCAACTGTATATGAAAAACGTAGCTAATATGGGAATACCTTAAAGCTGCATTCTCTTGAATAACCAATAGGAGGAGACTCATGGAGTCTGAAAGGAGATTTACCCCTTTGTGTTACACCTATGCCTTAGTTATGTCATAACAGCTCATAATTATAACCTCAATATAAAGACTCACATATGTCAAAAAATTCCTGGAGGGAGATTTCGGAAACTATTGGAATGGACAGGAAGGAATGTATGAAAAGAAAAACTGATCACAACAAACAGTGGGGATCCAGGAGGGACAAAGTCCCAGGAATTTGTTTCTAGCACCGCAGAAAAAACAAAAAAAACAAAAAAAACAAAAAAAAAACCCCGGATGTAATGGAAATCATGCACAAGCATGAATGCTGGCGATGGCATCGGCCACTACGTGCGTTACACTGTAGGCTACAAAGATTCACAGCAGTAGTCTAAGTCTACAGTTATACTTTCCGTGTTTGTGAGTCTGTAGGAATCAGCGACATAGTGTCCTCATCAGACAGTGAGCGTGGGTCCATGTGGACTTACCTGCCAATCTTTTTAAAACTGTGAGACTCGTCTGTAGAGATGTTACATTACAATGTACCAACTGTGCAACAGCTCCTGGCAGTGGACTTTTTAGAAGCATAGCAGCAATCGCTTCTTGGCTGTAATTTTTTCAAGCTGTCCATGCCTGTGTCCCCAACAGAGTTTAATCAAAGCTTTAGAGAAAACAAGCCTTCAGCTCACTGGATTTATGATGAAACACTTTCCAGATGAGTCTATGGTTCTAATTGCAAGTCTCATAACAACACCATCTTCATTGTGTAAATTATGGTCCCTATTAAAATCAAAAGGTGGAAAGCAGGGTATTTTTTTTTAAGAATGGGATTGCTTTGTATGTGACACAATAAATAGCCAATAACAAAGGACTCAACACCTATTAAGGATATAGCAGGTGGGTGATATTCTTTAGTCAAAAGTGAACAAGGGCATATTCAGTTACTGCAAGTTGCTCCTCCATGAGGATTTAATAAAAAAAAATTAACAAACACCAAAGCTGACCTCCCATGACTTACTATGTAAGACAAATAGGACACTATTACAGCTACAGAGTTTATATGGTTTCTATCCATATTTTCTGAGTAACTCCATTGACCTTTACTTGTTTGACTTTTGCTTTTATGTTACAAGTAAAAACTCAGTTAAGGTTAATAAATGTGAAATTTCTATGTTTCTAAAAGGTGAACTGTTTCCCAATTAAAATGTCCGTTTATTACACTCACTTTGTATCGACAAGTCATTCACACAGTATTACTGTGGCTACCCGTCACATTCTCTCTAAATCTGAGGCTCAACCTTGACTGGGAGGCTAACAGCTGAGTCTTAGACACATTATCAATCAATACAGAAAGGTCACATACTGAAGGTCCAACAGTCTGAAGGCTACACAGCAGAGAGCCATACTTGCAATATTTTCAGACATGTGAATGGACCATCTCGCATCTCCAGTCTTATATTCTTTTCATTGTCAATAGAATTATATGTTGAGTTAGTGTAAGATTGCTCAGTCAGTTCATTTGAAGAACAATAGTTTCAAACAGTTTTGTATGTTTGTGTGCACTTTGCACAACAGTGAACAAGTGTGAATGCACTATTTTGAGAGTGTTGTGACTAGGAGGGGAGCAACTGCTGCCAGGACTTCAGTGCCCCACCTATTTGTGCTTCTTGGTCAGTCAAATGAAACTGGAATAAAATGGAAACACAAGGGAAGTCCCATGACTCGGTCATGGAGTTTCTGGCTAAACAACTGCAGTTATTGACAATGATAGCAGCCCTGATGTTATCCTTTCAGTTCTTGGGATCACTGCTACTCTGACTGACCTTTGGTTTGAAAGCCAGACTGAAAGTGCAAAAATTCACTGTAGAAATAGTTTAACTTATAATCTGTAAATTTAATTTATCTAGTTTGATCTACAAGGTTAGCTTCTCTAAGATCTGAGTGACTTTGTACCAGGAATCCAACTCTTCATCAATGAACGCACAAGTTTAGAACTTGAGATAAATAATGAATAATTACAGAAAGGATTTACATCGTAGAATGGTTCTGTTGTTAACACCATGTAGAGGAAAGGGTAGCCTAAAGTGCTAAACAGAGGCAAAACAAGTGAATTATAAGTTTGTGCAAAAATGCACCGCACTCAACGTGGTCTCCAGTCTGTTCAGTGCAAAATCTTGTATGAGAAGCAGCAATTAAGAAGTTACATTTAGAGGCTTTGTTTTTTCTATAAATAGCAGCCCACAAATTACTGTGTTCTTCCTTAGCATACACTGCGACAAGTGCTAATTCCAGAGAGGACATAGGGAAAAAGGTGGGAAAATGTACAAATGTTTCTGGCATATTTGCAAAATAAATACAAGGTAAACTAAGCTGTGTGACAATGCAGGAAGAAAGAAAAGAAAAAAAGTAAACTTAGTGAATGGCATTGATTTTGTAATGGCACATAGTGTATTGCTAAATCTTAAAGCCGAGAGCTGAGCTTAAGCTTTTAAAAACAGGATCATTCTCATAATCTGTGTTATAATTCATTATAAGCCCATATTTGAACTGTACCTGGGTATTTACTTTTATAACTACAAAGCTTGGACTTACAGAATATATTGTGCATGTTTTTTTTTTTAAAGTAGATACATAGATCCAATCTGAACAACATCCAACAGAAAATAAACAATAATTAGCATATCACAAATTGCATGAAAGTTTCTGATAAAGTTTTGGCTCCTCTAGCAGTAAAGGCCACCATTTGAACCAATGAAATACTGCACAGTACTGCAAGTAATAAAGTTTATTTATGAAGTGCTTTCAAACAATTCAGAAAGTCCCGCACTGGTTTGCTTTTGTTCTGGTGCTTCGGCCGAGGTTGTGTTGGAGTCTTGTCAACCCAATCAGCCTCATCAGCAGCCAGTATGCAAGGACCACCTCCAGCACTCAGCTTCTCTGCCTGTCTCTGAGATTTATTGTGCAACTGCGTTCCTGCAAACTGATGTTGTAGCTTCCCGGTATTCCCTGTGTGGCTAAAGAGCAGTTCTCTTACCAGGACTACTTACCTGTCTCGAGCTGACCAGTTCCTTCTGAAATACTCACCTCAGCAACTCACCTGGCTGTTCACCCTCGTACGACCCCAGCAGTCCCCCTGTGAGTATCATCCTTGGCATTGCAAAATAACCAACCCCTGTTGTATTGAAAAAAACAAACAAACAAACAAACAAACCTTGGAACATCTCTTTGTAATCTCTCCTAATAGACTTATCTGGAATAAGCACTCCCTTTTTTCCAGTCAAACCACTCCCAGTGACCTGATGCATCTCTCACAGATCGCGTCCTTTTAACCCTTGGTAAGTCTAAATAAAAAAAAAAAAAAAAAAAAAAAGTACCCCTTATGAGGTCCTAGAGCCAAAAATCGACCACGCCATAAAAAGTGCTATAAAAAGATTATACATTAATATTTTTTTCCACTTTAAATTAGCCAATCTTTTAGACCTACTTCTCCTTGAAATATTCATGTCAAGTTTTAATTACATTTCGCGGATTTTAACCCTCTATATCCCGGTTTTGTCACATGAGCGCACGGCCGTTTTTGGCGAAAAAAATGAAAAAATTAAATATTTTCCATAAAATACATTTGAAAGTTATATTTTATTGTACTTTTAATTAGGCCTTTGGATGGACTAAAGATTGGCACCAACATTCATTTCGATCGCCTTTTATTTTTTTTTTTTTTTCAAGACCAGAAAATGGTCTCCAGGCGGCAAATGCTCCTCCTCTAGGCCGAAATAAGTGCATCTTCCCGGGGTACGTCGCGACGATGACCGGGGCACGATGACCGGGGACTCCTTTTTCCAGCACACACGTACGATACCACGTGACAACAAATACGTCATTTCCTGTTGACTAAAAAAAAAAAAAAAAAAAAAAAAAAAAAAAAAAAGCACCCTCTAACGGTCCTAGGGACCAAAAAATGGTCCCGCCCGATCAGCGGGCGAAGCCGCTGCTGCACGCCGGAAATGAGGCTTCATTCCCCGCAGGTCTGTCTAAGCAGCCCGCTGTTTTCCAGCCCCGGGTCAAATGTGGAGCAAGGGCGCCACCCGGTGGACAAATAAAAGAAAATTACAATTCTAAGGCCTCTTCTTCAAAACAAAAACGAAACCTAAGCCATCACCCAGATGTTAACGGTATAAATCCTGCAGTGAAAAATAGCGTTTATAATGGGTTTCAATGGGGCGATTTATGGCTCTAGGACCTCATGTGGATGGCGGTTTGTAGCTTAGCCACTTTAAGCTAATCTAATAAACGGAGACGGCAATTCTAAAGAAAAAAGAAAAAAAAAGGGTTGGAAGGTTTGGCTATATTCTATTCAACACAGTGAAAATGGCCTAATATTAAAAAACGCTGTGGATGAAAAATGGCTGTAGGTCCTACAGAGGGTTAATGCGCAAGTTTTTCTTTGAATGTCAGTAAATTTCATTGACCGAGGTAGGAAAAGATACAATAAAACCAGAACAATACAAAACCATCTTAAGCCACATAAAAGTAAACCGATAGCTTTAAAAAATAAAAATAAAAACAAGACTGTGGTCCCAAAAGTTCATTGGCAGGAAGCTAATGAGCAAATGTTAGCTTGTTAAAGCAATGTGTTAGCATTTAGCTGAGAGCGCCCCAGTGCTAATGCTAGGTAAAGCCCAACAGAGCTGTTAATGTGTATATAAATTACATTAAGTGTGATGTTTTTCAAAGTCCACTGTTTGCTGATGTAATGTGATCATTTTATTTATGTAAAGTTTTTAAAATTTCATCGATATCCCACACAAACACCTTTGCGACCCTCAACAACATACGGTACAAAATATCTACATAGCCGTTTTTAATTAGGTGCGATAAGCCGTTGGGTTTCCCCTCTTCGAGGCTCAAGGTTCAACACATTCCTGACTGCACTGGTCAGTATGATTTTAATCTGTTTTCACAGGCTGGCGGCACAGACAATCTTGTTTGGAATTCTCGTCCCACTTGACTGTGAGACCTTCAGTCTCATCTTGTGAACATACCAGAAAGGAATCAAGGGTGGCAGCCTGCTTTTTTGTATGCATCCCACATGTGCTCACTGGAAAAACATCTGAGCCCAACACTGGGATATCATATCTTTACCCTGTCATATCTTTCAGGGGCATCTCTCTGGAGCCACACATAGCTTTGTCATTGCAGCTGAAAAAACAACAACGTGGGGTGACATCAGAGTCAGCGAATCGCAGTGTTGATACAGCGGAGGCACATCAGAGCTGAAGACTGTGCTCGACACTCACGGTGTTGAGTCAAAGTGCAGAATTAAGTGCGAAAGACACACCAAAACCACTTTGAAAACTATGAGGAGGAGACGAGCTGTGACACCGCAGGGGCACCCTGATCATAATGACACGTAGGGGAAGACTGAGCAGCCTGTCAGGAGGGGCACTTCACCACAAACGGGGCATGAGAAGTGCAAAAGTGGTCTGCAGTCGAGCTGAGAAACTTACAGGCCCTGGTTTTACATGAATTGCAAACACTAGTAACGTCTAATTAAATAGACTATCCCATCATACTGAAACGCAGAGTTTTGATTGTAGAGTAAACTGACAAAGTGACAAATTTACAGCCTCAGCAAAGTAAGAAGCACTTTCTCAGAAACATAAAATAATCATGTGGTACTATGGTATTTGCTGTTACCAAAATCCCAGTTTGAACTCCATTTAACTGCCACAAATGCCATTTTACTTTAGCATGTGGTACCATGACAGACTTAGACACCAAATAAATAACTTAGAAAACAAAAATGTAGAGTAGGTTTTAAAAATTTAAGTAAGAAATTGGCAGTGGACATGGGCATGCCATCTGGGCTGACTGTTATTTAATAAATAATTTAGTGAAATTTGCCCTAAAAAATCTCAAAGGCCACTCATCAATTAAGCATCAAAATTCAGTTTAACTAAGTAGGACTTACTTTGGACCACAGACAAGTGAAGACGCTGAGAAAGTCAATGTAACACTTTTGAATTATGATCAGTTTTGTGCTTTAAAGAGATGATATTGAAGTAAACTGAGTGTATTAAAACAGATAGAAAAGAGATTTACAGTGTTTTAAAATATACTTTACTCTCAATCAGCTTTATACTGTGCAACACAGTAAAAGATTAATCTCAAAATACTATACTCTTTTATTCCAAGTACTTTTTACTTACAAAAAAGTTATGTCACATATTTAGGCACACCGACCAGGATTTGGAAACATGTTAATAAAGATAATATACTTCATACAGACTTTTTGTGGTGCTGGTATTTATGGAACAAATATTAATAATTATAAATTAAGGAAGCCAAGGTATCCATTTCCTTATTACAAATTACAAAACAAAAATCAATCCACTGATTTGCTTTTAGCGTAACAAAAGAACATTTCAAAACAAACCATTTAAACTGAAACACGAGTTCAAACCCTCACAACTTTGCATAAACGTATTGGCATATCCTTCACATTTAAAGGACAGATTTGAGTGGGTAACAGTGCAAGATATATGTTAAACGTCACATGGAGCAAGGAGCTGAGAGCAAACAGCATTGCAGCTTTGGTTTCTATAGTGACAAGTCTGGGAAATGTGACAAACAAAACACGAGCATCATTGACTCCTTAATGACAAATAGGTCTACGGCTCTGTTTTTCTGTAGCAGCAGTATTGTTGTTTGTTGTGCTCAGCTGTCAATCAACATGCAGGGCAGGTTAAGGGTCGCGGCCCACATTCGGACAGCGGCCGCCTGCTCTCAGCAGGAAGCATTTCCTGCTCTAGTCTGCATGCTGCTTTCAGTGGAAGGTCAAACACCTAGGGGTCAAAGGTCAAAGAGGATGCGTATATGAAAGAAATTAGTTTCTCCTGCTCAGATTCTAGACATGCAAATGTATAGTGTAGCTCCCCTCAGAGACAACACTATGCACTTATATACCTCAACCGGTCGTGATCTGACGAAGATTCACTGGTGAAGATAGACAGAGATTAATAATAACTAGTGATTTATAAACACACAGTGAGTGAAAAAGAAACACTCAGTCCATCAGGGGCCCCCAGCAGCCTAGACCTGTTGCAGAGTAACTAAGAGAGGATTCAGGGTCACTTGATCCAGCCCTAACCTGATACAGCCTAAGATAAAACGTCTGAGAGAGCAGATAAGAATCTCTGAGTAAGGCCCAGGTGGATGATAGATAACAAATAAAACTGGTTTTTGAGTTTTCCAGCAAGGATGGTTGGGGCTAAACATTAGGCTTCCAAATGAATTAAAGTGTCTGGAGTGAAAGATTGCTGCCATCCACCCTCCTCAGCCTTTGCTTTTATGGGACAATTAGCGGTGTTGATTCATTTAAACTAATCCGCTGTAACCAGATTTATGTAAGGCAGAGTAAAGGTGCTGCTGTTAATGACTTTCTGAATTCTTTGGTATTGGCTGTTCTCTTTTAAAAACAAACAAAAATTGTTGTAAAACTTCACCTTTCCCCACAAAGGAAAATTCCTACTGTTGTAATTCACAGTAAACAAAACACTACAATATCGGTAATATCCGCCTAAGCCCAGGGCCCCCAGGCTCCAGTGGGGCCTGGGTCACATCTAGGGTCATCGTCAGGAAAGTTTATGGGCTGAGCACTTTTTTGGTGGTGCTCTAGTCTACAGAGGAGATGCTCGACTACCTTGGGGAACTGAGCAGACACCTCATTTCTCTCTTCTGGATCCTTTTCAATGTTAAACAGCATGACAGGCTTCAGCTGATCTACCTCAGAGGAGCTTGAGTCGGAGGTGTTGCCGTCAGGTCGGGGGAACCAAACGTCACATCCTGGGGATAACAAAAAGGACATTAGCAGTATTGTTAAGAAGGGAAGAAAACCCCATCTGCATTTTCTGTTCAGCTTGTTTGTTCTTTTTTCCTGCCCTACTTATTATAGATGAATTTTATCATGTGCAAAAACTGAGACGCACTGCTAAAATTGCACTTTTCTTATATTAGAATATCTCAGGGATTAAATGTGTAGTTAAACTTCTTTACTGACAGAAAGGGGAGTTTCACTGGTCCGGTCCACTTAAGATCAGACAGAAAAATAATAATAATTTAAATAAATAAAAATGACCAGGCAACCACTGCTTTTCCTAGTGGCAACAAGGCTGCCATCTTTTTACTCTAGTATGACTGAGCCATAAGGCAACTTGCTTCTTACTGGTTAGATCGATCACTTAGTATTGGTATTAGAACAATAATTTAAAAAAATAACTAAATAAATAAATCCTCCAAGACCCAGAATACATTTTTACCCCCCCCCCCCCATATAAATATACATTTTCCACAGTGTGATCACAATGTAATGGGCCAAGTGGTACCCAGTGGGCAGGGCCACGGCTAATGGCACTTTGGCTCATTGACCAGACCACAGACTGAAGATAAAAGATGGTCTCTGGGTCTCAAAAATGAAGGAAGAGAGAACTATTTTCCTCCTGCACAATGAGGACATGCTGTCAGCTCTGACAACAACAACTTTACCGTTTTACATAAGATATATTCAAATATTTGCTACTACCAAACTTTACTTCATGTATTGCTACTTTATGACGTTGGACTTTTACTTGGGATGGAGTGTTTGATTGTATTAAGTTCTTTTTTCTTTTTAAAAAAAAATAAAGATAAGAAATGAATGTCTTCCTGTGCATTACTGTGTTTCATATTCTACGTCCCACTTAGACTAAATATGACATTAGAAGTTGACAGAAGATACTGACCTGGGTACCCAGTCAGTAGCTTCCACTTTGAAGATCGAATGGCTGCGTGAATGGACACATTGAAGCCGGAGTTGGCCACCTGAGCCAAAGTTAACTCGCGCTGCCTGCCAGGACCTGTAGACAGAGGAGGACAGAGGACAGAGCTGATTCAAAGAAACCATCCATCTTAAAAACTACAGTTCGCTGATTAAGATGATATTAGTCCACCCCTGGATACAAAGCGCCTTCTGTGGATCGGAAACCAAATGAGAAGGTGGACTGGCATCAGCATACTTGACAATCACAGTTGGCATCAGGTGAAGGGTGTGAAAATAAATGTACTAATAACAGACTCTTGTGCTGCAAAATCTGCAGTGAAATAGAACAGTTTAAATAAACAAACCCCATGAAAATCCCTCCTGTTTGAGAACAAAAGTTGTTTTTTTAAATGTATACATTTCTGCAAACACACAGAACTTTGGGCCTGGAGGAATTTGACAGATACGGTGGTAATGTGGTCGACTCAGCACCATTCCTCCATGTTTGCCAAATATAATGAATAATGTGCTGTTAGTGCAGTTGTGCAGACACAAAGACAGAAACAAGGGTCGCAGTTACCAATGAGCACACTTTTATCAGTTTCATAGGGCCAAAGTAAATAACTGATCTTCCTTTTGATGGTGTAGAAATATCTGCAACTTCCAGTGATGGGAATAACGGCGTTACAAGTAACGGCGTTACTTTTTTCAGTAACGGGTTAAACTAATTACTATTCCTATCGTTTCAACGCCGTTACGGTTACTAACAAGAAAATGCGGTCGCGTTACTATTTTTCAACAAACAGACGGTTGAAGCTGTGTTCAGCTTACTGCACCTTATATCAGTTACACGGAAGTAGCTGTAAGTAATCCGGGCGCTACAGCTTTAAACAGCTGCGCGCGCTCCCGCGGACGGCAATCACTTTCTGGTAGACGATCACTTTTTGGCACAACACCTGGAGCTAAAGGGGCAAAACAATGAGAGATTTGTGACGTTTAGCGTGTTTGGAGTGTGTAGTGTTGTGGATAGTTTTGTGTTGTGTGTCAGAATAATGAGGTGACTGCTGTCTCCAGGTATCAGGCTGTGATGTTCTCCTTTATAGTGGACAGAAATTATTTTTTGTAGTGGCACAAATAATCTGTGCGGCATCTTATTGAATGCAGAACAGCTGATTGTTCTGTAAATAGTTTGAAATGGTTATTTTAAAAAAAAAAAAAAAAAGAAAAAAAAAAAGGGGGGTAAAAGGTAAATGGCTGCAAATAACTTTGTTTGCAAAACTTGTGCATATGATTTTAAAATTGACAATTTATATTTGCATTTAAAGTTATGAAATATGATTCAATAAACAGGTTTGTGGTTGTTACATTAAAAAACAACTTTCTCTACTCTGATTTTACGTTTTTTGTCCGATTTTAGATCAATTGTGTTAATACAGTATGCCAAAATGAAAACATAACTGTAAATTCAGGCACGTGAGGTTGTGCTGAAAACAATGATACCAAACAAGACAAAGTAAATAGTTTTTAAAGGTGAAATGTAGAGGACACATCAAAAGTAGTCAAAAATAGCCAATTATACCCTGGAGCCCAGAGGGGTAAACATTTTTTTTTTTTTAAAGTAACGCAATAGTTACTTTTCAAGTAATTAATTACTTTTAGAATCTTGTAACTCAGTTACTTTTTTTGAAGTAATAACTAGTAACTATAATCAATTACCCTTTCAAAGTAACTTGCCCAACACTGTGTATTTCTAACCCTTATGGAAAATGTCTCCCAGGAGTGAGTACACATCTCCGCACCTTCAAACACAGGAGATCTGGCCTTCTCAGGTTCATACCGCTGTTGACCCCAACAATATGGTCCTGGTTAGACAGTCAAGTACAAGCAAGTCATTTCAGCCTCCTAACGCTGTCAAAAACAAGCATGTCCTCAACATTCTTCACATAAAGAGAAATCCGCACCCACACAAAGCCAAAGTTCCCCATCGGGGCTTGTTTAATAGAGCCGATCCCGCCGCAGCAACATGAGTGAGGGAATTAAAACATTTCCGATCTCAGCTTTTTTGCGACCACATGATAAAAGCTTCGACAATGAATTCTTTGCTGATCGTTGTGCGAATGACGTGTGGGTATCTCAAACACTTCCAAATGCAGAGCTAAGCTGCTCACTACTAAATCCCCATTTGCACTATTTGCCTATTTTGCACCACTATGCCTTCTTACTTGAATATTGTATATTGCATAGCTTTTTTTTGTTATACGTAAAATTGTATTGTATTTATTTAAATTTTTACTTTTTAATTATTTTATTTGCATTTTTCTAATCACTAGGGTTTGAGAGTAACGCAATTTCTATTCTGTGTATGTCCTGTACATGTGGCAGAATTGACAAATAAAGTTGACTTGACTTGACTCAGCTCATTTCAGATCAGCATCGCTCACATGGTTGCGTAAGAATGGGGTGTTCAGATTCAGGTGTGAACACAGTTATGTAAGCAGGTGATTAATGATTGACAGGCTTGATTAATTATGCTGCGCACGAGCTTCTTCTTCTATTCTTAAAAAGGGACTGAAACCTCAAACCCCAACAGATTGCCCGCAGTGTACACATGTCCATTTCTTACATTCATTCTTTGCAGGACAAAGGAGGCTGCACTCATCTGGATCCACAGCAGGATGACATACAAACAGGAGGAAGGGAGGGAGGGAGGAACAGTGGGAAGAGACCCCGAGTGAGCAAGAGAAGTTTCTAGAGGGAGAGCTGAGGAGTGATTTAAGGCTTGGGTGAAGTCCAGGAATCGTTCTCTCAGCAAGTGAGAAGTTCAGGGACCCCTCTGTGGCCCATTTAGCCACAATCCTTTTACTCACAAAGCGACAGCAAAGAAGATTTTGAAAAAGAGACTTGAAAGGAGTGAAGAAAAAAAAAAAAAAAAAAAAAAAAAAAAAAAAAAAAAAGGCATGAAGAGGAGAAGGAAAAGGAGAGAAGAGGAGAAGGAGAAAGGAGAGGGAGGTCTCAAAGAGGGGCTGGGTTATAATAGGAAAGAAGAAAAAGGGGAAAAAAGAGAAGAATTTCAGCCTGGAAGGGAGGGTGGGTGTCAAAGCGGTGGCCGACAATAAACTTTCAAACATAAAACATGAGGTTGAAAGCTTGTAAAGCAGTGCTTTCCTTATCAAGCCAATGATTTAAATGTTAATGACCACCAGTAAACTTTGAGGGTAATTTGAGCAACACTGGCTGAAGCTGTACAAACAGCCTGTTTCAAAACAGACAATAAATCACTGTTTGGATTTTCTGGAATTATTCGTTTAAACAGGTTTGCGAATGAGGGATTTTATTAAGTTAAAGCTTCATTTACCAATATTTGTATTTGGTTTTCTTCCTCTCAGCTTGGTGCAACCAACTATTACAGCTTTCACATTACATTTTTTCAATGATTGTTTTTGTGTCTTTAAGCTTGTTTTGGTTTGACAATCAGCAACTTTAAACTTTTGTTACTCTAGTTCAGTACAAGAGGCCCTGATAAACTCAAAGTATACTCCCTGCTCAGCAATAAACAGCCCACCAAAGACATCAGCAACCAGTTAATCTGAGCCCACGGTTGCCCCTAAAGAACTGCTGATGGATGCTAATATTGTTTTGTTCCTCATTTTTGATGTCTACTACACATCATTAAAGACAGAACATACTGTACTTTGTAAAAGTCCTGAGCCATCCTTTATTTCTTTATATCTGGCTTCCAAGGACCTAATTTGGTCCTTGATAGTTATCTTGAGCAAAAGTTCTCCAAACTCTTAGATGTTTTCTTGGGACACGGTCTGCTTTTTAACTCATTTTCAGTCTAATCCTGTACACTGCCATTTTAGAAACACACTGCAGGCGGTTTAGTGTCACGTCTAAGCCTAACCTGCATACCTAACACCGACCTATCAGTCAAGGATGAAAAAGACATCTAACTCGAGGAATAAATCAGTATTGTATGAACATGCAACAGACAACTTAGCAAAGAACCAATTTTTAATTGGCTCTTTCAGCACTGTGTTACTGTCAGCCTGTCACAAAAACAGTTTGCTTTCACTACTTAAGTTGAATCTAAGAAAAATGCCAAAGATCAAACAGTTTGACAGGCATTAACTGACAAAAACCTGCCAAACCTGCCATGGTGTGCAGTGTTCCTTTAAAACAATTTGAGGAAAAGACAAGTAGGACAAAATTATAAGAATCAGGCTTTATGGACATGACTTTCAGATATTGTTCATCTGCTGTACACAGTTTTAAAAGAAAGAGTAATGCTTGTTGTTTGTTGACCATGTGGCTGTTATGATAACAAGGTTGGTTAGAATCTTATATTGTGAACTATAATGAGAAGCCTAACATCACTGGATGTTTTCATAGATTCTCTTTGTTTGAGTTTGTAAAGTATGAAAGTCTCCTTTCAAGATGGAAGGAAGGGATTTTATTTAGGCTATTTTGTAGAACTGAAACTGAAACACTGAAACACTCCACTCCCCCACCCCCTCAATCACTCACTGAGTGATTGAGGGGGTGGGGGAGCTGCTAAAAGCGGTGAGCTTCCTTTTGTGTTTCATCTTGATGCATTCTCAATCATCCAGGGAAACAAATCTCCAAAAGTCACCAACTTGGAGTGTTTCAGTTTGCCATCTTAGGGAGAAATCAACACACATAGGTGTATGTCCTTTGTTGCTGACATTTATTGATAAAAACAGTACAAAAAACCAACCATTTGTACACATATTTACAAATGGCCTGCTGAGTGGTGCATGGAGCAAGTTTTGGGTGGCTTGCGACCTAAAATCCAAGTACACAGATGCAAAAAAAATCAGGCCACTGTGCGATGTGTTCACTGCTACAGGTACACATGTGGTAAATGCAGACGACAGATACCGTGGCAGTGCCAGGATTGTGAGTGATTGCTGACAATGTTGAATTATTTGTAAATATGTGTACAAATGGTTGGTTTTTTGTACTGTTTTTATCAATAAATGTCAGCAACAAAGGACATACACCCATGTGTGTTGATTTCTCCCCAAGATGGCAAACTGAAACACTCCAAGTTGGTGACTTTTGGAGATTTATTTCCCTGGATGATTGAGAATGCATCAAGATGAAACACAAAAGGAAGTTCACAGCTTTTAGCAGCTCCCCCCCCCCCTCAATCACTCACCCCCACTCCCCTCCCTCCAGAATTCCTAGGTAACGACCTAATATACATATGAATGACTAGCCAATTTAGCTTCCACTTCCACCATTTGACTGCTCTCGGGTTTTATAGGTAGAAAGGTAGAAGCCTGGGGATGCTAGTGTTAAGAAACAAGGAAAAAAAAAAAAAAAAAAAAAACACAGATACCTAACACAGGACCAGAGCAAAGCATCTGTCATCAATTTACCCATCTACTGTTCACTGAAGCCTTATCAGAAATGGTCTCTATGGAAAGATGGTTGTCAAAAAGCCATTCTTAAGGAAGGCAAGCAGAGAGAGAAGACTGGGGATGCCAAACACACAAGAAGTGGACTGAAAATCAGTGCCAACGGGTCTTATGGGATCATGAATTCTAATTTCAGTCAGTAGACGTCGACAGTAGAGGCCCGTGAGTTTATATGCTCATCTGTAACACATGGTTGAGGCTCTTTCATGGTTTTGGGCTGCATTTCATTCAGTGGTTTTTAGGAAGAAAAATGAAGGACTTTCGAACGAAGAAAAGTACCGTCAGATTTTCATCCATTGTGCAATACCATCTCCAAAGTACCTGATTCACAATGGCTTCTTTTCAGCGTGACATTGATAGCAGATAAACTGGCAATACAGTAAAAGCATACCTGGAAATACACATGCACACACACACACACACACACATCATGGATTGGCCTCCCCGGGGCCCGTAACTCAACATTATTTCCGCACTTGCATCATCTTGACAGAGAATGGAACAAACAGGGACTCACTGGTGAGCATTGAGGCCTGGTCCAACCCACCCACTAGAGAGTCGCTAATGTAGATAAGTGAACATGATCCCCCACCAGTGAACACCAAAGGTTGCCCTTAAACCTGAAATTAAGCCCAGATCTGTGCAGTGCTTAGCTGACTTGAAATACGGATTGACGTCGAACACTGAAAATCTCATATTAAAGCAGGCTGACGTTCATTGTTGAATATGGACTCGGGAAGGAGCGTGACTTGTACAAACTCTAAAGGACTGCTGTTTAAAGAAATCCAGATAATATTTTGAAAAGCCCCTAATACATAAGACTACTGTTTGTTTCACATATGTTTGATCAACATATTAATATCTGTCTGATACATCTGTGAAGCTTTTCAGTCCCAAAAAAGTTTGCAAAAAAAAAGAAACAGAGAGCAACCAAGGCTCAGTTGGTAGAGTGTGCTGTCCACTAATAGCAAGGTTGGTGGCTCAGGTTGCAGTTCCTCCACACGTCTGCGTGTCCTTGGGCAAGAAACTAAACCAAAAGTAGCTCCCTATGGCAGGACGGCACCTTGTAGGTCTCTGCTGCTTTAAAAATGCTGTAGGAGAAACACTTTAGACCATTTTGGAAAAACCACCAAGGTTAAAAAAGGTGCTATATAAGCAGGATTTTTTTTTTACCATTTCAGTCCCCTTGGACCTTTACTATTTTTAAATGTGTAACTGAGGTGTAGTATCCGCCCCAAAAGTCAGAAAGCACGGCCCCAGATAACTGCCCTGCTACCTCCCCAGAGATGGAAGCGGTTTGGTCCACTAAATATTAAGTGGTTTAGACAAGGATGAGTCCAAAAAAGCAGTCCCATAGCAGATTTCCTGTAAAACCTCCCTACAATCAGAGGTTAAAGAGCGAACACCCGCCCTGCCCTCTAACATCAGCTTTCTCAGATTTCCTCCCTGGCGACTGATTACAGTGTCAACAGTGAATGATTAGAGTTTCACCCCCGTGTTATCAGCATTCCTCAGAAGAAAACAAAATATCTGTTATATACGAAACAGTGAGGGGAAAAAAAAATCTGATAAAATGAGCTGAATCCAGAGAATTTTAACTAAGATTCCAAACACTCTTTACAAACCTAACAATTTCAAACACTCTTTTTGCTTTATTCAAATGTTATATAAGACTCTATTCTAAGGTCTAAGCTCAAACAATGATCCTTTCATACAGGCTTAATGAGAAAACACAGCAGAATTACATTGTTAGTAAGAAAAGGAGAACATATCCTACACTGCAAGCACACAGAGGAGGAGGAGGTCAGTGCATGAGGTTTTCATCATCTTAAACCTTCACTGGCATGTGAATTATGACTAAGAGTGTTTAAGCTTGCCTGTGTGAGTTTCATCCTCAGTACACAAGCATGCAGGTTAGGCTTAGCCGTGACACTAAACTGCCTGCAGTGTGTGATAAACAGATGATCTGCCAGGCAGCCTGCAGTCCACCTTTGACCCAATGTGAGTACACTCCAGACACCCATGACCCTGCACAGGACGAGCAGACTGATTTACAGCAGCGCCGCTTAAGAACAGCTAAAATCCATATCATGATTACCTGTCACATTTATTGCAATAACAGGTCAGCCCTCCATCGTTCTTTACTGCTTATTCAATTCAGGGTCGCTGGCGAGCAACCTATACTCTAGCTGTTATAGGGCAAGAGGTTGGGTAGCACCAGACCTGTCACCAGTTCGTCACAGGGCCCATCACTTCTCTTAATTACTTTTTTTTTTTTTTTTTTTTTTTTTTAAATGCAAGTGAATGTAACTAATCTGCATAATGTTTTAATTATCTGCACTGTGCAGAAAAGAAAATAATTTAACATAATTATTGTATTATAAAGAGTTACATGGATCTTTGGAAACTCATTTCTAGATCTGTATCTTTTTTCATTAGCTCTACCAAAATAGTTTTGAATAATTAAAAGCTCAAAATAGTCACATCCACTGGTCAGCTGGGACCTTTCTCTGCGGGGCTTGCCTGTCTCAGGGTATTCTCTCCCACAGCCCAAAGACACAATTATACGATGTGTTAGCCCTTTGATGGACTGGCGACCAGTCCAGGGTGTACCCTGACCTCACGCTATGACAGCTGGGATAGACTCCACCTACCTGGAGACACCGAACTGAATAAGCAGTGATGGTCAGTTTATACTTTCTATTTTTTTTTTTTTTTTTTTTTTTTTTTAAATGAATCATATACATTCAATTTAGCTTCACTGAAGATTTTCTTCTTGGGGTCATTTCCCACCAGTGGGGTCATCCCACCAGTCCTTTAAACCAGCACTATTGTGATTAGCTGCACCCTCATAAACAAAAGCTTTAATAAACAACAGGTAGGTGGAGCTTCTGTGCTCACAGTCGAAACAGTGTTTCCAAGTTGATCATATCAGGGCTATCTGATATTTATGACATCATACATGTAGCTGTTTAGCAGCTTCCCCAAAGCAATGCCCACTCATGTATTTTCAATGGATTCATTCTAAGTTCATGACAATGTATCAGATGGTTGAAGACATTATTACACACAAATCAATCCATATTTCCAGTATAATTTTCTATTTTCTATTAAATAACCTTAAAAAAAAAATACTCACTCAACCTTTAGGGAAAGGCATAATTGACTTTAACAATGGACATTCTGTGAAATCAGCAGTTTGAATTAATTGAGAAAATTTTCAGACATACTGAAAAAAAGATTTCCAATAATGTTAAAGTGGAAAAAAGAAATGTGAACTTACATGGAGCAATGTCATAATACAGAGGGTCGATGTTGTGCAGCAGCTCCAGTCTGGGTGAGGCAAACCCTTTGCTGTAAGATAAAAGCAGTGTTGCACTTCAATAAGAGAACACACAACCAACACGCCACGCTGACTCATGTGCTGTGAAACCCACCGGGATCTGTAAATCTGAAGCAGCTGGCTGTTGCTCACCAGGCGGTCATATGCGCTGACCGCACTCCACCACAGAGAAAACGCACCACTTTCTCTGACCACACTGACTGATAACACAACTGAAATAAGTCTCACTCTCTCACTGGGTGCTTCCCTGTTCTGGGCCTTCGTTTGGTTTACCCTTCCCAGGCCGTGCTGTCGGGGCTGCTGTTTTCTGCAACTGGGACGTCCAATTAAAACACAATGAAAGCAGCGTTTTGTGCTCTGTAGTGCTGCTCACACGGCCGTGCCAGCAGCTGGTGGTCAGCTGACACGCAACGGCCAATCGAGTCAAGTGGAGGCTGCGAGTAGTAGTTTGCGGTCCTGGCTAAGCCTCGATTTTCTGCCGGGGCTCTGCTGTAGCCCTCAATTTCACCTCTTTCACTGTGTCCGCATTTAGTTTACAAATATAATGCGTCAGTCAAATGGGACACAGTGACAGCTCGCCTCACATGGAAAGCACATCTGTGGTCTGCAAGCTGCTCCGTGTGACTTATCGATTTACTAATAGCTTCTTTGCAAAGTTCTCCAAAACACAAGAGGTCATCCAGACGTTTAATTTAATATATTACATTTAACAAAATTGCATCATCTCAGGCATGTCCTGACATAAAAGGATTTGCAGCAAAACAAATTAGCTGATCTAACAGGAGGACAGCTTAATTTTTAGTCTGAAGCGAAGCTGGGGGGGGCAGAACAGAGGGATGGATGGACTACAGATTTGTGTGAGAATGACTGATGCAATTTCCTTCTCTTTGAGCTCTCAATGCCACAGCAACAAAGGGCTTATTGAAGAAGCAGGGGCTCCTACGAGAAGAAGACAGAGGTAGCTGGAGAGTGCGAGCATGGGGCGGGGGTGGGGGAGGGTCTGAAAGGGGCACCAAGAGAGGGCAAGCTGTCAAACTTAAGAGCTGGTATCACTCACAAAAACCCTCCAGGCTACAGCCAACTTCCCCCTCAAGTCCTGTGACAGATCTTGACAGTAAAAAAAAAAACAAAAAAAAAAACGGCCCAGCTCACCTGATCGCGTTCCACACATCGAAGCCATCCAGCGGCTTCGTGCCTGTGGCGTTTCCTCCTGCCAGGCCGACAAGTGTAGGCAGCCAGTCGGAGATGTGGATGAGCTCACGGTTCACGGTACCCGGCTGTTTCAGTAATGGGCTGGCAACAAATCCAACGCCTCGGACTCCTCCTTCCCATAGTGACCACTTTCTCCCTCGCAGAGGCCAGTTGCTGCCACCAGACAGCGTTTGACCTCCATTATCTGAAACAACCACAGGGGCAAAAGGTATGAAGATCATTTGTAGATACTGAAACAATGTTCAAAATTTCCCAGAGTCTGGATTTCATATATGTTCAGGTTCCAATGTCACTCTGTGGAAATTCGGTTTCTGAATGTTGATTGTACATCAGCCAAACATTTTATATTTCCAGCAGACATGTGGGAAACCATGAAAATGAATTTAAAGGTGGAAAACCCATCTAAGCGATATGTGCTCAGGTTTTGATGAGTCAAATACTCTTTAAGCAAATGCATAAAGTTGTTTTCTTTCTTCTTCTTTTTTTTTTTTTTAAGGCAAAAAAGCAACAGGAAACTCCTATCACCTGATAACATTTTATCCAGTCAGCTGATATCCTTCCACTTTATGTTACCTAATTCAAGTGAGCTGAATCACTGATCACTGTATGCCAATAAGGTCAACTGTGACTATAGCAGCAACTGTAGCCTTTAACCTTATAGCAAATGAACAGCATCAACAAGCTGCAACATTACAAAGTTTCACAGCTGACACAATGTAATGTGCCAATTTGCTATGGGGGCTACACAGGGTTTTATTTTGTTGTTGTCGTCAATTTCAGATGTGTGACATACAGTCATGTGAAGAACAATCTTCTATAGATTTCACTGCAAATCTATGAATTTTGTTTTGTTTTTTTAATAAAACTGCATAAAGTCCAGTGATCAGCAATTATTGGGAAACTTCATGTGGTGCTGAGCTAAAGTCAAAGCATCATTAAAGTCATTAGGGATTCATGTACTCTGTAATATGACTGTAAAAATTCAATAGCAATCCATCCAAGCGATGAAGGATTTCAGTTTGAACAACCAATGAAGCAGCTGTCAGTGCACTCCCCAGGGCTGCTATTGCTGAAAACAAGTGATCAGCTGAGACATTAAAACAACACGCCGATGTTGTCTCACTGTCTGACAAATACACCTATAAAATATCCAACCATTACACAAGTGCACACACAGGCGGTTAGACTGTCATCATCCCAATAAGCCAATCCAGTATAAATACTCTTGACCAGTCACATCCAGGCAAGGCTCCCCTTTCACAGGCAAAGTGTCATCCAAGTCCAGGAAGTAGTCTGTGTCGATTCCCGAATGGTTTTTGGAAGAGACCGTCTGCTTCTTAATGTCTTTTCAAGCTGCTTCGCCTCTCTACAGGCCAACTCTGTCTTTCCCAGCTCCCCCAAAAGGTCCCTTCATCCTCGTTGCTCATTTGCTTACAGTAAATTCCCAGTGAGGCTGTCAGTTTACAGAAAATGTCATCATAAAGGAAACTCAAAGTCCAACCAAACCAAATTCTGCCAATTCTGTCCTGTTAAGCTTAGTCAGTGATAACAGCTTGACCAGGATGGATTCAAAGTGTGAGCTGGAAATGTGACTAACCAAACAACTGATAAGCCTTCTTTCAGTAAGTTATAGTTAAACATTTATCTGGTCAAATCACAGATTACATAAGCTCTGCACCACATTTACACAGAAGCAGGAAGTACTCTGAGTTTTTCCACTGCTTCAGCTCAGCAGAGTCAGTGTCTGCCCAGCATATGGTTGGCTCAATCCTCAGAATCACAGCGAGCCAAATGTGTAAAGGAACAATGAAACAGGCCACCTACCGTAGCCCACCACAGGCATAAAAACGCTCACACTTTACTTTCACAGCATTGTTCCTGTCTTCTAATTACCCTTTAAAAACACTAAACCCCCTAAAAATAACCCTCAAACGTAGTTACCTACTTCAGATGCAAATCATTAGATGTTCCACGTGTGGAAACCTGCGAGCAGGCACAGGTTTAAATGATGTGGTTTATGGCCCGTCTTGGCCACATTACGTTCTTCATCAAAGGTTTATTAGATGTTTTTCCTTTGTCTTTTTCTCGGCGAGTTGCCTGTAGAGCTCTACACGAAGACATGAGCTAAGAAAAGTTTTCCTTACTTCTATGAGCCGGCAGTGACGTTTGAACAAACATGGCAAAACACCGCCCTCTAGTGGGCATCTGCAGAAATACAGCTGTCAGCCAAGATAACTTAAAATAAATAAATCTGGGACATTTGAGATCTCTTTCAGCTCGTGGAGACTGATTTCAACATCATGGAGTCAATTTTGGGATTACATGAAGAGATAGACGGCACTGTGACACAGCTCTAATTAGTGCTCAGCTATATAATGCATTAATTTCTAAATAAATAAATAAATAAATAAATAAATAAATAAATAAAAACAACATCAACTGTAGAACAAATAGTGGTTTATCTAGCATCTCAGTTTAAAAAAACCAAAAACAACAACAACAACTAATAATTAAAACTCATACCAGTTGAGAACACAAGGACCGTGTTGTTCCAGAGTCCCACTTTCTGTAAAGCCAGGGTGATGTTGCCCACCGCCTCATCCATAGCTGACACCATGCCGGCATAGAGCCTGCGATTGGTGTCTGTGATAAAACTGTAGGGAGTCACGTAGCGCTCTGGCACCTGCAGGGGTGCATGGACCGCCTGCAGCGCCACATACATGAAGAGTGGCTGAAAGATAGAGGGAAACGGGGACAGAACATTCACACTGTTGTCATTACAGACGTTAAATGCCCCCCGATGTCTGAGCTGATAACCTTCTATACATGTTAAATCTAGGATTATGATTAAGATAACTAAGGTTAACTCTACGAATTGGTTAGGCCAGCAGTTTCACAGTTAATGTATGTGATGAGATGTTGTGTGTCACCTTTTGAGAGTTGTGTCTCTCAATGATGCTGATGGCCCTCTGGCTCAGCAGCTCAGTGGAATAGACCCCTTCGTATCCTGTGGCGACGTCTTCCCCATCTCTAAGGTCCAACGCACAGCGGCTCAGGTTCAGCGAGCGGCTTTGATAACAGCGGAAGTGAGTGAAGTAATCCTCACCACCTGTCAGGTAACCTGTGGCACACAGCGGGTAATCAATACATTAAAAACAGCTTTAAAAACATTGAAAGCACAGTCATGCATGGTAATTTATCCTGTTATTCTTTATACGTTCATTATATCACTTTATATAGTGAGATGGCAAAAAACCAAAGAATATTAAATATTTATTACATATTTATTCTTCTCTGTAAGCTACATATTCACTGTCCATTACAGACACTATTAGCAAAATTTACACGTAATGTCGCAGTTTGTTTTGAGGTCTGCTACGACACAGAATTTTTATCATTCATAAAGATCTGAATGTGACAGAAATGATTCCCAAAAACCACATAGATAATGAGAATTCTGGTACTGGCAGTTTATATAGCACGTGTCATTCAGACGTGTGTGTATATTGGGTAGTTTGAGAACAGACGGACGTGATCTATGAGACTACGATCAAGATGCCAGATAAATAATGACACTAGTTTTGTTAGGCTTTAAATATAGATGGGAAAGTACTGTATGTGCTCAAAAATTAAAAACAAAAATCATTAAATACATAATGTTATTTAAAAATAATGCAAAATGTCTATAATACTGTTCGACCTCTGGACCAGTAGTATAGGGAAGCATTTTTAATAGTCGCAGTTTTTTTAAATTTATGTCACTCTTTAAAAAACAAGAAGACTTAAATTCTCAATTTGACTCTTACTGGGATAAACAAAGGCTACAATAAAAATGCTGTAGTTGTGGTCAGCTACTGAGGAGCTCATTTCACATGTGAAGAAATTGCAGACTTTGGCATGACACACAGCGAGCAATGCAGCAAGCGGTTAGGAAAGTTTCCTCAGCAGAGGTATACGTGTTGATTTGTCAACAAAATTGTTCAAAAAACAAGATGGCTAAACCTTCGCAAGAACAGTCCTCCCTTAAGGCGCTATGCTCTAGTCCAAACGGTGCTTTTGTCCTCTGCATGTTTAGAACTGGATTTATTCACTTAACAGTGTCCTCTTCAGTGAAGTCAAACATCTTCATCTAAGCCCTCTTCAGTTTTTAGCATGTGGCCTTAGCATCTAAGGTGTCAGCATTAATGATTGGGGTGAACAAAAACCTTGCATTAACTGTTGGGTAACTTCGCTTTTAATACACGATCTAATATTTTTAGTTCAAATGCAAAAGATTCAAATGTATCATGAAGGTGACGTGTAACTAAGGCAATCGTCACTTACTATGTGCATGATTTTACACAAAGATAAACACATGAGCTGTTACTGAGTAGCATTCATGCAAAATGTGCTCCGTGAAGTGTTTCTTCCACATTATACAAACCAAGGTACGTGTCAAAGCCACGGCGTGTGGGCAGGCAGTCCTTCATGTACATGCCCAGGTGCCACTTGCCGACCATGTGTGTGGCATACCCCGCCTCCTTCATGAGCTGAGGCAGCAGTTTCTCATCCAGAGGAACGCAGTAAGGCTGGCAGGGCCAGATGATCTGGTGCTGCATACCGGTGTGGATCTGAAGTTTAAAGACAAACACAAACGGTTAAGAAGAAATTTGCAATTTAGTAAAAAGGGAACAAAATCGTTAAAAAACAGAAAAGAGGAAAACAACAGCCTTTGTGGTGGCGATGACTCAAACAGAAGTTTCAAAATAAATGTCCTGACTTTGTCTTGTTCTCCTTTCCATCAACATCTATTATTATAATAATAATAATAATAATAATAATAATAATAAAGTAATTCCCTAGAAAGACTCCATTAAAATAAAGTTTACAAATCCAAAGTAGAGCCTGTAGGAAGACTGTTCTCATCGTGCAGGGAAGGGTCCTCTGTGATTGGCTTAACCAAATTTCACAAGAAAAAAAAAAGAAAGAAAATCTAACTATTGTTTAGAAGTGTTGGTTATAATAACGGGGATTGTTCCTTACAGGAAAGACAATTTAACATGCATAAACACCAAATAATGCCACGAAACATGTGACGTTAACATCAGACATAAGAGTGTTAGCTCGCTAGCTAGCTGGAATCACAATGACCTCCATCAGTGACTCTTCATACTACTGATGCAAATTCTTTGGTGATCTTTCCACTTTTGCTGTGGGTGGATGTGCAGCTTACGCCTTTATGAAGGCCAGCAGGGAATGACTCCTGCGGTTAAAAAACAAAAAAAAAAAAAAAAAAAAAAAAAAAAAACACCCCACATCTGGTTGCATTAAAGTTTACAGTGGGGGAAATAATTATCTCATCCCCTGCTGAATTTGTAAGTTTGCTCACTTACAAATAAATCACAAGTTTCTAATTATTATGGTAGTTTCAATTTAGAGAGAAACGTATCAACCAAAAATCCAGACCAAAAAAAAAAAAAAAAAAAAAAAAAAAAAACACATTACTTAAATATGTAAATTGAGTTGCATTTCACTGAGTGACCTACAACCTAGCCAGAATTCTGGCTCCCACATCCTGATCTCGATTCTGTCCACAGAATTGATCATCTGTTCATTAAATATCCTGTTATCGATCCGTGAAGATGACACAACAATGACGTAAACTGCAGTATGTGGTAAAGACATAAAGACCTGGATCAACTCTAATTTCCTGCTGCAGATAAAACTCTAAAAATCTTAGAGACATGTTATCTAACCAGATACTTACTCTGGACGGCATTACCTTGGCCTCCAGTAACACTGTGAGGAATCCTGGAGTGATTTTGATCAGGATTTGTCCTCCAATGTCCATATTGAAAAAATATGTAGGACTACTTTCTTTAAGTTGCGCAATATTCTCTAAAATTAAAACAGAATAGAATGTACAACTGTATAGTGACAATAAAGGCAATGAGATACAGAGCATCTCCTACTCAGTGTAAACATGCTGGGGGGGGGGGGGGGGTACAGTTCTGCAGCGCTATGTACATATGGACATAGTTGATGCACCTGTAGCACTTCCCTGAGGGAAGCAGGCTGAACATGTTGAAGCCAGGGTGGGAGCTGTCCTTGATAATGTTTGCTGCTCTGCTGAGGCAGCGGGAGGAATAAATGTCCATCAGGGAGGGGAGAGGGCAGCCGATGATCTTTTGTGCTGTCTTGACCACACTCTGAAGCCTCACTCTATCTGCTTTGGTGCAGCTGCCGTACCATACCGTGATGCAGTAGGTTAGCAGGCTCTCAATGGACGAGCGGTAGAAGGTCAGCAGCAGGTTGGAGTTCAGCTTGTACTTCCTGAGGACTCTCAGGAAGTGCAGCCGCTGTTGGGCCTTCTTGATGACCGCTGAGATGTTTCCTGTCCAGGAGATGTCAGCAAAGATGAGGACACCAAGGAACCGGAAAGTGTGGACCCTCTCCACACACTCCCCGTTGATGTAGAGGGGGGGCCAAGTCGGTGCTGTGTCTCCTGAAGTCAACAATGAGCTCTTTGGTTTTCTTAGTGTTCAGTGCCAGATTGTTTTCTGAACACCATGCTGCCAGCTTCAGGACTTCCTCTCTGTACTCTGCCTCGTCTCCCTTCGAGATGAGTCCAACTACCGTGGTGTCATCAGCAAACTTGATGAGAGTGCTGTTGTGGGTCGAACTGCAGTCGTGGGTGTAGAGAGAATAGAGGAGGGGGCTCAGCACACAGCCCTGTGGGGAGCCGGTGCTCAGTGTGCGAGTGGAGGAGAGATGAGGGCCGAGTCTTACAGTCTGGGGCCGGTTTGTGAGGAAATCCTTTATCCAGGCACACGTGAGAGGAGGGAGGCCAAGAGTGACCAGTTTGGTGATGAGGATGTCCGGGATGATTGTATTAAAGGCTGAGCTGTAGTCCACAAAGAGCATTCGGACGTAGCTTTGCCGCTGCTCTAGGTGACTCAGCACAGCGTGGAGGGCTGTGGCGATGGCGTCTTCTGTGGATCTGTTTGCACGGTATGCAAACTGGTGGGGGTCGAATTCTGGGGGGGAGGTAATCCTTGATGTGCTGAAGGACTAGTCTCTCAAAGCATTTCATGATTACCGGTGTGAGGGCCACAGGGCGGTAATCATTCAGGCTGGAGATGGGAGACTTCTTCGGCACTGGGATGATTGTGGCCGATTTTAGACAGGATGGGATGGCTGCCTGATCCAGTGAGAGGTTGAAGAGTCTGGTGAAGATGAGGGTGAGCTGGTGTGCGCATGCTCTTAGTACCTTGCCAGGTACTCGATCTGGACCGGCCGCCTTCCTGTGGTTCACTGCTAGGAGCACACGTCTGACATCGTGCTCTGTTACAGTGAGTGGAGCGGTGCAGGAACCAGGTGAGGATGAGGATGGGAGCAGGGCTGAAGCAGATGAGTGTTGCTGTTGTGGTGTTTCAAAGTGGGCGAAGAAGCTGTTTATTTCCTCTGCCAGCTGCCCACTCGGGTTTTCTGTTTTCGCAGTAGTCAAAGGAGCTTGCAAAGAAAAGCGTCTGGATTTCTTTAAGTTGCTTGAAGACGTTTCACCTCTCATCCGAGAAGCTTCTTCAGTGGGAGGGAGGATAAGAAGGACAGACGCAACAACATTGTCATCCCCTATGTAGCCGGTGTATCAGAGAAACTCAGGAGAGTTTTCTCCAAGCATGACATCCCAGTGTATTTCAGACCCAGCAACACGCTCAGACAGAAACTGGTTCACCCGAAAGACAAAACGCCAAAACACAAACTTAACAATGTGGTGTATGCTGTACAGTGCAGCGAGGAATGCTCAGACCTCTACATTGGAGAGACCAAACAGCCACTTCACAAGCGCATGGCACAACACAGAAGAGCCACCTCCACAGGACAAGACTCAGCAGTCCATCTGCATCTTAAGGATAAAGGACACTCTTTCGAGGATGCCAATGTTCACATTTTGGACAGAGAGGACAGATGGTTTGAAAGAGGAGTGAAAGAAGCCATCTATGTCCACTGTGAGCGACCATCTTTGAACAGAGGCGGGGGTTTACGACACCAACTCTCTGCCATAATCCAGTTTTGAGATCCCTTCCCAGACGCCTTAATGCCCACTCACATCCTGGGCCATCTGACCTCAGGAATTCGCATGATAAGGTGGGGCCAGGTTTCACAATGAACACACCCGAAACTCTGGCTGATTGGGACCCACGCCCAGTTTCACACCTTGGCTCAGGCGATTAGAGGATCATCAGGAGGTCCTTTTGTCCCTCTGTGGGGGGTTACTCCCACTAGGTTTATATCTGGGACTCTCCACCATTTGACCTTAGAACTGAATAAGCTTCTCGGATGAGAGGTGAAACGTCTTCAAGCAACTTAAAGAAGTCCAGACGCTTTTCTTTGCAAGCTCCTTTGACTACGATGACCTGGATGACTGAGAACCTTCACAGACATGTTTTCGCAGTACTGCCTCTGTGGTTGATGATGTCTTGCATTCCCTGCCACACCTCTCGTGTGTTGTTGCTGGACAGGTGGGACTCGATGTTCCTTTTATGGTCTGACTTGGCTTTTTTAATCCCCCTTTTCAGGTCAACTCGAGCAGCCCTGTACAGAGCTCTGTCACCTGACCTGAAGGCGGCATCACGGGCTTTGAGGAGTGAGCGGACCTCGCTGGTCATCCAGGGTTTTTGATTTGGGAAAACCCGAATGCTTTTGTCCACTGTCACATTTGCAGTACAGAACTTTGGGAGTACAGTCTTTATGTTGGCCTTATTAAAGTCACCTGCAATTATGTGAACACCGTCCGGGTGGGCCCGCTGCTGTTCGTTAATGGTGTTCAGCAGGATAGAGAGCGCCGTGTTTACGTTGGCATCGGGTGGAATGTACACAGCCGTGATGATCACTACTGTTAGCTCTCTCGGTAGAAAGAAAGGCCGGCATCTTACCGACATGTACTCGAGGTTTGGGGAGCAGTGACTGTTTATAATTGTCCCGTTGTTGCACCAGCTTTCATGCACGTAAATACATCCATCTAAGAGTGATGCTGAAGACACTAGTTCGTGAATGTGTTACTTCTTGGGTGAACTATTATAATTCGTTATAATCAGGCTGTCATAAAAACTCAATGAAGAGCCTTCAGTTAATCCAAAAATGATGAAGCAAGAGTCCTGACAGGGACTAGAAAGAAAGAGCAGATTTCTCCCACATTGGCTTATTTTTTACTGGCTCCCTGTTAAATTCAGAATTCAATTCTAAATCCTTCTGCTCACATACAGGTCTTGAATAATCAGGCCACATCTTATCTTAAACACCTTATAGTACCATATCACCCAAATAGAGCTCTTTGCTCTCAGACTGCTGGTTTGTGGTTTCTCTGATAATTAAAAGTAGAATGGGAACTCTTTTCCTCAGTCCCTCCTTCTGTGGAACCAGTTACCACTTAGGATTCAGGAGACAGACGGCCTCTCTACTTTAAGATTAGGCTTAAAAGCTTCCTTTAAAGGAGTTGACTTTAACCCCCCCTTATAGCTGTGGTGCAATAGGTCTTAGGCTGCTGGGGGCTTCCCATGATGACTGTTCTCCCTTGAGAAGCTTTGTTACCAACCATTTGCTATGCCTTTAATGCAGCCACCATCAGTTGTGGTCTCCCTGTCTTCAGTTTAGCAGGAGAGATTCTGTAATCCTCCACTTTAGTAATTTTTGTGTGTGTGTGTTTTTTTTTTTCTTCAGACCTTTGGGTGTTGCCAACTTGGCCACTTTATTCTGTCTTTTTAGAAAAGCAGATTGTTGATTTGACCACTCCTGAAGCTTTTGCTCCTCTCGTCACTAATATGGCATTATGTTGCATAAATATGCTTAATTGTGGACAAAATATAAAAAAATGCCTCACTGTCCAAATACTTATTACCTGACTCTATATAGATGTCCGTCTTTTATTTATTTTTAAGCCTACCAAGTAACTAATGTGATATTTTCCAACTCGTCGAATGAAGTGACAATAACGATTCTAAAATATTGGAATAGATTCATTATTTTGTTCCCCTGTATGCGTTTGTAGCCATTTCACTGATTTATTTAGCATATTCACTTAACACCTCTTAAAATGATTGATCGTTTACACCGGTAATTTGTGTCAGAAAAATTAAGAATTAAGTTCAGATCAGGACTGTTTGGCTTATTGGTCATTAAGAAATATCAACTGTATTTAACCTATCTTTATATCCAGTCTGTGTTCTCACCTGATACCTCCCGGTCATGAGCTGGTTCCTGGAGGGGGTGCACAGAGGCTGCACATAGTAGTTCTCCAGGCGGACTCCTCTGGACGACAGCTTGTCCAGGTTTGGCGTCCTGATCTCGGAGCCGTGGTAGCCGATATCGTACCAGCCGAAGTCATCGGCCAGGATAAACACGACGTGAGGCTGCCGAGCCGCTAAAGTTTGAGCTAAATTTACTATGAAAGTCGAGGCAATGATCCAGTAAACCACCTTGCCATTACCTTCAGTCATCTTCTTATTTATCACCTCAATGGGACAGTTTTTTTTTCCGTTGAAATCAAACAGGAAGTCGGTACAGCCGCGTTTAGCTAACCAAGAAAGAGTAAAGTAGCACCAGCTGTTCACGAGTTAATGTAACTAATGAGGTGTCAGTGTAATGATTACACACATCAATAATGAACTGCAGCTAACTTTCACTTCCCTGTTCCACAGATTAAAAGCACTGCCGAGACTGCAGCAGCCAATCAGATGATCGAAAAACATTGCGAAGCACGTGATGTATGGAAGCCCGACGCTATAAGCGAAGCTCTAAAAGCGCTATTAAATTAAATTAAATTAAATTAAATTAAATACACAAATTTAATACTTCAGTGTAGAAAACTGAGCATAATGGAAATCTTTTGATAAATTTGTCAAACTAAATTACATTAGAAAATACAAAGTAAAGTATAAATAAGTACATTACTGGCAGTAATAAATGGTGATTAGCACTGTTGCCTCACAGCAAGAAGGTCCTGAGTTCAATACCACCACCAGGGTCTTTCTGTGTGGAGTTTGCATGGGTTCTCACCCACAGTCCAAAGACATAGAGGCTGTACAGGGAGTGCAGAATTATTAGGCAAATGAGTATTTTGTCCACATCATCCTCTTCATGCATGTTGTCTTACTCCAAGCTGTATAGGCTCAAAGCCTACTACCAATTAAGCATATTAGGTGATGTGCATCTCTGTAATGAGAAGGGGTGTGGTCTAATGACATCAACACCCTATATCAGGTGTGCATAATTATTAGGCAACTTCCTTTCCTTTGGCAAAATGGGTCAAAAGAAGGACTTGACAGGCTCAGAAAAGTCAAAAATAGTGAGATATCTTGCAGAGGGATGCAGCAGTCTCAAAACTGCAAAGCTTCTGAAGCGTGATCATCGAACAATCAAGTGTTTCATTCAAAATAGTCAACAGGGTCGCAAGAAGCGTGTGGAAAAACCAAGGCGCAAAATAACTGCCCATGAACTGAGAAAAGTCAAGCGTGCAGCCGCCAAGATGCCACTTGCCACCAGTTTGGCCATATTTCAGAGCTGCAACATCACTGGAGTGCCCAAAAGCACAAGGTGTGCAATACTCAGAGACATGGCCAAGGTAAGAAAGGCTGAAAGACGACCACCACTGAACAAGACACACAAGCTGAAACGTCAAGACTGGGCCAAGAAACATCTCAAGACTGGTTTTTCTAAGGTTTTATGGACTGATGAAATGAGAGTGAGTCTTGATGGGCCAGATGGATGGGCCCGTGGCTGGATTGGTAAAGGGCAGAGAGCTCCAGTCCGACTCAGACGCCAGCAAGGTGGAGGTGGAGTACTGGTTTGGGCTGGTATCATCAAAGATGAGCTTGTGGGGCCTTTTCGGGTTGAGGATGGAGTCAAGCTCAACTCCCAGTCCTACTGCCAGTTTCTGGAAGACACCTTCTTCAAGCAGTGGTACAGGAAGAAGTCTGCATCCTTCAAGAAAAACATGATTTTCATGCAGGACAATGCTCCATCACACGCGTCCAAGTACTCCACAGCGTGGCTGGCAAGAAAGGGTATCAAAGAAGAAAAACTAATGACATGGCCTCCTCGTTCACCTGATCTGAACCCCATTGAGAACCTGTGGTCCATCATCAAATGTGAGATTTACAAGGAGGGGAAACGGTACACCTCTCTGAACAGTGTCTGGGAGGCTGTGGTTGCTGCTGCACGCAATGTTGATGGTGAACAGATCAAAACACTGACAGAATCCATGGATGGCAGGCTTTTGAGTGTCCTTGCAAAGAAAGGTGGCTATATTGGTCGCTGATTTGTTTTTGTTTTGTTTTTGAATGTCAGAAATGTATATTTGTGAATGTGGAGATGTTATATTGGTTTCACTGGTAAAAATAAATAATTGAAATGGGTATATATTTGTTTTTTGTTAAGTTGCCTAATAATTATGCACAGTAATAGTCACCTGCACACACAGATATCCCCCTAAAATAGCTAAAACTAAAAACTACAAAAAGATTCAGCTTTGATAATAATGAGTTTTTTGGGTTCATTGGGAACATGGTTGTTGTTCAATAATAAAATTATTCCTCAAAAATACAACTTGCCTAATAATTCTGCACTCCCTGTATCCCAATTCAGGGTCTGCACGCCTTAAAGGCCCCGGACACCAAGAACCACTTGGGGTGAGAGAAGGAAGACAGGATAAAGACATGCTGTGGAAGAGATACAGAGATTCATAACAAGTATGATTCAATGCAGAGAGGTCTATTAACACAGAGTGAGTGAAAACGGTGACTGAAAAGGAAAATCATGGGAGTCCCCCAGCCAGTGGCGGTCCTAGCCTGTTTGGCACCCTGGGCGAACACTCCCTCTGGCGCAACACTGCAGTTGTCTTTTACTCGCGAGGACGGTCATAGAGCGCTCTTCCTCGCAGGAGGCACTCATGGACTCGCGCTGTATCACCGTCTGCGTTCTTTATTTATACAAGCTTGTATCTGTGTGTGTGTGTGTGTGTGTGTGTGTGTGTGTGTGTGTGTACAAAGATAACAGAGTTATTCTAAGAACTCAGAGCTGAGGTTCCCCTTTTCTAAGTCTGCATGTTCTTTTTTTTTTTTCTTTTTTCTTTTTTTTCTAAATGACATCAGAAACAGCAGTATGCGACATTACGTGATGGCAGAGCTTCAGTTCATCCTTTGTCATTTTTTTTTTTTTTTTTTTTTTTTTAATAAATAGGACAGGGGGAATGAATGAGAGAGAGAGGGGGAGAGAAAGAAAGAAAACCAAAGGGGAGAAGAGACGGTGAGAAGGGGGGGGAAGAGAGACAAAAAAAAAAAAAACTCCTGGGTCACCTGTATGGAGAAAAAAAAAACAAACAAACAAACAAAAACAAACAGAGGAGACAACAAACAACAAAGAGCAACATAATAATAGAGAAAACAAAGCACCATCACAATAAACTAGCTAGTCATAGATATCAGTATTTACTAAGTAATAAACGATATTGTGCAGCACGCAAGATAGTCTGCATGTTCTTACAGAAAGAGGAAGCTGTTAGTTGTTTATCACACAAGAGTTCATGTCAAAAGTACGGTGGCCCTGAAGTGCAAATCACACCAACAAATTGCTAAACACAACAACAAAATTGAGAGGCCCTGAAGTGCAAATCAGTTTTGTTTTTGTGCTTCTCAATTTTGTTTTTGTGATTCTCAGTTTTGTTTTTGTGCTTCTCAATTTTGTTTTTGTGATTCTCAGTTTTGTTTTTGTGCTTCTCAATTTTGTTTTTGTGATTCTCCATTTGTTTTTTTGTTTCTCGATTTTGTTGTTTTGTTTAGCAATTTGTTGGTGTGATTTGCACTTCAGGGCCACCGTACAAAGTCACGTAGACATTTGCTTAATGATCAATAAAAGAACACATTTCATGAAGCTGATCACACTATGTACAATTTTCTCCTAACATTCCCTCCTGAAGATCAGAAAATGAAATGTACATATTATCAGTAAGTAACTACTTGTCTTTCACATTTTCAGTTACTACATCATTAGTTGCACTTCATCTTCATCTACCAAATAGAAAAAGAACTCTTCATAATCTTCATCGCTTTGTGGTACATCTGCATATGCTGTGAGTGATAAACTTATCATCTGTGAAATTACAGCTTTTAAACAAGGAATAACACAAGTATAGAAAAGCAAAATAAAACCAGGGAAACTCCAATGCCGATCAACAGTCTCTTTAGAATCTGAAGCCATTTTTGAAGAATGTACATTATCTGGCATGTAAGTGCAGCATGTGGTGTTGAATAAGACGCACAATCCTCCTTTCTCAGGTTAATGTTCATGCTACACGATGTTGCATTACAGCAATTCTGAGAGCGTCTATTTCTTGGTTTTGTCCCTCGTTGACCTTTCAGGATGCATTGAGGAACAAGCTGAATCTATAGTCCAGTGTCTCAATTCCGAGAGCATGTTTTCCAACTCCTGCCCATGGGAAGAGTGAGTTGAGGGCCTTTTGTCCAATTGTCCAGAGTTTGAATTCTTCAGGTACAGTCGGTTCCCCAGATTGAGTCATGTGGTCTGACTGTTGAAGTTGAGCGTTTCTTCTTGGATGAGGATGGTGATGTTGATGTGCACTTTACACAAGTCATTCTGAAGATGTGGTCAGAGATCAGAATTGGTGCACATGTTCCAGGGTGTTTCCCATATATGGTTGGTTGTACCGATGTGCTCGGCATGTGCGAGCAGACGTAACAGTCTTTCTCTGTGGTTCTGTTAAATACGTATCTGTATCAGGCATTTTTCATCCAAGGATGGATTCAATTGAATTCAATTTTATTCATATAGCGCCAAATCACAACATAAGTCGCCTCAAGGCGCTTCATAGATACAGAGAAAAACCCAACAATCATATGACCCCCTATGAGCAAGCACTTTGGCGACAGTGGGAAGGAAAAACTCCCTTTTAACAGGAAGAAATTATTGTCCAAACACACAGTATTGTAAAAAATATTTCCAGTCATCAACTTCATTTCTGTTCAGTTCTGTTTTAACAATTCAGTTCAATTCAATTTTATTTATACCATGGCAAATCACAACAGCATCGTCTCAAAGCACTTTATATTGCAACCTAGACCAAACAATAATACATAAAGAAAAAAAAACCCAACAATCATATGACACCCTATGAGCAAGCACTTTGGTAACAGCGGGAAGGAAAAACTTTAACAGGAAGAAACCTCCGGCAGAACCAGGCTCAGGGAGGGGCGGGGCCATCTGCTGCGACCGGTTGGGGTGAGAGAAGGAAGACAGGATAAAAGACATGCTGTGGAAGAGAGACAGAGGTTAATAACAGATATGATTCAATGCAGAGAGGTCTGTTAACACATAGTGAGTGAGAAAGGTGACTGGAAAGGAAAAACTCAATGCATCATGGGAATCCCCCGGCAGCCTATGTCTATTGCAGCATAACTAAGGGAGGATTCAGGGTCACCTGGTCCAGCCCTAACTATATGTTTTAGCAAAAAGGAAAGTTTTAAGCCTAATCTTAAAAGTAGAGATAGTGTCTGTCTCCTGAATCCAAACTGGAAGCTGGTTCCACAGAAGAGGGGCCTGAAAACTGAAGGCTCTCCCTCCCATTCTACCTTTAAATACTCTATGAACAACAAGTAGGCCTGCAGAGCGAGAGCGAAGTGCTCTAATAGGGTGATATGGTACTACAAGGTCATTAAGATAAGATGGGGCCTGATTAATTAAGACCTTCTATGTGAGGAGCAGGATTTTGAATTAAATTCTGGATTTAACAGGAAGCCAATGAAGGGAAGCCAAAACAGGAGAAATATGCTCTCTCTTTCTAGTCCCTGTCAGTACTCTTGCTGCAGCATTTTGGATTAGCTGAAGGCTTTTCAGTGAGTTTTGTGGACATATTGATAATAATGAATTACAGTAGTCCAGCCTGGAAGTAATAAATGCATGAACTAGTTTTTCAGCGTCACTCTGAGACAGGATATTTCTAATTTTAGAGATGTTGCGCAAATGGAAGAACGCAGTCTTACATATTTGTTTAATATGTGCATTGAAGGACATGTCCTGGTCAAAAATGACTCCAAGGTTCCTCACAGCGTTACTGGAGGCCAAGGTAATGCCATCCAGAGTAAGAATCTGGTTAGATACCATATTTCTAGGCTTTTCAGGGCCCAGTACAATAACCTCAGTTTTTTCTGAATTAAGAAGCAGAAAGTTAGCGGCCATCCAGGTATTTATGTCTTTAAGACATTCCTGCAGTTTAACTAATTGGGGTGTGTTATCTGGCTTCATGGACAGATAGAGCTGGGTGTCATCTGCATAGCAGTGAAAATGTATGCTATGTCTTCTAATGATACTGCCTAAGGGAAGCATGTATAATGTAAACAGAATTGGTCCTAGCACTGAACCCTGTGGAACTCCATAATTAACCTCAGTGTGTGAAGAGGACTCTCCATTTACATGAACAAATTGGAGTCTATTAGATAGATATGATACAAACCACTGCAGTGCAGTACCTGTAATACCTAGAGCATGTTCTAATCGCTCTAATAGGATATTATGGTCGACAGTATCGAATGCTGCACTAAGGTCTAGCGGGACAAGCACAGAGATGAGTCCACTGTCAGAGGCCATAAGAAAATCATTTGTAACCTTCACTAAAGCTGTTTCTGTGCTATGATGAGCTCTGAAACCTGACTGAAACTCTTCAAATAAACCATTCCTCTGCAGATGATCTGTTAGCTGGTTGACAACTACTCTTTCAAGGATTTTTGATATGAAAGGAAGGTTGGAGATTGGCCTATAATTAGCTAAGACTTCTGGGTCTAGAGATGGCTTTTTGAGTAAAGGTTTAACTACAGCTAGCTTGAAAGCCTGTGGTACATAGCCGATCATTAGAGATAGGTTGGATGTGGTCTTGTGTCACGTCCGGTAGATGTGAGTTGTCATGTCTCTTATCTCGGCTCGTGTATGGGATTCTGCCGTCTTCCAGGTCAGATAGTCTGATGAATAGAGCCGTTGCCAGTAGTAAGACGCCAGTCATCACCTGAGAACACTTCATGCTTGAGGTTGGCCACACCCAAATGTATCAGTGAGCCTAAAGTTGGTCAGTGGCTGGAGAGAATGAGTGCGCGAGCTGAGCTCAATCAGCACTCCTCCCTCGCCACTGGACTCACTGACACCTGGTGAAACACCCCTTTACACTTCTGTGAATCTCTGGTGGTCTGGGCTTCAAGCTCTACTTTCTTGCAGTGGCTCTGATGAATCCAAGATGGTCTCTCTGCTATTTTACAGGCTGTGGGTGTGGTCAATAACACTTGGTATGGGCCCTCCCTGTTAGGTGAGGCTGTGTGCAGTCAGGAATAGGACCCTAGGTGCAGACTCCGGAGACAGACGTGAACTCAAAAAGGCTTTAATGCTGAACGCAACATGACATAACTAGAAGAACTCAAAATAAACTTACACCGGTGGACAGGCAAAACACACAGCAAAATAAACGGTAGATCGCGACATGGACACAGAGAAACACAGGGCTTAAATACACAGAGGGAGCAATCAGGGAATGGGTAACAGGAGGGAAACACAGCTGGGGCAAATCAGGCCTAACGAGACAAGGGGAAGCAAAACCAGACACATTAACATCAGACATGGACTTTCAAAGTAAAACAGGAAACATAACACAGACTCACGGGCAGGCACTATAACAAAGGGAACAGAGACGTGGGACTAGGGCAGACACAGACACTGACTGGATGTGGGGATACAGCAGAAAGGGGAGACAGCAACATGGAACACAGACAGAAAACCAGAACACAAAAACTCTAACCAAACCCCACCCAGAGAACCTAAACTAAGAATAATCCTAAAACCCATACAGCAAAGCTAGAATATAATGAAATAACAAAATCAAAGAACCAAAAACACAAATCACTGGGTCAACGACCCAGGGACCCTAACAGTACCCCCCCCTTAAGGGCTGGCTTCCAGACAGCCCAAACCAGAACATTAAAAAACAAAAAACAACCCAACCAGGGCGGGCGGTGGGGGAAACAGGATGGAGGGCTCGAAACAAAACCAAACAAGGAGCCAGAAACAACAAAACAAAAAAAAAAGTGCAAACACTGGAGCCCGGAAAGCAACAGAACAAAACACAGAAACAAAGTCCAAAACAACAGCACCAAGGCCCAGGCAAAGTCCAAAAGCAAACAAACAAAAGAGCTCACGAAAGGCGCAGAGGCCCAGGCAATAGTCTCAAAAAAAAAAAGTTTAGGGGGCTGGCCCGGAGGCTGACGGCACAACAGTCCAAACCCGGGTAGGTCAGGGGGGCGGCCCGGAGGCTGATGGTCCAAGAGCCCAGAAAACAGTTCAGGAGGCCGGCCGGGCAGAAGGCACCGACGGCGACTGAGCAGATCAGGAGGCCGGCCGGGCGGGAGGCACCGACGGCGGCGGAGCAGATCAGGAGGCCGGCCGGGCGGGAGGCACCGACGGCGGCGGAGCAGGTCAGGAGGCCGGCCGGGCGGGAGGCACCGACGGCGGCGGAGCAGGTCAGGAGGCCGGCCGGGCGGGAGGCACCGACGGCGGCGTAGTCCAGTGGGCTGTCCATGACGGCAACGACGTCCAGTCATCGGCCGGACAGAACGTGCAGGACGTGCAGGCCGGACAGGACGTGCAGGCCGGACAGGACGTGCAGGCCGGACAGGAACAGACAGATTGGAGACCTCAGGGGCAGACAAAACTGAACCCTCGGAGGCTGGACCAGGCGGAGCTGCAGAGGCAGAGGCTGGACCAGGCGGAGCTGCAGAGGCAGAGGCCGGACCAGGCGTAGCGGCAGAGGCAGAGGCCGGACCAGGCGTAGCGGCAGAGGCAGAGGCCGGACCAGGCGGCGTAGCAGAGGCAGAGGCCGGACCAGGCGTAGCAGAGGCAGAGGCCGGACCAGGCGTAGCAGAGGCAGAGGCCGGACCAGGCGTAGCAGAGGCAGAGGCCGGACCAGGCATAACAGAGGCAGAAGGCTGAACAGGCTCCTCGGGCCCTCCAGCTGACGTGGCAGGAGGCTGAACGGGCCCCTCGGACCCTCCAGCGGAGACAGGTGGCTGAACGGGCCCCCCCTCGGACCCTCCAGCGGAGACAGGTGGCTGAACGGGCCCCCCCTCGGACCCTCCAGCGGAGACAGGTGGCTGAACGGGCCCCCCCTCGGACCCTCCAGCGGAGACAGGTGGCTGAACGGGCCCCCCCTCGGACCCTCCAGCGGAGACAGGATGCTGAACGGGCCCCTCGGACCCTCCAGCGGGAACAGACGGCTGAAGCAGTCCCTCGGACCCTCCAGCGGAGGCAGATTGCTGGACGGATGACAGAGGAGAGGAGTGACGATGGCGTCGCTTCCTTCTAGATGAGGGAAGTGAAACTGGTGGAGATACGGAGACCTCCACCTCATCCGACCACATGGCCGCCAGAAAAAAGGCAGGCGAATGGGCAGGCGAACAAGGTCCTGGCTGGTGTGAGGAAGGAGAGGCAGTCTGAGGTAGCGACGAGGCAGGTGGTGAGTGTGTGTTGTCCTGGGGCGGCGGTGAAGAAGTGGAAGTGAAGGTAGAGAGAGCAAGCTCGCCAGCCCTGACTTGCTCCCTCCAGGCAGCTATGGAGCTGCCCAGCACAGTGTCCATAGAAAACTGAGTAAGCCGAGGGTTGCTCCGAATGATGGCATCCACAGCACTTAGCCCAACTGCCATGGTCCTCAAATCATTGGCCTGAGCAATGCGGTCAAGGAGCCTAATCATCCGCTCCATCTCAGCATCGAATCCAAAAGCTGAAGAGTCTGCAGGGTCCATGTTCTGGTCGTGATCTTCTGTTAGGTGAGGCTGTGTGCAGTCAGGAATAGGACCCAAGGTGCAGACTCCGGAGACAGACGTGAACTCAAAAAGGCTTTAATGCTGAACGCAACATGACATAACTAGAAGAACTCAAAATAAACTTACACCGGTGGACAGGCAAAACACACAGCAAAATAAACGGTAGATCACGACATGGACACAGAGAAACACAGGGCTTAAATACACAGAGGGAGCAATCAGGGAATGGGTAACAGGAGGGAAACACAGCTGGAGCAAATCAGGCCTAACGAGACAAGGGGAAGCAAAACCAGACACATTAACATCAGACATGGACTTTCAAAGTAAAACAGGAAACATAACACAGACTCACGGGCAGGCACTATAACAAAGGGAACAGAGACGTGGGACCAGGGCAGACACAGACACTGACTGGATGTGGGGATACAGCAGAAAGGGGAGACAGCAACATGGAACACAGACAGAAAACCAGAACACAAAAACTCTAACCAAACCCCACCCAGAGAACCTAAACTAAGAATAATCCTAAAACCCATACAGCAAAGCTAGAATATAATGAAATAACAAAATCAAACAACCAAAAACACAAATCACTGGGTCAACGACCCAGGGACCCTAACACTCCCAGGGTGGCTGTGGCTACAATGTAGCTTGCCATCACCAGTGTGTGAATGTGTGTGTGAATGGGTGGATGACTGGTTGTGTAAAGCGCTTTGGGGTCCTTAGGGACTAGAAAAGCGCTATACAAATACAGGCCATTTACCAAACCATATTAATGATGATAGGAAGGCCCCAACCCCGCCTTCCTAATGTGGGAGCCAACCAATAGGACCACTCACTCCATAACTGCGACTAGTAAGGGCACGATCATCACCACCTAACAAGGTACCAGTGGTATGAAACACACACTTGTTGTATTCCACTTGTATGCACAATCATAGTGGGTCACAGGCTGAACTGATATCCACAGGTAGTACGTGGCAGTCGGGTGAACAGGTCGCCGGTGGCAGGAAACTAAGTCAGTGCGTCAGAGGGGGGAAAGCCGAGATTCAGTTTGTTAGGATGGGGGACAGTGCGTTTGGAGGATGGGTGCAAGACTGAGTGTCCCGGAGCAAAATTCAGTGTTTGGATTGTTTTCTGGGTCTCCCATCCGCCTCTTCATCATTCTCTTCCACTCTTGGCTCCATCATCATCACTGTCGTTGTCGTCAGTGTCAGTGTGATTGGCGTCACTGTCAGGACCACTCTCAGGGACACTTTCGTTGTCACTCTCATCCTCCTCATCATCTCAGTACCACCTCATTTCTTCAGCAATGGGATCTTCTGCTTGCTGGGCCGGGTGTATTTCAATTTCTCCTGCTGGGATTTCTTCTCTGTTATTGACCCAGGGTCCTTCAACTTGAGGTGGATTTATTTCTGTGCCTGCCTTGAACTCTTCAGGTACAGTCGGTTCCCCAGATTGAGTCATGTGGTCTGACTGTTGAAGTTGAGCATTTCTTCTTGGATGAGGATGGTGATGTTGATGTGCACTTTACACAAGTCATTCTGAAGATGTGGTCAGAGATCAGAATTGGTGCACATGTTCCAGGGTGTTTCCCATATATGGTTGGTTGTACCGATGTGCTCGGCATGTGCGAGCAGACGTAACAGTCTTTCTCTGTGGTTCTGTTAAACACGTATCTGTATCAGACATTTTTCATCCAAGGATGGATGTGGTCTTGTGTCACGTCCGGTAGATGTGAGTTGTCATGTCTCTTATCTCGGCTCGTGTATGGGATTCTGCCGTCTTCCAGGTCAGATAGTCTGATGAATAGAGCCGTTGCCAGTAGTAAGACGCCAGTCATCACCTGAGAACACTTCATGCTTGAGGTTGGCCACACCCAAATGTATCAGTGAGCCTAAAGTTGGTCAGTGGCTGGAGAGAATGAGAGTGCGAGCTGAGCTCAATCAGCACTCCTCCCTCGCCACTGGACTCACTGACACCTGGTGAAACACCCCTTTACACTTCAGTGAATCTCTGGTGGTCTGGGCTTCAAGCTCTACTTTCTTGCAGTGGCTCTGATGAATCCAAGATGGTCTCTCTGCTATTTTACAGGCTGTGGGTGTGGTCAATAACACTTGGTATGGGCCCTCCCAGGGTGGCTGTGGCTACAATGTAGCTTGCCATCACCAGTGTGTGAATGTGTGTGTGACTGGTTGTGTAAAGTGCTTTGGGGTCCTTAGGGACTAGAAAAGCGCTATACAAATACAGGCCATTTACCAAACCATATTAATGATGGTAAATGGCCTGCATTTGTATAGCGCTTTTCTAGTCCATAGGACCCCAAAGCGCTTTACACTACATTCAGTCATTCACCCATTCACACACACATTCACACACTGGCGATAGCAAGCTACATTGTAGCCACAGCTGCCCTGGGGCGCACTGACAGAGGCGAGGCTGCTGGACACAGGCGCCACCGGGCCCTCTGACCACCACCAGCAGGCAAACACGGGGTTAGTATCTTGTCCAAGGACATTTGGCATGCAGCCAGGATGCAGCCTGGGATCGAACCACCGACCTTCTGATTAGTGGCTGACCTGCTCTGCCACCTGAGCTACAGCCACCCCATGATGATAGGAAGGCCCCAACCCCGCCTTCCTAATGTGGGAGCCAACCAATAGGACCACTCACTCCATAACTGCGACTAGTAAGGGCACGATCATCACCACCTAACAAGGTACCAGTGGTATGAAACACACACTTGTTGTATTCCACTTGTATGCACAATCATAGTGGGTCACAGGCTGAACTGATATCCACAGGTAGTACGTGGCAGTCGGGTGAACAGGTCGCCGGTGGCAGGAAACTAAGTCAGTGCGTCAGAGGGGGGAAAGCCGAGATTCAGTTTGTTAGGATGGGGGACAGTGCGTTTGGAGGATGGGTGCAAGACTGAGTGTCCCGGAGCAAAATTCAGTGTTTGGATTGTTTTCTGGGTCTCCCATCCTCCTCTTCATCATTCTCTTCCACTCTTGGCTCCATCATCATCACTGTCGTTGTCGTCAGTGTCAGTGTGATTGGCGTCACTGTCAGGACCACTCTCAGGGACACTTTCGTTGTCACTCTCATCCTCCTCATCATCCCAGTACCACCTCATTTCTTCAGCAATGGGATCTTCTGCTTGCTGGGCCAGGTGTATTTCAATTTCTCCTGCTGGGTTTTCTTCTCTGTTATTGACCCAGGGTCCTTCAACTTGAGGTGGATTTATTTCTGTGCCTGCCTTGAACTCTTCAGGTACAGTCGGTTCCCCAGATTGAGTCATGTGGTCTGACTGTTGAAGTTGAGCATTTCTTCTTGGATGAGGATGGTGATGTTGATGTGCACTTTACACAAGTCATTCTGAAGATGTGGTCAGAGATCAGAATTGGTGCACATGTTCCAGGGTGTTTCCCATATATGGTTGGTTGTACCGATGTGCTCGGCATGTGCGAGCAGACGTAACAGTCTTTCTCTGTGGTTCTGTTAAACACGTATCTGTATCAGACATTTTTCATCCAAGGATGGATGTGGTCTTGTGTCACGTCCGGTAGATGTGAGTTGTCATGTCTCTTATCTCGGTTCGTGTATGGGATTCTGCCGTCTTCCAGGTCAGATAGTCTGATGAATAGAGCCGTTGCCAGTAGTAAGACGCCAGTCATCACCTGAGAACACTTCATGCTTGAGGTTGGCCACACCCAAATGTATCAGTGAGCCTAAAGTTGGTCAGTGGCTGGAGAGAATGAGAGTGCGAGCTGAGCTCAATCAGCACTCCTCCCTCGCCACTGGACTCACTGACACCTGGTGAAACACCCCTTTACACTTCTGTGAATCTCTGGTGGTCTGGGCTTCAAACTCTACTTTCTTGCAGTGGCTCTGATGAATCCAAGATGGTCTCTCTGCTATTTTACAGGCTGTGGGTGCGGTCAATAACACTTGGTATGGGCCCTCCCAGGGTGGCTGTGGCTACAATGTAGCTTGCCATCACCAGTGTGTGAATGTGTGTGTGAATGGGTGGATGACTGGTTGTGTAAAGCGCTTTGGGGTCATTAGGGACTAGAAAAGCGCTATACAAATACAGGCCATTTACCAAACCATATTAATGATGATAGGAAGGCCCCAACCCCGCCTTCCTAATGTGGGAGCCAACCAATAGGACCACTCACTCCATAACTGCGACTAGTAAGGGCACGATCATCACCACCTAACAAGGTAACAGTGGTATGAAACACACACTTGTTGTATTCCACTTGTATGCACAATCATAGTGGGTCACAGGCTGAACAGATATCCACAGGTAGTACGTGGCAGTCGGGTGAACAGGTCGCCGGTGGCAGGAAACTAAGTCAGTGCGTCAGAGGGGGGAAAGCCGAGATTCAGTTTGTTAGGATGGGGGACAGTGCGTTTGGAGGATGGGTGCAAGACTGAGTGTCCCGGAGCAAAAATCAGTGTTTGGATTGTTTTCTGGGTCTCCCATCCTCCTCTTCATCATTCTCTTCCACTCTTGGCTCCATCATCATCACTGTCGTTGTCGTCAGTGTCAGTGTGATTGGCGTCACTGTCAGGACCACTCTCAGGGACACTTTCGTTGTCACTCTCATCCTCCTCATCATCCCAGTACCACCTCATTTCTTCAGCAATGGGATCTTCTGCTTGCTGGGCCGGGTGTATTTCAATTTCTCCTGCTGGGATTTCTTCTCTGTTATTGACCCAGGGTCCTTCAACTTGAGGTGGATTTATTTCTGTGCCTGCCTTGAACTCTTCAGGTACAGTCGGTTCCCCAGATTGAGTCATGTGGTCTGACTGTTGAAGTTGAGCATTTCTTCTTGGATGAGGATGTTGATGTTGATGTGCACTTTACACAAGTCATTCTGAAGATGTGGTCAGAGATCAGAATTGGTGCACATGTTCCAGGGTGTTTCCCATATATGGTTGGTTGTACCGATGTGCTCGGCATGTGGGAGCAGACGTAACAGTCTTTCTCTGTGGTTCTGTTGAACACGTATCTGTATCAGACATTTTTCATCCAAGGATGGATGTGGTCTTGTGTCACGTCCGGTAGATGTGAGTTGTCATGTCTCTTATCTCGGCTCGTGTATGGGATTCTGCCGTCTTCCAGGTCAGATAGTCTGATGAATAGAGCCGTTGCCAGTAGTAAGACGCCAGTCATCACCTGAGAACACTTCATGCTTGAGGTTGGCCACACCCAAATGTATCAGTGAGCCTAAAGTTGGTCAGTGGCTGGAGAGAATGAGAGTGCGAGCTGAGCTCAATCAGCACTCCTCCCTCGCCACTGGACTCACTGACACCTGGTGAAACACCCCTTTACACTTCTGTGAATCTCTGGTGGTCTGGGCTTCAAGCTCTACTTTCTTGCAGTGGCTCTGATGAATCCAAGATGGTCTCTCTGCTATTTTACAGGCTGTGGGTGCGGTCAATAACACTTGGTATGGGCCCTCCCAGGGTGACTGTGGCTACAATGTAGCTTGCCATCACCAGTGTGTGAATATGTGTGTGAATGGGTGGATGACTGGTTGTGTAAAGCGCTTTGGGGTCCTTAGGGACTAGAAAAGCGCTATACAAATACAGGCCATTTACCAAACCATATTAATGATGATAGGAAGGCCCCAACCCCGCCTTCCTAATGTGGGAGCCAACCAATAGGACCACTCACTCCATAACTGCGACTAGTAAGGGCACGATCATCACCACCTAACAAGGTACCAGTGGTATGAAACACACACTTGTTGTATTCCACTTGTATGCACAATCATAGTGGGTCACAGGCTGAACAGATATCCACAGGTAGTACGTGGCAGTCAGGTGAACAGGTCGCCGGTGGCAGGAAACTAAGTCAGTGCGTCAGAGGGGGGAAAGCCGAGATTCAGTTTGTTAGGATGGGGGACAGTGCGTTTGGAGGATGGGTGCAAGACTGAGTGTCCCGGAGCAAAATTCAGTGTTTGGATTGTTTTCTGGGTCTCCCATCCTCCTCTTCATCATTCTCTTCCACTCTTGGCTCCATCATCATCACTGTCCTTGTCGTCAGTGTCAGTGTGATTGGCGTCACTGTCAGGACCACTCTCAGGGACACTTTCGTTGTCACTCTCATCCTCCTCATCATCCCAGTACCACCTCATTTCTTCAGCAATGGGATCTTCTGCTTGCTGGGCCGGGTGTATTTCAATTTCTCCTGCTGGGATTTCTTCTCTGTTATTGACCCAGGGTCCTTCAACTTGAGGTGGATTTATTTCTGTGCCTGCCTTGAACTCTTCAGGTACAGTCGGTTCCCCAGATTGAGTCATGTGGTCTGACTGTTGAAGTTGAGCATTTCTTCTTGGATGAGGATGGTGATGTTGATGTGCACTTTACACAAGTCATTCTGAAGATGTGGTCAGAGATCAGAATTGGTGCACATGTTCCAGGGTGTTTCCCATATATGGTTGGTTGTACCGATGTGCTCGGCATGTGCGAGCAGACGTAACAGTCTTTCTCTGTGGTTCTGTTAAACACGTATCTGTATCAGACATTTTTCATCCAAGGATGGATGTGGTCTTGTGTCACGTCCGGTAGATGTGAGTTGTCATGTCTCTTATCTCGGCTCGTGTATGGGATTCTGCCGTCTTCCAGGTCAGATAGTCTGATGAATAGAGCCGTTGCCAGTAGTAAGACGCCAGTCATCACCTGAGAACACTTCATGCTTGAGGTTGGCCACACCCAAATGTATCAGTGAGCCTAAAGTTGGTCAGTGGCTGGAGAGAATGAGAGTGCGAGCTGAGCTCAATCAGCACTCCTCCCTCGCCACTGGACTCACTGACACCTGGTGAAACACCCCTTTACACTTCAGTGAATCTCTGGTGGTCTGGGCTTCAAGCTCTACTTTCTTGCAGTGGCTCTGATGAATCCAAGATGGTCTCTCTGCTATTTTACAGGCTGTGGGTGTGGTCAATAACACTTGGTATGGGCCCTCCCAGGGTGGCTGTGGCTACAATGTAGCTTGCCATCACCAGTGTGTGAATGTGTGTGTGACTGGTTGTGTAAAGTGCTTTGGGGTCCTTAGGGACTAGAAAAGCGCTATACAAATACAGGCCATTTACCAAACCATATTAATGATGGTAAATGGTAAATGGCCTGCATTTGTATAGCGCTTTTCTAGTCCATAGGACCCCAAAGCGCTTTACACTACATTCAGTCATTCACCCATTCACACACACATTCACGATAGCAAGCTACATTGTAACCACAGCTGCCCTGGGGCGCACTGACAGAGGCGAGGCTGCCGGACACAGGCGCCACCGGGCCCTCTGACCACCACCAGCAGGCAAACACGGGGTTAGTATCTTGTCCAAGGACATTTGGCATGCAGCCAGGATGCAGCCTGGGATCGAACCACCGACCTTCTGATTAGTGGCTGACCTGCTCTGCCACCTGAGCTACAGCCACCCCATGATGATAGGAAGGCCCCAACCCCGCCTTCCTAATGTGGGAGCCAACCAATAGGACCACTCACTCCATAACTGCGACTAGTAAGGGCACGATCATCACCACCTAACAAGGTACCAGTGGTATGAAACACACACTTGTTGTATTCCACTTGTATGCACAATCATAGTGGGTCACAGGCTGAACTGATATCCACAGGTAGTACGTGGCAGTCGGGTGAACAGGTCGCCGGTGGCAGGAAACTAAGTCAGTGCGTCAGAGGGGGGAAAGCCGAGATTCAGTTTGTTAGGATGGGGGACAGTGCGTTTGGAGGATGGGTGCAACACTGAGTGTCCCGGAGCAAAATTCAGTGTTTGGATTGTTTTCTGGGTCTCCCATCCTCCTCTTCATCATTCTCTTCCACTCTTGGCTCCATCATCATCACTGTCCTTGTCGTCAGTGTCAGTGTGATTGGCGTCACTGTCAGGACCACTCTCAGGGACACTTTCGTTGTCACTCTCATCCTCCTCATCATCCCAGTACCACCTCATTTCTTCAGCAATGGGATCTTCTGCTTGCTGGGCCGGGTGTATTTCAGTTTCTCCTGCTGGGATTTCTTCTCTGTTATTGACCCAGGGTCCTTCAACTTGAGGTGGATTTATTTCTGTGCCTGCCTTGAACTCTTCAGGTACAGTCGGTTCCCCAGATTGAGTCATGTGGTCTGACTGTTGAAGTTGAGCATTTCTTCTTGGATGAGGATGGTGATGTTGATGTGCACTTTACACAAGTCATTCTGAAGATGTGGTCAGAGATCAGAATTGGTGCACATGTTCCAGGGTGTTTCCCATATATGGTTGGTTGTACCGATGTGCTCGGCATGTGCGAGCAGACGTAACAGTCTTTCTCTGTGGTTCTGTTAAACACGTATCTGTATCAGGTATTTTTCATCCAAGGATGGATGTGGTCTTGTGTCACGTCCGGTAGATGTGAGTTGTCATGTCTCTTATCTCGGTTCGTGTATGGGATTCTGCCGTCTTCCAGGTCAGATAGTCTGATGAATAGAGCCGTTGCCAGTAGTAAGACGCCAGTCATCACCTGAGAACACTTCATGCTTGAGGTTGGCCACACCCAAATGTATCAGTGAGCCTAAAGTTGGTCAGTGGCTGGAGAGAATGAGAGTGCGAGCTGAGCTCAATCAGCACTCCTCCCTCGCCACTGGACTCACTGACACCTGGTGAAACACCCCTTTACACTTCTGTGAATCTCTGGTGGTCTGGGCTTCAAACTCTACTTTCTTGCAGTGGCTCTGATGAATCCAAGATGGTCTCTCTGCTATTTTACAGGCTGTGGGTGCGGTCAATAACACTTGGTATGGGCCCTCCCAGGGTGGCTGTGGCTACAATGTAGCTTGCCATCACCAGTGTGTGAATGTGTGTGTGAATGGGTGGATGACTGGTTGTGTAAAGCGCTTTGGGGTCATTAGGGACTAGAAAAGCGCTATACAAATACAGGCCATTTACCAAACCATATTAATGATGATAGGAAGGCCCCAACCCCGCCTTCCTAATGTGGGAGCCAACCAATAGGACCACTCACTCCATAACTGCGACTAGTAAGGGCACGATCATCACCACCTAACAAGGTACCAGTGGTATGAAACACACACTTGTTGTATTCCACTTGTATGCACAATCATAGTGGGTCACAGGCTGAACTGATATCCACAGGTAGTACGTGGCAGTCGGGTGAACAGGTCGCCGGTGGCAGGAAACTAAGTCAGTGCGTCAGAGGGGGGAAAGCCGAGATTCAGTTTGTTAGGATGGGGGACAGTGCGTTTGGAGGATGGGTGCAACACTGAGTGTCCCGGAGCAAAATTCAGTGTTTGGATTGTTTTCTGGGTCTCCCATCCTCCTCTTCATCATTCTCTTCCACTCTTGGCTCCATCATCATCACTGTCCTTGTCGTCAGTGTCAGTGTGATTGGCGTCACTGTCAGGACCACTCTCAGGGACACTTTCGTTGTCACTCTCATCCTCCTCATCATCCCAGTACCACCTCATTTCTTCAGCAATGGGATCTTCTGCTTGCTGGGCCGGGTGTATTTCAGTTTCTCCTGCTGGGATTTCTTCTCTGTTATTGACCCAGGGTCCTTCAACTTGAGGTGGATTTATTTCTGTGCCTGCCTTGAACTCTTCAGGTACAGTCGGTTCCCCAGATTGAGTCATGTGGTCTGACTGTTGAAGTTGAGCATTTCTTCTTGGATGAGGATGGTGATGTTGATGTGCACTTTACACAAGTCATTCTGAAGATGTGGTCAGAGATCAGAATTGGTGCACATGTTCCAGGGTGTTTCCCATATATGGTTGGTTGTACCGATGTGCTCGGCATGTGCGAGCAGACGTAACAGTCTTTCTCTGTGGTTCTGTTAAACACGTATCTGTATCAGGTATTTTTCATCCAAGGATGGATGTGGTCTTGTGTCACGTCCGGTAGATGTGAGTTGTCATGTCTCTTATCTCGGTTCGTGTATGGGATTCTGCCGTCTTCCAGGTCAGATAGTCTGATGAATAGAGCCGTTGCCAGTAGTAAGACGCCAGTCATCACCTGAGAACACTTCATGCTTGAGGTTGGCCACACCCAAATGTATCAGTGAGCCTAAAGTTGGTCAGTGGCTGGAGAGAATGAGAGTGCGAGCTGAGCTCAATCAGCACTCCTCCCTCGCCACTGGACTCACTGACACCTGGTGAAACACCCCTTTACACTTCTGTGAATCTCTGGTGGTCTGGGCTTCAAACTCTACTTTCTTGCAGTGGCTCTGATGAATCCAAGATGGTCTCTCTGCTATTTTACAGGCTGTGGGTGCGGTCAATAACACTTGGTATGGGCCCTCCCAGGGTGGCTGTGGCTACAATGTAGCTTGCCATCACCAGTGTGTGAATGTGTGTGTGAATGGGTGGATGACTGGTTGTGTAAAGCGCTTTGGGGTCATTAGGGACTAGAAAAGCGCTATACAAATACAGGCCATTTACCAAACCATATTAATGATGATAGGAAGGCCCCAACCCCGCCTTCCTAATGTGGGAGCCAACCAATAGGACCACTCACTCCATAACTGCGACTAGTAAGGGCACGATCATCACCACCTAACAAGGTACCAGTGGTATGAAACACACACTTGTTGTATTCCACTTGTATGCACAATCATAGTGGGTCACAGGCTGAACTGATATCCACAGGTAGTACGTGGCAGTCGGGTGAACAGGTCGCCGGTGGCAGGAAACTAAGTCAGTGCGTCAGAGGGGGGAAAGCCGAGATTCAGTTTGTTAGGATGGGGGACAGTGCGTTTGGAGGATGGGTGCAACACTGAGTGTCCCGGAGCAAAATTCAGTGTTTGGATTGTTTTCTGGGTCTCCCATCCTCCTCTTCATCATTCTCTTCCACTCTTGGCTCCATCATCATCACTGTCCTTGTCGTCAGTGTCAGTGTGATTGGCGTCACTGTCAGGACCACTCTCAGGGACACTTTCGTTGTCACTCTCATCCTCCTCATCATCCCAGTACCACCTCATTTCTTCAGCAATGGGATCTTCTGCTTGCTGGGCCGGGTGTATTTCAGTTTCTCCTGCTGGGATTTCTTCTCTGTTATTGACCCAGGGTCCTTCAACTTGAGGTGGATTTATTTCTGTGCCTGCCTTGAACTCTTCAGGTACAGTCGGTTCCCCAGATTGAGTCATGTGGTCTGACTGTTGAAGTTGAGCATTTCTTCTTGGATGAGGATGGTGATGTTGATGTGCACTTTACACAAGTCATTCTGAAGATGTGGTCAGAGATCAGAATTGGTGCACATGTTCCAGGGTGTTTCCCATATATGGTTGGTTGTACCGATGTGCTCGGCATGTGCGAGCAGACGTAACAGTCTTTCTCTGTGGTTCTGTTAAACACGTATCTGTATCAGGTATTTTTCATCCAAGGATGGATGTGGTCTTGTGTCACGTCCGGTAGATGTGAGTTGTCATGTCTCTTATCTCGGTTCGTGTATGGGATTCTGCCGTCTTCCAGGTCAGATAGTCTGATGAATAGAGCCGTTGCCAGTAGTAAGACGCCAGTCATCACCTGAGAACACTTCATGCTTGAGGTTGGCCACACCCAAATGTATCAGTGAGCCTAAAGTTGGTCAGTGGCTGGAGAGAATGAGAGTGCGAGCTGAGCTCAATCAGCACTCCTCCCTCGCCACTGGACTCACTGACACCTGGTGAAACACCCCTTTACACTTCTGTGAATCTCTGGTGGTCTGGGCTTCAAACTCTACTTTCTTGCAGTGGCTCTGATGAATCCAAGATGGTCTCTCTGCTATTTTACAGGCTGTGGGTGCGGTCAATAACACTTGGTATGGGCCCTCCCAGGGTGGCTGTGGCTACAATGTAGCTTGCCATCACCAGTGTGTGAATGTGTGTGTGAATGGGTGGATGACTGGTTGTGTAAAGCGCTTTGGGGTCATTAGGGACTAGAAAAGCGCTATACAAATACAGGCCATTTACCAAACCATATTAATGATGATAGGAAGGCCCCAACCCCGCCTTCCTAATGTGGGAGCCAACCAATAGGACCACTCACTCCATAACTGCGACTAGTAAGGGCACGATCATCACCACCTAACAAGGTACCAGTGGTATGAAACACACACTTGTTGTATTCCACTTGTATGCACAATCATAGTGGGTCACAGGCTGAACAGATATCCACAGGTAGTACGTGGCAGTCAGGTGAACAGGTCGCCGGTGGCAGGAAACTAAGTCAGTGCGTCAGAGGGGGGAAAGCCGAGATTCAGTTTGTTAGGATGGGGGACAGTGCGTTTGGAGGATGGGTGCAAGACTGAGTGTCCCGGAGCAAAAATCAGTGTTTGGATTGTTTTCTGGGTCTCCCATCCTCCTCTTCATCATTCTCTTCCACTCTTGGCTCCATCATCATCACTGTCGTTGTCGTCAGTGTCAGTGTGATTGGCGTCACTGTCAGGACCACTCTCAGGGACACTTTCGTTGTCACTCTCATCCTCCTCATCATCCCAGTACCACCTCATTTCTTCAGCAATGGGATCTTCTGCTTGCTGGGCCGGGTGTATTTCAATTTCTCCTGCTGGGATTTCTTCTCTGTTATTGACCCAGGGTCCTTCAACTTGAGGTGGATTTATTTCTGTGCCTGCCTTGAACTCTTCAGGTACAGTCGGTTCCCCAGATTGAGTCATGTGGTCTGACTGTTGAAGTTGAGCATTTCTTCTTGGATGAGGATGTTGATGTTGATGTGCACTTTACACAAGTCATTCTGAAGATGTGGTCAGAGATCAGAATTGGTGCACATGTTCCAGGGTGTTTCCCATATATGGTTGGTTGTACCGATGTGCTCGGCATGTGGGAGCAGACGTAACAGTCTTTCTCTGTGGTTCTGTTGAACACGTATCTGTATCAGACATTTTTCATCCAAGGATGGATGTGGTCTTGTGTCACGTCCGGTAGATGTGAGTTGTCATGTCTCTTATCTCGGCTCGTGTATGGGATTCTGCCGTCTTCCAGGTCAGATAGTCTGATGAATAGAGCCGTTGCCAGTAGTAAGACGCCAGTCATCACCTGAGAACACTTCATGCTTGAGGTTGGCCACACCCAAATGTATCAGTGAGCCTAAAGTTGGTCAGTGGCTGGAGAGAATGAGAGTGCGAGCTGAGCTCAATCAGCACTCCTCCCTCACCACTGGACTCACTGACACCTGGTGAAACACCCCTTTACACTTCTGTGAATCTCTGGTGGTCTGGGCTTCAAGCTCTACTTTCTTGCAGTGGCTCTGATGAATCCAAGATGGTCTCTCTGCTATTTTACAGGCTGTGGGTGTGGTCAATAACACTTGGTATGGGCCCTCCCAGGGTGGCTGTGGCTACAATGTAGCTTGCCATCACCAGTGTGTGAATGTGTGGATGACTGGTTGTGTAAAGTGCTTTGGGGTCCTTAGGGACTAGAAAAGCGCTATACAAATACAGGCCATTTACCAAACCATATTAATGATGGTAAATGGCCTGCATTTGTATAGCGCTTTTCTAGTCCATAGGACCCCAAAGCGCTTTACACTACATTCAGTCATTCACCCATTCACACACACATTCACACACTGGCGATAGCAAGCTACATTGTAGCCACAGCTGCCCTGGGGCGCACTGACAGAGGCGAGGCTGCCGGACGCAGGCGCCACCGGGCCCTCTGACCACCACCAGTAGGCAAACACGGGGTTAGTATCTTGCCAAAGGACATTTGGCATGCAGCCAGGATGCAGCCTAGGATCGAACCACCGACCTTCTGATTAGTGGCTGACCTGCTCTGCCACCTGAGCTACAGCCACCCCATGATGATAGGAAGGCCCCAACCCCGCCTTCCTAATGTGGGAGCCAACCAATAGGACCACTCACTCCATAACTGCGACTAGTAAGGGCACGATCATCACCACCTAACAAGGTACCAGTGGTATGAAACACACACTTGTTGTATTCCACTTGTATGCACAATCATAGTGGGTCACAGGCTGAACTGATATCCACAGGTAGTACGTGGCAGTCGGGTGAACAGGTCGCCGGTGGCAGGAAACTAAGTCAGTGCGTCAGAGGGGGGAAAGCCGAGATTCAGTTTGTTAGGATGGGGGACAGTGCGTTTGGAGGATGGGTGCAAGACTGAGTGTCCCGGAGCAAAATTCAGTGTTTGGATTGTTTTCTGGGTCTCCCATCCTCCTCTTCATCATTCTCTTCCACTCTTGGCTCCATCATCATCACTGTCGTTGTCGTCAGTGTCAGTGTGATTGGCGTCACTGTCAGGACCACTCTCAGGGACACTTTCGTTGTCACTCTCATCCTCCTCATCATCCCAGTACCACCTCATTTCTTCAGCAATGGGATCTTCTGCTTGCTGGGCCGGGTGTATTTCAATTTCTCCTGCTGGGATTTCTTCTCTGTTATTGACCCAGGGTCCTTCAACTTGAGGTGGATTTATTTCTGTGCCTGCCTTGAACTCTTCAGGTACAGTCGGTTCCCCAGATTGAGTCATGTGGTCTGACTGTTGAAGTTGAGCATTTCTTCTTGGATGAGGATGGTGATGTTGATGTGCACTTTACACAAGTCATTCTGAAGATGTGGTCAGAGATCAGAATTGGTGCACATGTTCCAGGGTGTTTCCCATGTATGGTTGGTTGTACCGATGTGCTCGGCATGTGCGAGCAGACGTAACAGTCTTTCTCTGTGGTTCTGTTAAACACGTATCTGTATCAGGCATTTTTCATCCAAGGATGGATGTGGTCTTGTGTCACGTCCGGTAGATGTGAGTTGTCATGTCTCTTATCTCGGCTCGTGTATGGGATTCTGCCGTCTTCCAGGTCAGATAGTCTGATGAATAGAGCCGTTGCCAGTAGTAAGACGCCAGTCATCACCTGAGAACACTTCATGCTTGAGGTTGGCCACACCCAAATGTATCAGTGAGCCTAAAGTTGGTCAGTGGCTGGAGAGAATGAGAGTGCGAGCTGAGCTCAATCAGCACTCCTCCCTCGCCACTGGACTCACTGACACCTGGTGAAACACCCCTTTACACTTCTGTGAATCTCTGGTGGTCTGGGCTTCAAGCTCTACTTTCTTGCAGTGGCTCTGATGAATCCAAGATGGTCTCTCTGCTATTTTACAGGCTGTGGGTGTGGTCAATAACACTTGGTATGGGCCCTCCCAGGGTGGCTGTGGCTACAATGTAGCTTGCCATCACCAGTGTGTGAATGTGTGTGTGAATGGGTGGATGACTGGTTGTGTAAAGCGCTTTGGGGTCCTTAGGGACTAGAAAAGCGCTATACAAATACAGGCCATTTACCAAACCATATTAATGATGATAGGAAGGCCCCAACCCCGCCTTCCTAATGTGGGAGCCAACCAATAGGACCACTCACTCCATAACTGCGACTAGTAAGGGCACGATCATCACCACCTAACAAGGTACCAGTGGTATGAAACACACACTTGTTGTATTCCACTTGTATGCACAATCATAGTGGGTCACAGGCTGAACTGATATCCACAGGTAGTACGTGGCAGTCGGGTGAACAGGTCGCCGGTGGCAGGAAACTAAGTCAGTGCGTCAGAGGGGGGAAAGCCGAGATTCAGTTTGTTAGGATGGGGGACAGTGCGTTTGGAGGATGGGTGCAAGACTGAGTGTCCCGGAGCAAAATTCAGTGTTTGGATTGTTTTCTGGGTCTCCCATCCTCCTCTTCATCATTCTCTTCCACTCTTGGCTCCATCATCATCACTGTCGTTGTCGTCAGTGTCAGTGTGATTGGCGTCACTGTCAGGACCACTCTCAGGGACACTTTCGTTGTCACTCTCATCCTCCTCATCATCCCAGTACCACCTCATTTCTTCAACAATGGGATCTTCTGCTTGCTGGGCCGGGTGTATTTCAGTTTCTCCTGCTGGGATTTCTTCTCTGTTATTGACCCAGGGTCCTTCAACTTGAGGTGGATTTATTTCTGTGCCTGCCTTGAACTCTTCAGGTACAGTCGGTTCCCCAGATTGAGTCATGTGGTCTGACTGTTGAAGTTGAGCATTTCTTCTTGGATGAGGATGGTGATGTTGATGTGCACTTTACACAAGTCATTCTGAAGATGTGGTCAGAGATCAGAATTGGTGCACATGTTCCAGGGTGTTTCCCATATATGGTTGGTTGTACCGATGTGCTCGGCATGTGCGAGCAGACGTAACAGTCTTTCTCTGTGGTTCTGTTAAACACGTATCTGTATCAGGCATTTTTCATCCAAGGATGGATGTGGTCTTGTGTCACGTCCGGTAGATGTGAGTTGTCATGTCTCTTATCTCGGCTCGTGTATGGGATTCTGCCGTCTTCCAGGTCAGATAGTCTGATGAATAGAGCCGTTGCCAGTAGTAAGACGCCAGTCATCACCTGAGAACACTTCATGCTTGAGGTTGGCCACACCCAAATGTATCAGTGAGCCTAAAGTTGGTCAGTGGCTGGAGAGAATGAGAGTGCGAGCTGAGCTCAATCAGCACTCCTCCCTCGCCACTGGACTCACTGACACCTGGTGAAACACCCCTTTACACTTCTGTGAATCTCTGGTGGTCTGGGCTTCAAGCTCTACTTTCTTGCAGTGGCTCTGATGAATCCAAGATGGTCTCTCTGCTATTTTACAGGCTGTGGGTGTGGTCAATAACACTTGGTATGGGCCCTCCCAGGGTGGCTGTGGCTACAATGTAGCTTGCCATCACCAGTGTGTGAATGTGTGTGTGAATGGGTGGATGACTGGTTGTGTAAAGCGCTTTGGGGTCATTAGGGACTAGAAAAGCGCTATACAAATACAGGCCATTTACCAAACCATATTAATGATGATAGGAAGGCCCCAACCCCGCCTTCCTAATGTGGGAGCCAACCAATAGGACCACTCACTCCATAACTGCGACTAGTAAGGGCACGATCATCACCACCTAACAAGGTACCAGTGGTATGAAACACACACTTGTTGTATTCCACTTGTATGCACAATCATAGTGGGTCACAGGCTGAACAGATATCCACAGGTAGTACGTGGCAGTCGGGTGAACAGGTCGCCGGTGGCAGGAAACTAAGTCAGTGCGTCAGAGGGGGGAAAGCCGAGATTCAGTTTGTTAGGATGGGGGACAGTGCGTTTGGAGGATGGGTGCAAGACTGAGTGTCCCGGAGCAAAATTCAGTGTTTGGATTGTTTTCTGGGTCTCCCATCCTCCTCTTCATCATTCTCTTCCACTCTTGGCTCCATCATCATCACTGTCGTTGTCGTCAGTGTCAGTGTGATTGGCGTCACTGTCAGGACCACTCTCAGGGACACTTTCGTTGTCACTCTCATCCTCCTCATCATCCCAGTACCACCTCATTTCTTCAGCAATGGGATCTTCTGCTTGCTGGGCCGGGTGTATTTCAGTTTCTCCTGCTGGGATTTCTTCTCTGTTATTGACCCAGGGTCCTTCAACTTGAGGTGGATTTATTTCTGTGCCTGCCTTGAACTCTTCAGGTACAGTCGGTTCCCCAGATTGAGTCATGTGGTCTGACTGTTGAAGTTGAGCATTTCTTCTTGGATGAGGATGGTGATGTTGATGTGCACTTTACACAAGTCATTCTGAAGATGTGGTCAGAGATCAGAATTGGTGCACATGTTCCAGGGTGTTTCCCATATATGGTTGGTTGTACCGATGTGCTCGGCATGTGCGAGCAGACGTAACAGTCTTTCTCTGTGGTTCTGTTAAACACGTATCTGTATCAGGTATTTTTCATCCAAGGATGGATGTGGTCTTGTGTCACGTCCGGTAGATGTGAGTTGTCATGTCTCTTATCTCGGTTCGTGTATGGGATTCTGCCGTCTTCCAGGTCAGATAGTCTGATGAATAGAGCCGTTGCCAGTAGTAAGACGCCAGTCATCACCTGAGAACACTTCATGCTTGAGGTTGGCCACACCCAAATGTATCAGTGAGCCTAAAGTTGGTCAGTGGCTGGAGAGAATGAGAGTGCGAGCTGAGCTCAATCAGCACTCCTCCCTCACCACTGGACTCACTGACACCTGGTGAAACACCCCTTTACACTTCTGTGAATCTCTGGTGGTCTGGGCTTCAAGCTCTACTTTCTTGCAGTGGCTCTGATGAATCCAAGATGGTCTCTCTGCTATTTTACAGGCTGTGGGTGTGGTCAATAACACTTGGTATGGGCCCTCCCAGGGTGGCTGTGGCTACAATGTAGCTTGCCATCACCAGTGTGTGAATGTGTGTGTGAATGGGTGGATGACTGGTTGTGTAAAGTGCTTTGGGGTCCTTAGGGACTAGAAAAGCGCTATACAAATACAGGCCATTTACCAAACCATATTAATGATGATAGGAAGGCCCCAACCCCGCCTTCCTAATGTGGGAGCCAACCAATAGGACCACTCACTCCATAACTGCGACTAGTAAGGGCACGATCATCACCACCTAACAAGGTACCAGTGGTATGAAACACACACTTGTTGTATTCCACTTGTATGCACAATCATAGTGGGTCACAGGCTGAACAGATATCCACAGGTAGTACGTGGCAGTCGGGTGAACAGGTCGCCGGTGGCAGGAAACTAAGTCAGTGCGTCAGAGGGGGGAAAGCCGAGATTCAGTTTGTTAGGATGGGGGACAGTGCGTTTGGAGGATGGGTGCAAGACTGAGTGTCCCGGAGCAAAATTCAGTGTTTGGATTGTTTTCTGGGTCTCCCATCCTCCTCTTCATCATTCTCTTCCACTCTTGGCTCCATCATCATCACTGTCGTTGTCGTCAGTGTCAGTGTGATTGGCGTCACTGTCAGGACCACTCTCAGGGACACTTTCGTTGTCACTCTCATCCTCCTCATCATCCCAGTACCACCTCATTTCTTCAGCAATGGGATCTTCTGCTTGCTGGGCCGGGTGTATTTCAGTTTCTCCTGCTGGGATTTCTTCTCTGTTATTGACCCAGGGTCCTTCAACTTGAGGTGGATTTATTTCTGTGCCTGCCTTGAACTCTTCAGGTACAGTCGGTTCCCCAGATTGAGTCATGTGGTCTGACTGTTGAAGTTGAGCATTTCTTCTTGGATGAGGATGGTGATGTTGATGTGCACTTTACACAAGTCATTCTGAAGATGTGGTCAGAGATCAGAATTGGTGCACATGTTCCAGGGTGTTTCCCATATATGGTTGGTTGTACCGATGTGCTCGGCATGTGCGAGCAGACGTAACAGTCTTTCTCTGTGGTTCTGTTAAACACGTATCTGTATCAGGCATTTTTCATCCAAGGATGGATGTGGTCTTGTGTCACGTCCGGTAGATGTGAGTTGTCATGTCTCTTATCTCGGCTCGTGTATGGGATTCTGCCGTCTTCCAGGTCAGATAGTCTGATGAATAGAGCCGTTGCCAGTAGTAAGACGCCAGTCATCACCTGAGAACACTTCATGCTTGAGGTTGGCCACACCCAAATGTATCAGTGAGCCTAAAGTTGGTCAGTGGCTGGAGAGAATGAGAGTGCGAGCTGAGCTCAATCAGCACTCCTCCCTCACCACTGGACTCACTGACACCTGGTGAAACACCCCTTTACACTTCTGTGAATCTCTGGTGGTCTGGGCTTCAAGCTCTACTTTCTTGCAGTGGCTCTGATGAATCCAAGATGGTCTCTCTGCTATTTTACAGGCTGTGGGTGTGGTCAATAACACTTGGTATGGGCCCTCCCAGGGTGGCTGTGGCTACAATGTAGCTTGCCATCACCAGTGTGTGAATGTGTGTGTGAATGGGTGGATGACTGGTTGTGTAAAGCGCTTTGGGGTCATTAGGGACTAGAAAAGCGCTATACAAATACAGGCCATTTACCAAACCATATTAATGATGATAGGAAGGCCCCAACCCCGCCTTCCTAATGTGGGAGCCAACCAATAGGACCACTCACTCCATAACTGCGACTAGTAAGGGCACGATCATCACCACCTAACAAGGTACCAGTGGTATGAAACACACACTTGTTGTATTCCACTTGTATGCACAATCATAGTTGGTCACAGGCTGAACTGATATCCACAGGTAGTACGTGGCAGTCGGGTGAACAGGTCGCCGGTGGCAGGAAACTAAGTCAGTGCGTCAGAGGGGGGAAAGCCGAGATTCAGTTTGTTAGGATGGGGGACAGTGCGTTTGGAGGATGGGTGCAAGACTGAGTGTCCCGGAGCAAAATTCAGTGTTTGGATTGTTTTCTGGGTCTCCCATCCTCCTCTTCATCATTCTCTTCCACTCTTGGCTCCATCATCGTCACTGTCGTTGTCGTCAGTGTCAGTGTGATTGGCGTCACTGTCAGGACCACTCTCAGGGACACTTTCGTTGTCACTCTCATCCTCCTCATCATCCCAGTACCACCTCATTTCTTCAGCAATGGGATCTTCTGCTTGCTGGGCCGGGTGTATTTCAGTTTCTCCTGCTGGGATTTCTTCTCTGTTATTGACCCAGGGTCCTTCAACTTGAGGTGGATTTATTTCTGTGCCTGCCTTGAACTCTTCAGGTACAGTCGGTTCCCCAGATTGAGTCATGTGGTCTGACTGTTGAAGTTGAGCATTTCTTCTTGGATGAGGATGGTGATGTTGATGTGCACTTTACACAAGTCATTCTGAAGATGTGGTCAGAGATCAGAATTGGTGCACATGTTCCAGGGTGTTTCCCATATATGGTTGGTTGTACCGATGTGCTCGGCATGTGCGAGCAGACGTAACAGTCTTTCTCTGTGGTTCTGTTAAACACGTATCTGTATCAGACATTTTTCATCCAAGGATGGATGTGGTCTTGTGTCACGTCCGGTAGATGTGAGTTGTCATGTCTCTTATCTTGGCTCGTGTATGGGATTCTGCCGTCTTCCAGGTCAGATAGTCTGATGAATAGAGCCGTTGCCAGTAGTAAGACGCCAGTCATCACCTGAGAACACTTCATGCTTGAGGTTGGCCACACCCAAATGTATCAGTGAGCCTAAAGTTGGTCAGTGGCTGGAGAGAATGAGAGTGCGAGCTGAGCTCAATCAGCACTCCTCCCTCGCCACTGGACTCACTGACACCTGGTGAAACACCCCTTTACACTTCTGTGAATCTCTGGTGGTCTGGGCTTCAAGCTCTACTTTCTTGCAGTGGCTCTGATGAATCCAAGATGGTCTCTCTGCTATTTTACAGGCTGTGGGTGTGGTCAATAACACTTGGTATGGGCCCTCCCAGGGTGGCTGTGGCTACAATGTAGCTTGCCATCACCAGTGTGTGAATGTGTGTGTGAATGGGTGGATGACTGGTTGTGTAAAGTGCTTTGGGGTCCTTAGGGACTAGAAAAGCGCTATACAAATACAGGCCATTTACCAAACCATATTAATGATGGTAAATGGTAAATGGCCTGCATTTGTATAGCGCTTTTCTAGTCCATAGGACCCCAAAGCGCTTTACACTACATTCAGTCATTCACCCATTCACACACAGGCGATAGCAAGCTACATTGTAGCCACAGCTGCCCTGGGGCGCACTGACAGAGGCGAGGCTGCCGGACACAGGCGCCACCGGGCCCTCTGACCACCACCAGCAGGCAAACACGGGGTTAGTATCTTGCCCAAGGACATTTGGCATGCAGCCAGGATGCAGCCTGGGATCGAACCACCGACCTTCTGATTAGTGGCTGACCTGCTCTGCCACCTGAGCTACAGCCACCCCATGATGATAGGAAGGCCCCAACCCCGCCTTCCTAATGTGGGAGCCAACCAATAGGACCACTCACTCCATAACTGCGACTAGTAAGGGCACGATCATCACCACCTAACAAGGTACCAGTGGTATGAAACACACACTTGTTGTATTCCACTTGTATGCACAATCATAGTGGGTCACAGGCTGAACTGATATCCACAGGTAGTACGTGGCAGTCGGGTGAACAGGTCGCCGGTGGCAGGAAACTAAGTCAGTGCGTCAGAGGGGGGAAAGCCGAGATTCAGTTTGTTAGGATGGGGGACAGTGCGTTTGGAGGATGGGTGCAAGACTGAGTGTCCCGGAGCAAAATTCAGTGTTTGGATTGTTTTCTGGGTCTCCCATCCTCCTCTTCATCATTCTCTTCCACTCTTGGCTCCATCATCATCACTGTCGTTGTCGTCAGTGTCAGTGTGATTGGCGTCACTGTCAGGACCACTCTCAGGGACACTTTCGTTGTCACTCTCATCCTCCTCATCATCCCAGTACCACCTCATTTCTTCAACAATGGGATCTTCTGCTTGCTGGGCCGGGTGTATTTCAGTTTCTCCTGCTGGGATTTCTTCTCTGTTATTGACCCAGGGTCCTTCAACTTGAGGTGGATTTATTTCTGTGCCTGCCTTGAACTCTTCAGGTACAGTCGGTTCCCCAGATTGAGTCATGTGGTCTGACTGTTGAAGTTGAGCATTTCTTCTTGGATGAGGATGGTGATGTTGATGTGCACTTTACACAAGTCATTCTGAAGATGTGGTCAGAGATCAGAATTGGTGCACATGTTCCAGGGTGTTTCCCATATATGGTTGGTTGTACCGATGTGCTCGGCATGTGCGAGCAGACGTAACAGTCTTTCTCTGTGGTTCTGTTAAACACGTATCTGTATCAGGCATTTTTCATCCAAGGATGGATGTGGTCTTGTGTCACGTCCGGTAGATGTGAGTTGTCATGTCTCTTATCTCGGCTCGTGTATGGGATTCTGCCGTCTTCCAGGTCAGATAGTCTGATGAATAGAGCCGTTGCCAGTAGTAAGACGCCAGTCATCACCTGAGAACACTTCATGCTTGAGGTTGGCCACACCCAAATGTATCAGTGAGCCTAAAGTTGGTCAGTGGCTGGAGAGAATGAGAGTGCGAGCTGAGCTCAATCAGCACTCCTCCCTCGCCACTGGACTCACTGACACCTGGTGAAACACCCCTTTACACTTCTGTGAATCTCTGGTGGTCTGGGCTTCAAGCTCTACTTTCTTGCAGTGGCTCTGATGAATCCAAGATGGTCTCTCTGCTATTTTACAGGCTGTGGGTGTGGTCAATAACACTTGGTATGGGCCCTCCCAGGGTGGCTGTGGCTACAATGTAGCTTGCCATCACCAGTGTGTGAATGTGTGTGTGAATGGGTGGATGACTGGTTGTGTAAAGTGCTTTGGGGTCCTTAGGGACTAGAAAAGCGCTATACAAATACAGGCCATTTACCAAACCATATTAATGATGATAGGAAGGCCCCAACCCCGCCTTCCTAATGTGGGAGCCAACCAATAGGACCACTCACTCCATAACTGCGACTAGTAAGGGCACGATCATCACCACCTAACAAGGTACCAGTGGTATGAAACACACACTTGTTGTATTCCACTTGTATGCACAATCATAGTGGGTCACAGGCTGAACAGATATCCACAGGTAGTACGTGGCAGTCGGGTGAACAGGTCGCCGGTGGCAGGAAACTAAGTCAGTGCGTCAGAGGGGGGAAAGCCGAGATTCAGTTTGTTAGGATGGGGGACAGTGCGTTTGGAGGATGGGTGCAAGACTGAGTGTCCCGGAGCAAAATTCAGTGTTTGGATTGTTTTCTGGGTCTCCCATCCTCCTCTTCATCATTCTCTTCCACTCTTGGCTCCATCATCATCACTGTCGTTGTCGTCAGTGTCAGTGTGATTGGCGTCACTGTCAGGACCACTCTCAGGGACACTTTCGTTGTCACTCTCATCCTCCTCATCATCCCAGTACCACCTCATTTCTTCAGCAATGGGATCTTCTGCTTGCTGGGCCGGGTGTATTTCAGTTTCTCCTGCTGGGATTTCTTCTCTGTTATTGACCCAGGGTCCTTCAACTTGAGGTGGATTTATTTCTGTGCCTGCCTTGAACTCTTCAGGTACAGTCGGTTCCCCAGATTGAGTCATGTGGTCTGACTGTTGAAGTTGAGCATTTCTTCTTGGATGAGGATGGTGATGTTGATGTGCACTTTACACAAGTCATTCTGAAGATGTGGTCAGAGATCAGAATTGGTGCACATGTTCCAGGGTGTTTCCCATATATGGTTGGTTGTACCGATGTGCTCGGCATGTGCGAGCAGACGTAACAGTCTTTCTCTGTGGTTCTGTTAAACACGTATCTGTATCAGGTATTTTTCATCCAAGGATGGATGTGGTCTTGTGTCACGTCCGGTAGATGTGAGTTGTCATGTCTCTTATCTCGGTTCGTGTATGGGATTCTGCCGTCTTCCAGGTCAGATAGTCTGATGAATAGAGCCGTTGCCAGTAGTAAGACGCCAGTCATCACCTGAGAACACTTCATGCTTGAGGTTGGCCACACCCAAATGTATCAGTGAGCCTAAAGTTGGTCAGTGGCTGGAGAGAATGAGAGTGCGAGCTGAGCTCAATCAGCACTCCTCCCTCACCACTGGACTCACTGACACCTGGTGAAACACCCCTTTACACTTCTGTGAATCTCTGGTGGTCTGGGCTTCAAGCTCTACTTTCTTGCAGTGGCTCTGATGAATCCAAGATGGTCTCTCTGCTATTTTACAGGCTGTGGGTGTGGTCAATAACACTTGGTATGGGCCCTCCCAGGGTGGCTGTGGCTACAATGTAGCTTGCCATCACCAGTGTGTGAATGTGTGTGTGAATGGGTGGATGACTGGTTGTGTAAAGCGCTTTGGGGTCCTTAGGGACTAGAAAAGCACTATACAAATACAGGCCATTTACCAAACCATATTAATGATGGTAAATGGTAAATGGCCTGCATTTGTATAGCGCTTTTCTAGTCCATAGGACCCCAAAGCGCTTTACACTACATTCAGTCATTCACCCATTCACACACTGGCGATAGCAAGCTACATTGTAGCCACAGCTGCCCTGGGGCGCACTGACAGAGGCGAGGCTGCCGGACACAGGCGCCACCGGGCCCTCTGACCACCACCAGCAGGCAAACACGGGGTTAGTATCTTGCCCAAGGACATTTGGCATGCAGCCAGGATGCAGCCTGGGATCGAACCACCGACCTTCTGATTAGTGGCTGACCTGCTCTGCCACCTGAGCTACAGCCACCCCATGATGATAGGAAGGCCCCAACCCCGCCTTCCTAATGTGGGAGCCAACCAATAGGACCACTCACTCCATAACTGCGACTAGTAAGGGCACGATCATCACCACCTAACAAGGTACCAGTGGTATGAAACACACACTTGTTGTATTCCACTTGTATGCACAATCATAGTGGGTCACAGGCTGAACTGATATCCACAGGTAGTACGTGGCAGTCGGGTGAACAGGTCGCCGGTGGCAGGAAACTAAGTCAGTGCGTCAGAGGGGGGAAAGCCGAGATTCAGTTTGTTAGGATGGGGGACAGTGCGTTTGGAGGATGGGTGCAAGACTGAGTGTCCCGGAGCAAAATTCAGTGTTTGGATTGTTTTCTGGGTCTCCCATCCTCCTCTTCATCATTCTCTTCCACTCTTGGCTCCATCATCATCACTGTCGTTGTCGTCAGTGTCAGTGTGATTGGCGTCACTGTCAGGACCACTCTCAGGGACACTTTCGTTGTCACTCTCATCCTCCTCATCATCCCAGTACCACCTCATTTCTTCAGCAATGGGATCTTCTGCTTGCTGGGCCGGGTGTATTTCAATTTCTCCTGCTGGGATTTCTTCTCTGTTATTGACCCAGGGTCCTTCAACTTGAGGTGGATTTATTTCTGTGCCTGCCTTGAACTCTTCAGGTACAGTCGGTTCCCCAGATTGAGTCATGTGGTCTGACTGTTGAAGTTGAGCATTTCTTCTTGGATGAGGATGGTGATGTTGATGTGCACTTTACACAAGTCATTCTGAAGATGTGGTCAGAGATCAGAATTGGTGCACATGTTCCAGGGTGTTTCCCATATATGGTTGGTTGTACCGATGTGCTCGGCATGTGCGAGCAGACGTAACAGTCTTTCTCTGTGGTTCTGTTAAACACGTATCTGTATCAGGCATTTTTCATCCAAGGATGGATGTGGTCTTGTGTCACGTCCGGTAGATGTGAGTTGTCATGTCTCTTATCTCGGCTCGTGTATGGGATTCTGCCGTCTTCCAGGTCAGATAGTCTGATGAATAGAGCCGTTGCCAGTAGTAAGACGCCAGTCATCACCTGAGAACACTTCATGCTTGAGGTTGGCCACACCCAAATGTATCAGTGAGCCTAAAGTTGGTCAGTGGCTGGAGAGAATGAGAGTGCGAGCTGAGCTCAATCAGCACTCCTCCCTCGCCACTGGACTCACTGACACCTGGTGAAACACCCCTTTACACTTCTGTGAATCTCTGGTGGTCTGGGCTTCAAGCTCTACTTTCTTGCAGTGGCTCTGATGAATCCAAGATGGTCTCTCTGCTATTTTACAGGCTGTGGGTGTGGTCAATAACACTTGGTATGGGCCCTCCCAGGGTGGCTGTGGCTACAATGTAGCTTGCCATCACCAGTGTGTGAATGTGTGTGTGAATGGGTGGATGACTGGTTGTGTAAAGTGCTTTGGGGTCCTTAGGGACTAGAAAAGCGCTATACAAATACAGGCCATTTACCAAACCATATTAATGATGATAGGAAGGCCCCAACCCCGCCTTCCTAATGTGGGAGCCAACCAATAGGACCACTCACTCCATAACTGCGACTAGTAAGGGCACGATCATCACCACCTAACAAGGTACCAGTGGTATGAAACACACACTTGTTGTATTCCACTTGTATGCACAATCATAGTGGGTCACAGGCTGAACAGATATCCACAGGTAGTACGTGGCAGTCAGGTGAACAGGTTGCCGGTGGCAGGAAACTAAGTCAGTGCGTCAGAGGGGGGAAAGCCGAGATTTAGTTTGTTAGGATGGGGGACAGTGCGTTTGGAGGATGGGTGCAAGACTGAGTGTCCCGGAGCAAAATTCAGTGTTTGGATTGTTTTCTGGGTCTCCCATCCTCCTCTTCATCATTCTCTTCCACTCTTGGCTCCATCATCATCACTGTCGTTGTCGTCAGTGTCAGTGTGATTGGCGTCACTGTCAGGACCACTCTCAGGGACACTTTCGTTGTCACTCTCATCCTCCTCATCATCCCAGTACCACCTCATTTCTTCAGCAATGGGATCTTCTGCTTGCTGGGCCGGGTGTATTTCAATTTCTCCTGCTGGGATTTCTTCTCTGTTATTGACCCAGGGTCCTTCAACTTGAGGTGGATTTATTTCTGTGCCTGCCTTGAACTCTTCAGGTACAGTCGGTTCCCCAGATTGAGTCATGTGGTCTGACTGTTGAAGTTGAGCATTTCTTCTTGGATGAGGATGGTGATGTTGATGTGCACTTTACACAAGTCATTCTGAAGATGTGGTCAGAGATCAGAATTGGTGCACATGTTCCAGGGTGTTTCCCATATATGGTTGGTTGTACCGATGTGCTCGGCATGTGCGAGCAGACGTAACAGTCTTTCTCTGTGGTTCTGTTAAACACGTATCTGTATCAGGCATTTTTCATCCAAGGATGGATGTGGTCTTGTGTCACGTCCGGTAGATGTGAGTTGTCATGTCTCTTATCTTGGCTCGTGTATGGGATTCTGCCGTCTTCCAGGTCAGATAGTCTGATGAATAGAGCCGTTGCCAGTAGTAAGACGCCAGTCATCACCTGAGAACACTTCATGCTTGAGGTTGGCCACACCCAAATGTATCAGTGAGCCTAAAGTTGGTCAGTGGCTGGAGAGAATGAGAGTGCGAGCTGAGCTCAATCAGCACTCCTCCCTCGCCACTGGACTCACTGACACCTGGTGAAACACCCCTTTACACTTCTGTGAATCTCTGGTGGTCTGGGCTTCAAGCTCTACTTTCTTGCAGTGGCTCTGATGAATCCAAGATGGTCTCTCTGCTATTTTACAGGCTGTGGGTGTGGTCAATAACACTTGGTATGGGCCCTCCCAGGGTGGCTGTGGCTACAATGTAGCTTGCCATCACCAGTGTGTGAATGTGTGTGTAAAGTGCTTTGGGGTCCTTAGGGACTAGAAAAGCGCTATACAAATACAGGCCATTTACCAAACCATATTAATGATGGTAAATGGTAAATGGCCTGCATTTGTATAGCGCTTTTCTAGTCCATAGGACCCCAAAGCGCTTTACACTACATTCAGTCATTCACCCATTCACACACACATTCACACACTGGCGATAGCAAGCTACATTGTAGCCACAGCTGCCCTGGGGCGCACTGACAGAGGCGAGGCTGCCGGACACAGGCGCCACCGGGCCCTCTGACCACCACCAGCAGGCAAACACGGGGTTAGTATCTTGCCCAAGGACATTTGGCATGCAGCCAGGATGCAGCCTGGGATCGAACCACCGACCTTCTGATTAGTGGCTGACCTGCTCTGCCACCTGAGCTACAGCCACCCCATGATGATAGGAAGGCCCCAACCCCGCCTTCCTAATGTGGGAGCCAACCAATAGGACCACTCACTCCATAACTGCGACTAGTAAGGGCACGATCATCACCACCTAACAAGGTACCAGTGGTATGAAACACACACTTGTTGTATTCCACTTGTATGCACAATCATAGTGGGTCACAGGCTGAACTGATATCCACAGGTAGTACGTGGCAGTCGGGTGAACAGGTCGCCGGTGGCAGGAAACTAAGTCAGTGCGTCAGAGGGGGGAAAGCCGAGATTCAGTTTGTTAGGATGGGGGACAGTGCGTTTGGAGGATGGGTGCAAGACTGAGTGTCCCGGAGCAAAATTCAGTGTTTGGATTGTTTTCTGGGTCTCCCATCCTCCTCTTCATCATTCTCTTCCACTCTTGGCTCCATCATCATCACTGTCCTTGTCGTCAGTGTCAGTGTGATTGGCGTCACTGTCAGGACCACTCTCAGGGACACTTTCGTTGTCACTCTCATCCTCCTCATCATCCCAGTACCACCTCATTTCTTCAGCAATGGGATCTTCTGCTTGCTGGGCCGGGTGTATTTCAGTTTCTCCTGCTGGGATTTCTTCTCTGTTATTGACCCAGGGTCCTTCAACTTGAGGTGGATTTATTTCTGTGCCTGCCTTGAACTCTTCAGGTACAGTCGGTTCCCCAGATTGAGTCATGTGGTCTGACTGTTGAAGTTGAGCATTTCTTCTTGGATGAGGATGGTGATGTTGATGTGCACTTTACACAAGTCATTCTGAAGATGTGGTCAGAGATCAGAATTGGTGCACATGTTCCAGGGTGTTTCCCATATATGGTTGGTTGTACCGATGTGCTCGGCATGTGCGAGCAGACGTAACAGTCTTTCTCTGTGGTTCTGTTAAACACGTATCTGTATCAGGTATTTTTCATCCAAGGATGGATGTGGTCTTGTGTCACGTCCGGTAGATGTGAGTTGTCATGTCTCTTATCTCGGTTCGTGTATGGGATTCTGCCGTCTTCCAGGTCAGATAGTCTGATGAATAGAGCCGTTGCCAGTAGTAAGACGCCAGTCATCACCTGAGAACACTTCATGCTTGAGGTTGGCCACACCCAAATGTATCAGTGAGCCTAAAGTTGGTCAGTGGCTGGAGAGAATGAGAGTGCGAGCTGAGCTCAATCAGCACTCCTCCCTCACCACTGGACTCACTGACACCTGGTGAAACACCCCTTTACACTTCTGTGAATCTCTGGTGGTCTGGGCTTCAAGCTCTACTTTCTTGCAGTGGCTCTGATGAATCCAAGATGGTCTCTCTGCTATTTTACAGGCTGTGGGTGTGGTCAATAACACTTGGTATGGGCCCTCCCAGGGTGGCTGTGGCTACAATGTAGCTTGCCATCACCAGTGTGTGAATGTGTGTGTGAATGGGTGGATGACTGGTTGTGTAAAGCGCTTTGGGGTCCTTAGGGACTAGAAAAGCACTATACAAATACAGGCCATTTACCAAACCATATTAATGATGGTAAATGGCCTGCATTTGTATAGCGCTTTTCTAGTCCATAGGACCCCAAAGCGCTTTACACTACATTCAGTCATTCACCCATACATTCACACACTGGCGATAGCAAGCTACATTGTAGCCACAGCTGCCCTGGGGCGCACTGACAGAGGCGAGGCTGCCGGACACAGGCGCCACCGGGCCCTCTGACCACCACCAGTAGGCAAACACGGGGTTAGTATCTTGCCAAAGGACATTTGGCATGCAGCCAGGATGCAGCCTGGGATCGAACCACCGACCTTCTGATTAGTGGCTGACCTGCTCTGCCACCTGAGCTACAGCCACCCCATGATGATAGGAAGGCCCCAACCCCGCCTTCCTAATGTGGGAGCCAACCAATAGGACCACTCACTCCATAACTGCGACTAGTAAGGGCACGATCATCACCACCTAACAAGGTACCAGTGGTATGAAACACACACTTGTTGTATTCCACTTGTATGCACAATCATAGTGGGTCACAGGCTGAACAGATATCCACAGGTAGTACGTGGCAGTAAGGTGAACAGGTCGCCGGTGGCAGGAAACTAAGTCAGTGCGTCAGAGGGGGGAAAGCCGAGATTCAGTTTGTTAGGATGGGGGACAGTGCGTTTGGAGGATGGGTGCAAGACTGAGTGTCCCGGAGCAAAATTCAGTGTTTGGATTGTTTTCTGGGTCTCCCATCCTCCTCTTCATCATTCTCTTCCACTCTTGGCTCCATCATCATCACTGTCGTTGTCGTCAGTGTCAGTGTGATTGGCGTCACTGTCAGGACCACTCTCAGGGACACTTTCGTTGTCACTCTCATCCTCCTCATCATCCCAGTACCACCTCATTTCTTCAGCAATGGGATCTTCTGCTTGCTGGGCCGGGTGTATTTCAATTTCTCCTGCTGGGATTTCTTCTCTGTTATTGACCCAGGGTCCTTCAACTTGAGGTGGATTTATTTCTGTGCCTGCCTTGAACTCTTCAGGTACAGTCGGTTCCCCAGATTGAGTCATGTGGTCTGACTGTTGAAGTTGAGCATTTCTTCTTGGATGAGGATGGTGATGTTGATGTGCACTTTACACAAGTCATTCTGAAGATGTGGTCAGAGATCAGAATTGGTGCACATGTTCCAGGGTGTTTCCCATATATGGTTGGTTGTACCGATGTGCTTGGCATGTGCGAGCAGACGTAACAGTCTTTCTCTGTGGTTCTGTTAAACACGTATCTGTATCAGGCATTTTTCATCCAAGGATGGATGTGGTCTTGTGTCACGTCCGGTAGATGTGAGTTGTCATGTCTCTTATCTCGGTTCGTGTATGGGATTCTGCCGTCTTCCAGGTCAGATAGTCTGATGAATAGAGCCATTGCCAGTAGTAAGACGCCAGTCATCACCTGAGAACACTTCATGCTTGAGGTTGGCCACACCCAAATGTATCAGTGAGCCTAAAGTTGGTCAGTGGCTGGAGAGAATGAGAGTGCGAGCTGAGCTCAATCAGCACTCCTCCCTCGCCACTGGACTCACTGACACCTGGTGAAACACCCCTTTACACTTCTGTGAATCTCTGGTGGTCTGGGCTTCAAGCTCTACTTTCTTGCAGTGGCTCTGATGAATCCAAGATGGTCTCTCTGCTATTTTACAGGCTGTGGGTGTGGTCAATAACACTTGGTATGGGCCCTCCCAGGGTGGCTCTGGCTACAATGTAGCTTGCCATCACCAGGTGTGTGAATGTGTGTGTGAATGGGTGGATGACTGGTTGTGTAAAGCGCTTTGGGGTCCTTAGGGACTAGAAAAGCGCTATACAAATACAGGCCATTTACCAAACCATATTAATGATGATAGGAAGGCCCCAACCCCGCCTTCCTAATGTGGGAGCCAACCAATAGGACCACTCACTCCATAACTGCAACTAGTAAGGGCACGATCATCACCACCTAACAAGGTACCAGTGGTATGAAACACACACTTGTTGTATTCCACTTGTATGCACAATCATAGTGGGTCACAGGCTGAACTGATATCCACAGGTAGTACGTGGCAGTCGGGTGAACAGGTCGCCGGTGGCAGGAAACTAAGTCAGTGCGTCAGAGGGGGGAAAGCCGAGATTCAGTTTGTTAGGATGGGGGACAGTGCGTTTGGAGGATGGGTGCAAGACTGAGTGTCCCGGAGCAAAATTCAGTGTTTGGATTGTTTTCTGGGTCTCCCATCCTCCTCTTCATCATTCTCTTCCACTCTTGGCTCCATCATCATCACTGTCCTTGTCGTCAGTGTCAGTGTGATTGGCGTCACTGTCAGGACCACTCTCAGGGACACTTTCGTTGTCACTCTCATCCTCCTCATCATCCCAGTACCACCTCATTTCTTCAGCAATGGGATCTTCTGCTTGCTGGGCCGGGTGTATTTCAATTTCTCCTGCTGGGATTTCTTCTCTGTTATTGACCCAGGGTCCTTCAACTTGAGGTGGATTTATTTCTGTGCCTGCCTTGAACTCTTCAGGTACAGTCGGTTCCCCAGATTGAGTCATGTGGTCTGACTGTTGAAGTTGAGCATTTCTTCTTGGATGAGGATGGTGATGTTGATGTGCACTTTACACAAGTCATTCTGAAGATGTGGTCAGAGATCAGAATTGGTGCACATGTTCCAGGGTGTTTCCCATATATGGTTGGTTGTACCGATGTGCTCGGCATGTGCGAGCAGACGTAACAGTCTTTCTCTGTGGTTCTGTTAAACACGTATCTGTATCAGGCATTTTTCATCCAAGGATGGATGTGGTCTTGTGTCACGTCCGGTAGATGTGAGTTGTCATGTCTCTTATCTCGGTTCGTGTATGGGATTCTGCCGTCTTCCAGGTCAGATAGTCTGATGAATAGAGCCATTGCCAGTAGTAAGACGCCAGTCATCACCTGAGAACACTTCATGCTTGAGGTTGGCCACACCCAAATGTATCAGTGAGCCTAAAGTTGGTCAGTGGCTGGAGAGAATGAGAGTGCGAGCTGAGCTCAATCAGCACTCCTCCCTCGCCACTGGACTCACTGACACCTGGTGAAACACCCCTTTACACTTCTGTGAATCTCTGGTGGTCTGGGCTTCAAGCTCTACTTTCTTGCAGTGGCTCTGATGAATCCAAGATGGTCTCTCTGCTATTTTACAGGCTGTGGGTGTGGTCAATAACACTTGGTATGGGCCCTCCCAGGGTGGCTCTGGCTACAATGTAGCTTGCCATCACCAGGTGTGTGAATGTGTGTGTGAATGGGTGGATGACTGGTTGTGTAAAGCGCTTTGGGGTCCTTAGGGACTAGAAAAGCGCTATACAAATACAGGCCATTTACCAAACCATATTAATGATGATAGGAAGGCCCCAACCCCGCCTTCCTAATGTGGGAGCCAACCAATAGGACCACTCACTCCATAACTGCAACTAGTAAGGGCACGATCATCACCACCTAACAAGGTACCAGTGGTATGAAACACACACTTGTTGTATTCCACTTGTATGCACAATCATAGTGGGTCACAGGCTGAACTGATATCCACAGGTAGTACGTGGCAGTCGGGTGAACAGGTCGCCGGTGGCAGGAAACTAAGTCAGTGCGTCAGAGGGGGGAAAGCCGAGATTCAGTTTGTTAGGATGGGGGACAGTGCGTTTGGAGGATGGGTGCAAGACTGAGTGTCCCGGAGCAAAATTCAGTGTTTGGATTGTTTTCTGGGTCTCCCATCCTCCTCTTCATCATTCTCTTCCACTCTTGGCTCCATCATCATCACTGTCGTTGTCGTCAGTGTCAGTGTGATTGGCGTCACTGTCAGGACCACTCTCAGGGACACTTTCGTTGTCACTCTCATCCTCCTCATCATCCCAGTACCACCTCATTTCTTCAGCAATGGGATCTTCTGCTTGCTGGGCCGGGTGTATTTCAATTTCTCCTGCTGGGATTTCTTCTCTGTTATTGACCCAGGGTCCTTCAACTTGAGGTGGATTTATTTCTGTGCCTGCCTTGAACTCTTCAGGTACAGTCGGTTCCCCAGATTGAGTCATGTGGTCTGACTGTTGAAGTTGAGCATTTCTTCTTGGATGAGGATGGTGATGTTGATGTGCACTTTACACAAGTCATTCTGAAGATGTGGTCAGATATCAGAATTGGTGCACATGTTCCAGGGTGTTTCCCATATATGGTTGGTTGTACCGATGTGCTCGGCATGTGCGAGCAGACGTAACAGTCTTTCTCTGTGGTTCTGTTAAACACGTATCTGTATCAGGCATTTTTCATCCAAGGATGGATGTGGTCTTGTGTCACGTCCGGTAGATGTGAGTTGTCATGTCTCTTATCTCGGCTCGTGTATGGGATTCTGCCGTCTTCCAGGTCAGATAGTCTGATGAATAGAGCCGTTGCCAGTAGTAAGACGCCGGTCATCACCTGAGAACACTTCATGCTTGAGGTTGGCCACACCCAAATGTATCAGTGAGCCTAAAGTTGGTCAGTGGCTGGAGAGAATGAGAGTGCGAGCTGAGCTCAATCAGCACTCCTCCCTCACCACTGGACTCACTGACACCTGGTGAAACACCCCTTTACACTTCTGTGAATCTCTGGTGGTCTGGGCTTCAAGCTCTACTTTCTTGCAGTGGCTCTGATGAATCCAAGATGGTCTCTCTGCTATTTTACAGGCTGTGGGTGTGGTCAATAACACTTGGTATGGGCCCTCCCAGGGTGGCTGTGGCTACAATGTAGCTTGCCATCACCAGTGTGTGAATGTGTGTGTGAATGGGTGGATGACTGGTTGTGTAAAGTGCTTTGGGGTCCTTAGGGACTAGAAAAGCGCTATACAAATACAGGCCATTTACCAAACCATATTAATGATGATAGGAAGGCCCCAACCCCGCCTTCCTAATGTGGGAGCCAACCAATAGGACCACTCACTCCATAACTGCGACTAGTAAGGGCACGATCATCACCACCTAACAAGGTACCAGTGGTATGAAACACACACTTGTTGTATTCCACTTGTATGCACAATCATAGTGGGTCACAGGCTGAACAGATATCCACAGGTAGTACGTGGCAGTCAGGTGAACAGGTTGCCGGTGGCAGGAAACTAAGTCAGTGCGTCAGAGGGGGGAAAGCCGAGATTTAGTTTGTTAGGATGGGGGACAGTGCGTTTGGAGGATGGGTGCAAGACTGAGTGTCCCGGAGCAAAATTCAGTGTTTGGATTGTTTTCTGGGTCTCCCATCCTCCTCTTCATCATTCTCTTCCACTCTTGGCTCCATCATCATCACTGTCGTTGTCGTCAGTGTCAGTGTGATTGGCGTCACTGTCAGGACCACTCTCAGGGACACTTTCGTTGTCACTCTCATCCTCCTCATCATCCCAGTACCACCTCATTTCTTCAGCAATGGGATCTTCTGCTTGCTGGGCCGGGTGTATTTCAATTTCTCCTGCTGGGATTTCTTCTCTGTTATTGACCCAGGGTCCTTCAACTTGAGGTGGATTTATTTCTGTGCCTGCCTTGAACTCTTCAGGTACAGTCGGTTCCCCAGATTGAGTCATGTGGTCTGACTGTTGAAGTTGAGCATTTCTTCTTGGATGAGGATGGTGATGTTGATGTGCACTTTACACAAGTCATTCTGAAGATGTGGTCAGAGATCAGAATTGGTGCACATGTTCCAGGGTGTTTCCCATATATGGTTGGTTGTACCGATGTGCTTGGCATGTGCGAGCAGACGTAACAGTCTTTCTCTGTGGTTCTGTTAAACACGTATCTGTATCAGGCATTTTTCATCCAAGGATGGATGTGGTCTTGTGTCACGTCCGGTAGATGTGAGTTGTCATGTCTCTTATCTCGGCTCGTGTATGGGATTCTGCCGTCTTCCAGGTCAGATAGTCTGATGAATAGAGCCGTTGCCAGTAGTAAGACGCCAGTCATCACCTGAGAACACTTCATGCTTGAGGTTGGCCACACCCAAATGTATCAGTGAGCCTAAAGTTGGTCAGTGGCTGGAGAGAATGAGAGTGCGAGCTGAGCTCAATCAGCACTCCTCCCTCGCCACTGGACTCACTGACACCTGGTGAAACACCCCTTTACACTTCTGTGAATCTCTGGTGGTCTGGGCTTCAAGCTCTACTTTCTTGCAGTGGCTCTGATGAATCCAAGATGGTCTCTCTGCTATTTTACAGGCTGTGGGTGTGGTCAATAACACTTGGTATGGGCCCTCCCAGGGTGACTGTGGCTACAATGTAGCTTGCCATCACCAGTGTGTGAATGTGTGTGTGAATGGGTGGATGACTGGTTGTGTAAAGTGCTTTGGGGTCCTTAGGGACTAGAAAAGCGCTATACAAATACAGGCCATTTACCAAACCATATTAATGATGATAGGAAGGCCCCAACCCCGCCTTCCTAATGTGGGAGCCAACCAATAGGACCACTCACTCCATAACTGCGACTAGTAAGGGCACGATCATCACCACCTAACAAGGTACCAGTGGTATGAAACACACACTTGTTGTATTCCACTTGTATGCACAATCATAGTGGGTCACAGGCTGAACAGATATCCACAGGTAGTACGTGGCAGTCAGGTGAACAGGTCGCCGGTGGCAGGAAACTAAGTCAGTGCGTCAGAGGAGGGAAAGCCGAGATTCAGTTTGTTAGGATGGGGGACAGTGCATTTGGAGGATGGGTGCAAGACTGAGTGTCCCGGAGCAAAATTCAGTGTTTGGATTGTTTTCTGGGTCTCTTCATCATTCTCTTCCACTCTTGGCTCCATCATCATCACTGTCGTTGTCATCAGTGTCACTGTGATTGGTGTCACTGTCAGGACCACTCTCAGGGTCACTGTTGCTCTCAGCCTCCTCATCATCCCAGAACCACCTCATTTCTTCAGCTATGGGATCTTCTGCTTGCTGGGCCGGGTGTATTTCAATTTCTCCTGCTGGGATCTCTGCTCTGTTATTTACCCAGGGTCCTTCTACTTGAGGTGGATTTATTTCTGTGCCAGCTGCTGGAACAGCAGCCTCTTTCTCCTCTTCCTCATCAGCCTCTTCCTCATCCTTCTGAGGATTGTCCTCCTCAACATCATGTTGTTGCTGTTGATTAATAACTTGGCCCAGAACACGGAGAATTTCTTAAGTTAAGAGGCCGCGCAGCAGACCAATTTGAAGCCAGTGGACCATCGGGTGAATTGCTTCAAAATCTTCACTGTACTTGTACTCTGGATATTGTTCCATTTCATTTACTAAAAGATGTTATGACACTGTGGGTATGAGTTTGCTGTCTATTGTCCATAGCAGTCTTCAGTCTGGGTGTGTCCCTGCTGACTTTAAACATGCTGTGGTGGAACCTATTCTACAGCTCCAGACCTTTCTAGATAAAAATGGCATTAGTGAAGTATTTCAGTCTGGTTTTAAAGCCCACCACTGTACTGAAACTGCTTTTTAAAAAGGTTTTAATGACCTTTTCACTTTTGCTGACTTGGGAGATTCTGCCATTTTAATACTATTAGACCTCAGTGCTGCCTTTGATACCGTAGATCATAGGATTCTTATCTCTCGGCTTGAACACTGTCGGAGTCAAAGGGACTGCATTGGAGTGGTTTAAATCTTATCTGTCCAACCAAAGCTTTTCTGTTAGACTGGGGGATACATAATCCTCAAAAACCTCACTCGCTTGTGGGGTCCCCTAGGGGTCCATTCTTGGCCCAGTTCTCTTTTCAATTTATATACTCCCTATGGGTTCAGTTTTTTAAAAACATGGCATCTCATTTCATTGTTATGCAGACGACTCACAGATTTAGCTGCCACTGAAACGTACATCTTTGAATCCTCTGTGTCACGGTTCTGGGTCAGTTTCTACCCAGTATTTTGAGTTTATTGTGTTTTGGTTTAATTTTGCATCAGGGTCTGTTTTCTTGTTCTCTTGTTGTGTTTATGATGATGATGATTATGATGTTTATTATTAGTTTCATGTTTCTGTTTAATTGTGTTTAGGATTTGTTCTTCGGTTGTGTCATTTTCTGTCTGTCTCTCAGTGTCAAGTCTGCGTCTTTGTGTGATGGTTTCTTGTTCCTGTTTTATTGTGAAGGTCTGCGTCTCATGTGAGTGTGTTCAGTTTTACCTCTTGTCTCGTCCCGTTGATTACTCCCAGCTGTGTCCCCCACCTGTGTGTAATCTCCCTGTGTTTCTCTGTGTGCATTTAAGTCGTGTCTTCTGTCTTTGTAGTTGCTGGTCCGTCTGTGTATCCACCATGTTTCATCCGTGTGTTCTCCCTGCTGTCCGTCGTCATTCTCCGCTGCTCATCCTCCTTCATGTTCATGTCCTGGTTTGTGTTCACTAGTTTAGTTGTTCTCAGTTTAGATAGCCTTCTGTTCCGTTTGCCTATTTTTGTGTTCAATAAACCACCTCACCTTCGCGAGTGCCTGCGACAGCATAGAGGATCGCACTGGCCACAACAGACTCATAGAAAATCGTCAGAAAATGCTGAGGATTTTCTATGAGTCTGTTGTGGCCAGTGCGATCCTCTATGCTGTTGCATGCTGGGGGAGCAGGCTGAGGGTCGCAGATGCCAACAGACTTAATAAACTGATCCGTAAGGCCAGCAATGTTGTGGGGATGGAGCTGGACTCCCTCAAGGTGGTGTCGGAGAGGCGGATGCTGTCCAAGATAAAGACAATGTTGGATAACACCTCCCACCCACTCCATGACATGTTGGTCAGTCACAGGAGCTCGTTCAGTGAGAGACTGAGATTACCGAAAAGCACCACTGAACGACACAGGAAATCATTCCTGCCTGTGGCCATCTCCCTGTACAACGCATCCACTTAACACACTGTTTGCTGCTACAGCTACACATGTTTCTTTTCCAACTATTTATTTATAAGTGACTTATGTATGTATGTATGTATATATATGTATATATTGTACTATTCTTAGTTAGCGTATTGTCTGTCTTGTCTTAATGTTGGTTTAAAATGGAGCACTGTAACAAAAAATAATTTCCCCCAGGGATCAATAAAGTATTCTGATTCTGATTCTGATGATTCTGATTGGATCCTCATTTATTATTTTATACGGCTCATCTCACTCGCCATGACACTCTGAAGGGTTTGCTAGATGTCCAGGAGCAAAATTCAGAGTTTGAGTTGTTTTCTAGGTGCCCCATCTTCTTCTTCGTCATCATCCTCCTCCCTTGGTCTCCTCCTTGAACCTCCTGGTACTGGGCTGGGGGGCAGTGGCACAGGGGCATCCTGAACATTGTCTCTGCCATCATCATCGTCATTCTCATCAGTGTCATTGTTATCATTGTTGTTGTTATCAGTGTCACTGTGGTCGCTGTCACTGTCAGGACCACTCTCACTTTCATTGTCGCTGTCATCCTCCTCATCATCCCAGAACCACCTCATTTCTTCAGGAATGGGATCTTCTGCTTGCTGGGCCGGGTGTATTTCAATTTCCAGAGGTGTGGACTCGAGTCACATGACTTGGACTCGAGTCAGACTCGAGTCATTAATTTTATGACTTTAGACTTGACTTGAAATAATGTTCTAAGACTTGTGACTTGACTTGGACTTTTACACCAATGACTTGGGACTTGAATTGGACTTGAACCGGTTTACTTGAAAAGACTTGATATTTTACCCCAAATATAAAATTTAACATGCATATTATATAGAGATTGAAAATGTGACGTCATTCACGGGTAGAACCGCAAAGGATTCTGGGAACTCGTGGCAAGCGGTACTAGCGCACGCAGGCTTTCAATTGAAACCAGTCACACAGCGATAAAAAGAAACACAAAAATGTCAAGAAGCTGTTGTGTTATTAACTGCAATAGCTGGTCGCATGACAGCCACGGGAAGCCGACGGGTAAAGAGATCGGTTGTTATCGGATTACGTCGTTGAAGAGAAATTGTTCAAGCCATGTTTCCGAAGTAACAAAGATGCGACGGATGGCCTGGATTGCAGCCATTCAAAGACCAATTATAACGTCCCAGAACCCTCCAGCTCACAGGTTAGTCTGCTCCAAGCATTTCCACAAAGGTCAGTCTGCTGTTGTAGTTAATGCGTCATTTTTCTTAACATAATTAGTGATATAGGTTACAAGCAAGTCTGGCGCTGAACAGAAATTGTCGCGCTATGCTCCTTTATTTATTGTGCATAAATAGTGAATTGTCCTGACAGAATATTGTGTTTCGCTTCTGTTATTATGGTACATTGACAAAAACATATACTTTTATTCACAGGGTAAAACAGTTGTTTTGTATCACTAATTGTCCAGTGCGATTACAGCATACAATATTATTGTCACTGCTACATTTCTGTGATGCTACCAGAAATTATTTCCACTGCTAATTAATTACCGTTGAGCTCAAAGGTCCTATTAATAAACGGTTAACGAATGTGTATTTATGACGACGATTTGTGAGACTGGTAAACTTATGATACGTACGATGGTCTTTACTTTCTACACGGTGCATTTCAAGGTCCTGCACCCATCTGTCGGTAAACTGTACCTGGGCTTGTTGCAGTGACCGGAAGTTACTAAACTTCATGAGTGTATGCACTCACTCCAAGAAGCGTATAATTATAAATATGCATATAAATATGCTACGATGAGATAGCTGACTTCATCTAACTAGCAAATGTTTTCCAGGCTACGTTGGTGATGCAGTTTTTTTTTAAATTATATTTTTTTAAAAATATCATTTATTTATGTATGATATTTTTGTCATGCGATTTTAAAGCCGGTCCTACAAGCGCATCCAAGAATAACATGCAGCTTATCTCAGAACTGTCGGTGAAAATTATTCTTGGAGCTAGGTTTAATTGAGCTGCATTTTAAAGAGGTGCAATTTCACAATTTGTGTATATTTTCTAAGTTCACTATTTTGTCATGTGTTGAGAAAAACACAGATTTAAAAATTACATGGTCTAATATTTACATTTAGCATATAACTGCAACATGCTTTTTTTCGTTTTTTTTTTAAAGACTCGAAAGGACTTGAAATTCAAAATTTCAGACTTGTGACTTTACTTGGACTTTTACACCAGTGACTTGAGACTCGACTCTGACTTGCCTGACATTACTTGAGACTTACTTGAGACTTGCAAAACAATGACTTGGTCCCACCTCTGTCAATTTCTCCTGCTGGGATTTCTTCTCTGTTATTGACCCAGGGTCCTTCAACTTGAGGTGGATTTATTTCTATCCCCGCTACTGGAACATCAGCCTGTTCCTCCTCTTCGTTATCAGCCTCTTGATCATTGTCCTGAACTCTGTCCTCCTCCTCATCATTTTGTTGCACTTGATGAATAACTTGGCCCAGAACACGGAGGTTTTCCTCAGTTAAGAGGCCGCTCAACACACCGTATTCAAGCCAGCGGACCATCGGCCGAATCGCTTCAAAATCCGGACGCTGTTGCAGTTCCAAAACCAGTTCATCGACTGGTACCCCTACAACAACAAACAGAGAAATATATTATTGTTATCATTCATATGATGAGAAAACTGTCCACAAATTCCAATTTATGCAAAATAACTACTTAGGGAACATACAAACATACGTCCACTACACTTATTACAGTGTGATTGCTCCTTCAAATAAAAAAGGCTTCATTCGATGAGCAGCAACGTGTAAATGTCCTCATGTCAGTTTTCCTCAGCCCTCACTCACTGTTGTAATGCACTATTAAATTCAATTATTAGGATTTTGTTATAATTAACTCATTCACTGCCATTGACGTCTATAGCCGTCAATTGCAGTGAATGAGTCAATGGGTTTAACTCATTCACTGCCAATGGCTGGCAGTGAATGAGTTAAGTGCAAAGTCTAAATCATTTTTATAAAGAGACATGTGTATTCCCAGTGCACCAGGAAATACACAGTACCACACGGATGTTTTCAGGGCTCAGAGCAGCCTCTGGGCTTGTGTGACTGAGGCCTTAAAACTTCAGAAACTTTCATGTGTAGAAACAAACTGTCAGATAATCCATGAGAAAAACTGCAAAGAGATTCCACACTCTTGTCACAACCCTGAAAACACGGGGGAAAGAATCACGAACGTGATATTTAGTTGTCTCTCTCATGCAGTAGTTTACAGCGGTCCCTCGTTTATCGCGGGAGTTATGTTCTAAGAATAACCCGCGACAGGTGAAATCAGAAGTAGCCAACTTTTTTTTTTTTTTTTTTTTTTTTTTACAATTAAAAGATGTTTTAAGGCTGGAAAACCTCTCACTACACACTTTATACACTTTTCTCAGACAGGCACGAACATTTTCACACTTTTCTCTTTTGTTTAAACTCTCGAAGTTCAAACCTTCGTAGAAACATAAGTCCAGTATTATAGAATGAAACCAAAGGCACCCGCAGGAGCCTCTGACGGTGCAAAACGTTTCGTCGGCATTGCTGTGTTTGATGGGGAGAAAACTTACAACATACAGTACAGCACAGAGTCACACTGCTAGCGATTGAAGATGTGTGTAAATTCGACAAGCTAAACGCATTCTGTACTGTACAGCAGCGGTCCCCATCCTAAAACCAGTTTAATGTCACCTTTAAGGTGTGGCGGATAAATACAACAAAATAAAATGATACGACCAAGACAAAAACTGTGGTATTTTGTAAATATAATATATAATAATATCTAACTTTATTAGCAGCGTCCTCCTGAAATGCACCAACAACATTGAGAGTAACGTCCGATCCTCTCTGCGCCTTAATGCTCTCTGGTCGCTATGGTAACGCGTAAATAGTTATTTTAAAATAAGACAACTACACCAGGGGAAAAGACCCAGGAAAACCGATAAAAACCCTGAAAACCATAAATTTCACAGCCTCAACTCTCGCGGCCCGGTACCAAACGACTCACGGACCGGTACCGGCAAAGAGGAGAGCGCGCGAAAGCCCCCTGGTGGAGGATGGAGTCACTAACAATTGATCCCAGAAAGGCGATTAGTAATGGACTAATAAAAGGACAACCATTAATGCAACATGAAAAAAATAATAACAATTTTCTTATCGTATTTACATCGTTTTTATGCTTATGGCACCTAATATGAATTAGTATTAACTGTATACACCTTTGCTTTGTTGTGAAACCCTATGAATAACAGCTGTATTGAGCTTTTTGATACTGCCTATGGGGAATAACAGTAGTCTTCCAAACTATCACACACTTACTTTGAATCGGTAGTCTGTCTCCTCTGTCCATTCTTCTGGGATGATACACAATCTGGAGGAAACTAAAGCAGTACAGCTCTCAAACTTTACGGACTCAAACTTATCCAGAGTTATGACACAGTCCTTAAAATGCTGTGAAATCTTTTAGCTCTTTAAAAACGCGGAGTAAATGTAGACTAATCGCCACTGAATGCTGCGAGGAACGCTGCCAACTGGTAACTGATATTTCTCCACCAACTATTCAAATATAATGACGATGAGATGAACGTTACAGGTTAACTCTTCGGTGACGTCATCGATTGAAGCTGCTCAACGTTCTGTTGGTGAAAAAACGTCACTTTGAAACTTTTACAGGTGAAGCATTTTTTTTTACAGTTTTGAAGGTATTATAGTGACAGAAAGAGGCCACGAGATGGCGCCATTTTTCACGTAGTTGATACCGTTGGCTGTTTGGTTTCTGTTCACACCCCTCCACGAGTGTTTTGCATAAAGTATTCAGGCTCATGATTTCTGCTTCCTCTCTGGCTGAATTATATTATATTAAATTAAATTAAGGAAACTAGAGCGAGTCTTTCATCAGTAATTAGTTATTTTAAACACTTTTCTACCTAAAGTGCATTTTTGGTGCTTTACATGTTTGCTGAACTGCTTCATGGGCTAAAAACCTTCTGATTCGTTAGACGCTGACTCTGTTCTTCAAATAAAATCTAAACTTTTTCATTTGGCTTCCTGGATTGCCAAGTTTGAAAATAAAAGCATTCAACAGAGTGTCAAAATGTGTTGTGTAATTGTAGAAACACTGAACAAAAATATAAATGCAACACTTTGGTTTTTGCTCCCATTTTTCATGAGCTGAACTCAAAGATATGAAACATTTTCTACATGCACAAAACACCCATTACTCTCAAATCAGTCTAAATCTCTGTCAGTGAGCACTTCTCCTTTGCATCCCACCCCACAAGTGTGGCATATTAAGGTGCTGATTAGACAGCATGACTATTGCACAGGTGTGCCTTAGACTGCCCACAATAAATGGGCCTACAGGAGGGTGAGCCCATATAGCTTTTTTTAGGCTGCACTTGGCCAGGCCACATGGGCAAAGGCCCAGCCATCAGGCTCTCTCTCTGCAGCTGCAGTCACAACTGACAACATACAAAAAGGACGACGACCTGATGAATTTTCTTTAAAAATATCATTTTTAAAAATGGCTGCCAATATTTATTTCAGACAGTGTGACAATAATTACAGTTTACAGCTTTCAAAAATCATGTTCACCACTCAGCTGTTTTAGGGAATACACCAAATACCATGTGTTATTATAATGTGGTCAACGTATTTTCACTTTATTTGTCACAAAGTTCATCTGCTTTTCATGTTGGTGCATTTCCACATCTCATTGTTCAAGCAGCAGGTTTATCTTGAAAACATGCATTTTCCCCCCCAAGGCTGGTAAGGCGTTAGAATATTCAACCGTTGCTTTGGTTTCAGACGTCAGTGATTGTGGCTAAATGCACTTTTTTTTTCCCTTATTTTCTCAAAAACAGATTCACTAACTGTCAATTTGTTTTCTGCTTTACTATTAAAAAAATATTACAATACCATTTGCTTCCATTGGGCTGGAGAGGCATCTGGGTGACAGTGATCACAACTTTGTACAGTTTGTTAAAAATCTACTCTACTATGTAACAGTATCTGTGTGAGGTGACCTGCACCCCTAGTGTCTGCTCAGTAGCTGAGTATCTGTTGCGCAGAACTGCTTTGCTGCTGAGGGGTGGCTGGCTGGCTCTGGCTGGGCCGGCCTGGATCTGGGCCCTGGCTCTGGGCCTCGTGACTCTCCCCATGTGCACCCTCCACCACTGGAGTGACCTGGCTGCCCTCAGCTGCAGGTACAGGCCTCCATGCCAGAGTCGGGGCCTCTAGCTGGTGGCCCATGGGGTTGACCAGAGTGGCGAAGTTGATGAAATGGGCGACGGACTGGGGTGTCCTGCTTCCAGCAGAACCTACAGTCTCTGGGATGAGTTCTGCAGACCGGTTGTGCAGCACAGCGGAGCCACTGACTGTGTCAAAGGTGACCGTGAGGATGGAGTTGTCCAGTGTGAGGGGCCGGTCGCTGGCTGTCAGGTGGCCCACGGCGACAGGCTGCAGGCTGGTAAACTGGGCAGGGGCGTGGCTGGTGATGGGCGTGACTGTGATGTTGGCCAGTCCCACTGAGCTGTTGGGGAAGGAGGCTGATGGAGCACTGGGGTCGGTCAGAACCACCACCTGAAACGGCAACAATGAAATCAATTGCAACTTGATGATGAAAGCAGCTCATCTGGTGCCAAAGCACAACACTGTTGTTATAATCTAAGTTTGTAAGGAACAGCAACTGGCTGAGGCCGTGAGTCAAGCACAGCCAGCGATCCTGGCAGACCAGCTGACTGAACTGAACTGAATTTTATTGCATTCACATAGCACGAAATGACAACAACGGTCACTTCAAGGTGATTTATATTGTAAAGACTTTACAATAATGCAGAGAAAACCCCAACAATTAGACACCACCCAGTGATCAAGCACACGGTGACAGCGGGAAGGAAAAACTCCCTTTTAACAGGAAGGAACGTGTTGTTACTGATGCTGCCGCTCTCCCGGCCTCTTGGCTTTCCATACTGCACATGTTAGGAAAGTTCCAGAACAGAGGCCAAATATAAATTACTCCAGCTGGAAAAACAGCCTTATATTGACTCAAGAAATAATGTAGTAAACACATCTGAAAAATAAATAAATAAAATCAGAAACTATGTCTTATTTCACATTTTTAAATCAAACTATTTAAGCATCATGCCACTTTGTATAGTTATATTATTAAAATTGTTAAAGGTCTAATGTGTTTGAGCACATCTGTAATCACAAAGCCTTAGCTGTCAATTGTGGCTTCAAGCGTTGCACTGCATTTGTGTAATTTCATAACACTGTCTTAACAGTAGGAAAACAATTTGATATTATAAATGTAATCATTTTGTGGTTTGACTGTGTGTATTTTACACCTGCTTTACTCAACAGATCCACATTTTATCCTACAATTCCCAATGAAGTCATAACTACTAGGTCAACAATTACCAAAGTCAGCAATTTATTAGGTTATGTAACATTATAGTCCATTCAAAAAAACTTTATTAGACAACTGCCACAGTTATTTCATATCAAATAATCAACAAAACAAGTGCAAATCCAGATTTATTCAGCCTTTCATCGGCAATGTCGAGCCAGCCGCTGTGGGTGACTTAAGGGCTCTTCAGGGAGAAAAACTTCAGTCTGTGTTTTCCTTTTTAATCAGGCCGCCTGCCTTTATCCACTTATCGTGGTGTTCGGGGGGAAAGAAGTTGGACACGTTATTGTAGCAACAAAACAGAATCTTCTGGGGGAAATGTGCACACGTACCTGCTGGATGCTCTGTACAGCAGAGCTCATCTCAGTCTCATCACCGACAATGCCTTGATTCAGCAAAATCAACGTATTCATCAGACTCAGAGAGCTCCGGCTCAGCTGAGCTTCTCTGCTTCTTCTTGGGGTGTCGGGAAGGTCGACTGGGCCGCTTCTGACACATCCCGTCTTTTTCCATGGTCAGAGAGGGCTGCAGAAGGAAGTGAAACATCTTTAGAGTACAGAAAAATGCAGATTTTAAGGCAGCTGACACCACAGACATACTTAATCCAATATGGTTTCTTGTTGTTTGTCAGTGTTTCCATAGCTACACCTCCCTAAAACCACCTCACTTGTCAATAAGGTCAAAGGTCAAGGTCAAGGTCAAATCTATTTATGTAGCACATTTCAAACAGCCGATGCTGCACAAAGTCCTTAACAATATAAAAATGCCAATAAAAAGCAACAATGTAATACAATAATAACAATATAAAACAATAATAGGACAATAAAAGAATTAAAACAATAACTAAAACTATTTAAAATAAGACCAGAATGCTTGGGTCATAGTGTGTTAAAAGCCAGGGCATAAAATGTGTCTTTAGTAGTGATTTCAATTGCTCAAGTGTTTGTGCAGATCTAATATTTAGGGGGAGACTATTCCAGAGTCTGGGACCTGTCACAGAGAAGGCTCTATCACCACGAGATTGGAGACAAGTCCGTGGGATGGACAGCATTCATTTTGAGCTAGACCTCATGGTTTTTCCTGGAGCATAAACAGAGAGGAGCTCAGACAGGTAAGAAGGCGCTCGGGCATTAAGTGACTTAAAAACAAAAAGTAAAAGTTTAAATTGGATCCTGTCAGAGACAGGAAGCCAGTGTAAAGAAGCTAAAACTAGGGTTATACGCTCTCTCCGTTTGATACCAGTTAGCAGGCGAGCAGCTGCATTTTGGACCATCTGAAGACAATGGATGGAGGCCTGGTCTAGACCAAATACAATGAATCGTTTTTGGTCTGTGGTGTCAGAAATCCAGAATTTTATTCTAACCTGCACAATGCTGATAGATGAATCATCCTTTGACAAATTTTCCTGAAGTTCATCAAACTCGTCGATTCTCACAGACACCACCTGTAGGCATATAGGAGAAGGACAGCATTTCAGGTCGAGTCTGCCTTTAGGGTGCTGTAATATGGGTTGTTTCCTCTCAGGTCTGACCCCACTCACCTCGGGATGTTTGCGTCGCAGGTGTCGGTTCATAGAAGCGCGAGTGGACACCTTTGTCCCGCAGAGGCGACACGACTGGGCCTCTACCTTTTCATGGGTCAGGTGGACGTGCTTCTGCAGCATGTACTCTGTCAGATATTTCTTATTGCATGTGGGACATGTCCACGTCTTACCCACTGCAGCAACAGAGAAGGAGAGGAGGTCAGCTCAACAGCATCACTTAGTATGAAGCCTCAAATTAAACTCTATCATATTCAATGTTGTGTGTAATGCACTCCAAACCATCTTTGCTTTGTGTTGTTGGATTTGTGATTTTTTGGGCCATATTGATGACCCTCTGGAGTGCCTTTCTGTGTGCTGTGGTGCAGCTGGAGAACCACACACCGATGCAATATGTCAGCACACTTTCAGTGGAGCAGCGGTAGAAGACGGTCAGCAGCTCCTTCTTCAGGTCCATTTTTCTGAGGATTCTCAGAAAGTGGAGACGCTGTTGGGCCTTCTTTAAGACCGCAGAGGTGTTAGAGCTCCATTGGAGGTCTGTGTCTATGTGCACACCCAGAAACTTGAATTTTAGGGCAAAATTAGGGCAAAGACAGTGTGGTGGGGCTAAACAGACAAAAAGAATTACAGCGACTGTGTTTGAACGTGTGCATGGAAAAATACAAACACACAAATTTGTGTAGAGAAAGATTTCTGACATTGCTTAAGACCTGTGTTTCTCTCTGTTGGTGGTCTCATCGTATCCTCACTATGCTGTTTCTTCCCTCCGTGTTCTAAGTAATTCCTGGTTCCTGGCTTACTTTGAGTTTTCCTATTTCTAGTTTTGAGTTGTTTTGCATTTATAGCAGTAATTTCCAACAATAAAGCTGCCACTTTCAGTTACATTTACCGTGTGAGTCTTGTGTTTGTGTCCTGAACAATGAATACTGAGAACAGAGACACACAGGTACAATCTGAGGGTACGACACAACACTGACACAAAGAAACACTGGGCTTAAATACACTGAGGAAGTCATCAAGGAATTAGAGACAGAAGGGGAACACAGCTGGGAGGAATGAGACCTAAGGAGACAGGGGAGCGAAACTAGAAACACAGTTAGTGGGTCAGGTTAATTAGTAACTCTAAATTTCCCACAGGTGTGAATGTGAGTGAGAATGGTTGTCTGTTCCTACGTGTTAGCCCTGCGACAGACTGGCGACCCCCTGAAAAAGGAAAAGCAGAAGAGAACGGATGGTCATTTATTTGTATATATTAGTTGTTCCTGTCTGATAATTGTGACTTGAAAATAATTGTGTGTTTTAAGTGGTTTCTAAATATATTTCATATATTTTCTCTGTTCCACTTCACTGTAGAAATATATTAAATGTTGATTATTTGATTGTAGAACTACATTCCCATTTTTTGTTTTGTTTTTTCAATTCCTGCTGCGTTTAAAATTTGTACTGCATTTGCATTGTGTTTATTAACTAGCAGTAAATCAACCATTATTTGGCATTAGTTTATATCAGGTATAGGACTATAATTATCTATTAGAAGCTACTTTTTGGTGTTCATCTGTCACAAGGGGTCACCACAACATGTTCGAGTTGGCAGTTTTTACACTGGATGCCTCTCCCGACCCAACCCAGAAGGTATCAGTGTCTTTTCCTCAGATCAAACCCGGGGTCTTTCACTTGTTGTTCAGATGCGTAAACCACTTTGCTATGGAGCTACTATTTAAAAATCTATTATTACTTATGATTTTATTTTACATGCTTCACTATGATGCACTTTTATTTTTATATACTTAAAAGTATGCAGTAAAGCAATGTTAGTATACGCGGCTGACTGTGTAAACTACTAAATGTTAGAGGGAAGGAGTGGGAACACAGTGAGTGCTTTAATTATCAATGTACATCCATTTAATTATACTTACAGAAAACACATTTGGTTAAATCTTTGTACAGCTTTGCAAACACTGATCTTTTTTTAAGCACAAAAGTCAAGACTTATTTGGGCACCATTCAATCTGAAAATGAGTTTTTCTTCATAAGAGAGACAACAGTTGATGCGTAAACATTTGACAACCATTCATGAAATTACAAAAATGAAATTACTCTGTCAACAATGCAAGACACTGTGGTGCAGGAACACCCCAGTTTATAAGACTGTGCTGAGCTTTCGCACGCCTGTTTCAGACTTGTTCCTTGTAAGAAAACGGAATAAAGTTGACCTGAACTGGCCACAGACGTGAACACAAGCAACTCAGGATGTGAACCACCCTGACTCTTGTTCACAGTAAGATTGTTCTTCATTCACTGGTGGGAAACTGATGAGAGGACGGCCTGTGTTTATGCTTTGCTCTGAGCTTTCTTCTGCAGCCGGGTCCGCGTGGGCTCAGTGTGGATTAAGGGCTCTTGGATGACGTTGGCGGGGTACTTCTTCCCAAGCAGTTCCACCTCCACCTTCTGGCCCAAAGTGCTTAATTCCAGAGGTAGATAAGCGAATGCCAGGCTCTGCTGGCTGCTGTAGCTGTAGGCACCAGAGGTTGTGTTGCCAACCACCTGAAGAGAAGGTCAAGGGACATCAGCGTCATGTGAATGATCACCAAATCTCTAAACTAAATTGGAAATTGAGTTTTGATCTTCTGTTGTCGCTAACCTTGCCATTGTACCAGACAGTTTCGTTGCCTTCGGGGTCGATATCATCTGTGTTCACAGCAATGTAGGACAGCTTCCTGTTCAGGCCCTTGGCTTTGATCTCCTGGAGAGCTGCTTTGCCGATGAAGTCAGCAGGCTGCAGGACCACAGACACAAACAGTTAAAGAGGAAATGCATGACTGAAACTGGAATATGAATGCGTGCAGGAAACAACGTTACCTTGTTTAGTTTAATAAAATAATCTAGTCCTGCCTCCAGAGGGTTAGTGTCACAGTTCATCTGTAAAGATCAATGATTAAAAAAAAAAAAAATCATAAGCTGTACTTTATAAAGTAATATTTTCACCAATATAATTGTGTCATTTGTTGTAAATTAAAAACAGTGAAATGCAACTTCACTTTATTAAGGCGGGTCTAATAAAAGGTGTTTGGAGTGTATACCATATACAGACTAGGTGAAAAAGATAAGAGAAGAAACATCTTCTCTCTCAAAAATTCAACTCTGTAAGATTCAGATTCTTTTCCAAAGTCACACAAAGACGTCTTTCTTTCATCTCCATTGTTTTGCAGATGTTCCTCTAATCCAGGGGTTTCAATCTTATGACCCAAGGCCCCAGTGAACAGTGAAATCCAGCCCTCATGATGGCTTTGCAAAGTGTGAAAACCCTAACCCTTCCAATGCAATGCTATTCACGATTGGTCCACTGGGTGTCACACTCTCCTAATGACAGTATCAAGGCCAAAGGCTGATATTCTAATATAAACACTACAAGTTAGACTGTGAAGCATACGCTGCTGTTTATTTGAGGCCTCTTTTGAAAATATCTTTATCATAAAAGGAAGAAATTGACACAGTTTGGGGTTTGGCGAGAAAAAAAATGGACCATAGATCATAGTTTTTCACTGGGCTAAAAGGGAAGCTGTGCGTTTGGTGTTTTCATCGCTGATGGAATATAATATTAAAGGACCACTATGAGACAGATCATGGAGAAAAACCACAAGATTTGTGTTTTTTGAATCAGCCTGGCTGGTGATGCAGCACCCTCCTGACTTCAAAAAAGGACAGCTGTCGTCCAAAACATTATGAAAAGTCCAAAAAATGCATCCCTCCATTTGCAGCCTGTATTTTTCTCTTGAATTTTGTCACAACAAGTAGTTTGTTTGTGTCGCCGTGTTGTCCTTAAAAGTGGATGAATTCATGAGTGAGGTTTTGTGAACTGTAATTTTCATCCCAGCCAAAGATTTGAATTCCCGACAGTTTGACAGCCTTCATACTGAAGAAAGCATCATGCGTGGCCTGCCTTACCACACCGAAGCCTCTTTGATTCACAGGAGAATTACAGGAGGCCGAATGGCTGCAAGGACTTGCTTTTTTGCGAGGCATATTTTATACCAGTTGAATACTTTCAAGAAACTTTTATAACAAAATTGTTATAAAAAGTTACAATATGACACTCAAAGTTTCCTGCTGAAGCTGATTTTGTGGAAGACGCAGCTATCAAGAGGTGACGTTTTCATTTCCTCTGTCTCCCTGTTACTGCGTAATATGCTGCTTCACATTTAAACAAGGAGTTTTTTTTTTCTTCTTCATGTATATATGTATGTACCTCAGCTCCCCACCCTCTAAAGCCCTTCTCCAGTCGGAGCGAGGCCATGGCATAGGTGCCGAAATTGTCAATGCCCTCGTCTTTTCCTGCTTCCATCATGGCCAGGTACACAGCTGCCAAGTCCTTCTGGTCAGTGTACAGCTCCCAGCCAAGCTCACCTAGACACAAAACACTTACACTTAAGAGCATGTCGATACTCAGCACTGAAAACTATGTGACTGAAAGGAAAAGACAAAAGAATGGGGGCAGTCATAAACTCTAAACTATGAGACTATGCACACTGTAAAAGATTCATAAAAATAAAAGAAAATATCCATAAACCGTGAACTGAGACCATGGAGTGTACATGTTTTATAAAAATAAAAGGAAAATTAATGAAATGAAAATTAAAGTAGTTGAAATAGTTGAAGAAAGATTTTAGTTTGAATGAGTAAATTCAAAATTTTATTTAACAGCTCACATTTTTCTTAAATAAAACATCTCAGTAACTCATAATTCTACTTTTAACCCAATAACCATCATTTTGACTTATCATAATTTTACTACTACTACTACGAATAATAATAATAATAATGATAATAATTATAAAAATAACAAGTCCCCATATTGAGTTTGCATCTAAAATCTCTTAATGAATATTTCAGAATTTTGCATTAGCAAGTCATAATATTTAATTGATGTCTAAACTTTGTTCGTAATAAGTCATAGTTTGCATTTTATTTTATAAATTAGGCTAAAGTTTGAGTTATTAAGTCAGAATTTTTGTTTTGGTATAAGTTTGTCTGAGTAATTCATAATATTGATTTTATATTTAATACTTGACATTGTTCTTTTTCCCCTAGATAATAATGACTTATTATTTGACTTAGTATGTCATTACTTTATTAGAATCTTGCATTTTTGTCAAAGTAAGTGAAAAATGTTCACTCGGTATCTCATAATTCTAAGTATCTCGAAATCCACGTGGAGTTTTCGTTTCTTGGGATAAATGAGCCTCCGTATTTTTTTTTATATTCACTAAACTGATGTTTTTGAATTTCTTTTCTTTTGTGTTTAGACACAAAAGATGAGATGTCAGGGGTTCACCTAGAGTGCCTGTAGAAAATTTCACTCTTTTCACTATTTGAAATATTCGGTCTGGACCAGTATGGAGGAAGCACTGGCCAACACTGCTGTTAGGCATGGCTAAAAATATATATTATTGTGCAAAGCTAGCTAGGGAGAGTTGCATTGCAAGACGCAATAAATGAACTGCCTTGCACTACCGGTGTAGGAGATCCTGATGGCACGGACAGGCTTGCCGGCAAGCTGGATGGACTTGCAGTGGAGAAACTTAAATCCAGCTTCACTCATATCCTCATTTGTCAGTTTCTGGAGAACTTTGCGAGAGTTTGGTCCGGCAATGCCCAGCACACCTATGTCTTCTGTCACATTTGTAATGTCAACGTCATATCCACCTTGTGCAACTTCAGTTTCTATCCACCTGTGGCAAGTGCAAATCCACAAGGCAAAGAGCCGTTAATACATTTATAGACTAGACAAATTTTATGGGCTTTGCAAATATGTGAATTACCACTAGATGTCGCTACATGGCATAAAAAAAACTTCCTTTTTTGAAACTGTGGTAGAGAGTTGATTACAGTGAAGGAATGAAAATAAATGGTTTACGATTCTGCCTCGTGATTGGAGGAGCTCGAGGGGCGTTGTGTTAACAGCTGCAGATAGGTTTTAAGTTTCTGCAGTACAAAACTGACAGCAAGCCAGCACAGCTTGAACTGGGCGCAGGACAGAGAGCAAAACAGTGTTTGCTTAACTGCTAACAGTATGAGCACTGTGCAGGTACTGAAATATTGAAATGTAGTCTAAATCAATATGTGCGTGGAGTTTTAGACATGCGGCACTGATTCAGTTCTGCTACTCTTAGTATGATGCAGTACTTCATTTAAAGAGTTTCAGAGTTATTTTTTTTGATGAGCTAATTAGTTTACTCATTTTCAATATTAAATCACATCTTGGCAACTCACTTCAGTAACTGAGATTCATGGGTATTGGTGTATTTTGACCCAAAGCAAACTGAAAGGAAAACACAAACTTGGAGAAAATCTGAAGTATCAGCCTTAAGACAGAGCTCTGTGTTTTTCTGTGCTATGCAACAAAACTCCTTATTTCTCTGAGTAAGACTGTAATAAGGAACCCAGTCTGGAAAATCTATTGAGCCCAGGTTCACTGAAACTGCATGAAGAGATAATGTTTTAAAATATTCTTTTTAATTAAATTTCTATTTTTTATTTAAAGAAACTATTCAGGACAATTATTGCTGCTAAATTATCTACGGCTGAATTTGACAGAGAGTTTAAAGTTTAAAGGGTTTGATCCATTTCACCTGAGGTCGTGCAGCTCCGAACCGGAACCTGTGACGAGCAGAAACCTTCCTGGTGCCAGCTGGGTGATGGTAACCTCAGCGTATACTTTCCCAGAGGGTGTCAGCATGTGGCTGATGTTGGTCATGCCCACCTGAAAACAGGTTATGGAGTTTGAGAAAACTGTGTGGTCAGGACCGTTTGTGCAGCAGTACAGTGCACTGGATATGTGACCAACACAATCATCACTTTATGAGCTGAACAGTTTACATTAGGTCTTCTACCTTGGGCATGGTGTTGGCAAAGAGGCGATCCAAAAGCTTGTGTGAGTCCTTCCCCTTTACTATGAACTTGCCAAAAGGTGTCAGGTCTATTACTCCAACCTTCTCCATCACCAGCTTGCACTCTCTTCCAACCGGTCCAAACCAGTTGGTGCGTTGGAAGCTGGGTCTGAGCACAACACAAAATCAGTTAACTATGTATTTTACTTACTAGTGATTTGCTTATTTTATTACTTTTTCTATTTGAAAGTGTTATACGTTTCACTGTAAAAGGGCAGTGCACTGAGTGAATATTGTTCCAATGGGAATGAAATATAAACAAGACTAGAGAAAAAAAAACACTGATAAAAGTTTTAAAGTTTTGCAGACATACCAACATCTGTGCAGGCACTGCATTCTGTAACATCAAAAAAAGCAACACTATCCATTGCTATTGCATGAAAAATGTTCAAAGCTTATGTTGGAGCAAATTCAACAATCTTTTTAAGCAGTTCTAGTTAGAATTGATACAAGCCAACACATTGCTGGCCCCAAGACTGGATAAATGCATCAAGAAGGGCATCCAATGGTAAATCATTGGCAGACCAAACCATAGTAGATGGATTGAGGCCCAGTTTAACAACAATCACATGCAGTGCTGTTGGCCAACAGGGTGCTGGTGAAAACTGCGCTACTGTTGACTGAAGATAAAAGAGAAGGAAACAGGGAAGGCATGTTTGGAGGCAGCGAAAGAGAAGGAGTGTGGCAGAGAGAATAAGTACTTTAAATGGAGGGACTATGACTGGTAAAGAGAGAGCTGACTGATATGATTGAGAAAGTGAAGACTGAGGACTATGGGGAAGGGAAGCAAGGCCAGAAGCATTGGAGGTAATTTTGAAGGAAGATTATGTGAATAGGGTTGTAAAGGTGAAGAGAGTGCAAGACAGGATCATGCGTTTGAAACTAGAAATCAAAGGGGTAATTGTTGAATGTGTTTATGCCCCAAAGGTTGGATAGTTGGAAGAGAAAGAGGAATTCTGGAGTAAGTTGGATTTAGTGGTAGAGTGTTCCCACGGAGGAGAGACTGACAAGAGATTCACTGGACATGTAGGTGCCAGGAACAGAGAGCATGAGGTCCTGGGTAGGTATGGCGTCAGGAAAGAAATGTGGAAGGGTAGTGGTTGAATATGGATGGTGGTGGATTTTGCAAAAAGGATGGAAATAGCTGCGGTGAATATGTTTCAAGAAGAGGAGGGTGAAATATAAGAGCGGAGGACAGGGGCACACAGGTGGACACAGGTGGAGTTGAAGGTGCTCAGATTTTCATTGGGAGGGACCATGATCGACAGCATTAGAAATGAATATATCAGCAGGAAAGCTCAGCAAGTAGGGAAAGGTGAGATGTTCTTGACATGTGACATCTTTGACCTCCCTACTACACTCCACTGGATAAGTGTTAAAGAAAATGGATGGATGGAAGCATGGATGAAATCAGAGAAGTTGTCCAAAGCAGAACCCCACCCCCCACAGCTGATGATAACCTCATGCTGACACTAGAGAACAAAGCCTGAGCAAAACAAACTCATACCACTACCAATATTCTGTCTTTTAACGGAGTATTCCAATATACAGGCTGATATTTTTTCCATAACATTTCTCATGTGTAGTTATCCAGTACTCATTTACACTCAATTCAGATAAAGAGATAATGTTTTAAAAGACTCCCATGTTATAGCTGATCTGACTGCTCGGATCAACTGGCTGATCGGTCAGGCTCTACATGAGATATCATGAGATTACCCAGAGTGCCTAAAAAAAAAAAAAAATGTGTGTCCAACTATTTGAGATATTCGGTCTGGCTAAAAATATAAATTTTATTGTGCAAAACTGGCTAGCGGAAAGTTGCATTGCAAGACACAATAAAGGTTTTGCAAGATTATAACCGCAGCTTTTAGCTTCCATACAAATTAAAATAACTATGTCCCAGAAAGAGCCAAATATGCAACTGCCAAGAAGGCCAACTGGATATGTTTGAGGTTTGGACAACCCAAAGGCTCATCGACATGTGGGTTTGTAAAAGAGACTTGTGCATCTGCTGCATGTGTTCTTGAACAGTAGCAGCTGTTTAGTTTCAGTGGGGAATTTAAATGGTCCTCTTGTGCTAATATCGTCAGAAAGCCTGTTAGATGATCTCGGGCGAACTTGTACCTGTACTACCTGAAAGAGCTTGAAGGGTGGTGGATGTGGTGTTGTAATGCACAGTGGATTCAAGTGGAAAAAAATTAGCATTCAGATTTTCCATATCAAAAAGACACTGTTAGAAATTTACAGAGAAACCTTACTTGTATCCAATGTCATCTCCAGGTTTGTAGAACCAGTGAGGTTGCTCCCAGCCAGCATGAAAGCCCATAGATCCTTTGTCTTTCAGCAGCTCATAAACACCGCTAGTTCGGCAGGTTGGTCGGCCAGCAAAACGCTCCTCCTTGGGGTAACCAACTGCAGTGACCAACAGCATGAGGAGGACACAGCAGGCTTTTAGTAACAATATAATAGAAGGCTCTGTTCCACAAATGCTGTGCAGCTGTCCCATGTTCTTCTTACCCACATTGTTGAAGCCATAGGATTCTCGAGCTTTGGCACATATGAAGGGTACATCAGTCCACTTGCCATAGCGGTTGGGGTCACATTCGATCAGGTCGTATGGAGGTTCTCCGTTCGTGATCCATTCACTCAGGAACTTGCCTATGCCACCAGCATGAATAATACCATACCTGAACAAATATTAAATCAGAGCTTTAGGTACTATCGATTGGCTTTGATGGATTTTAAGAAAAAAAATAAAGCTTTTCAAAGAAAATCAAAGTCTTCTAGAGGTTTAAGTCACACTGCATCTAAAAATATGCACATCACATTTGTAAGTTACATATAGTTGGGATGCAACTCCAACTGCATGTTGTAATGCTAGCCAAATCAATGACTCATACTACATCAGCTATTTTTTCTGTCTTTCACCTCTTAGCAGTATTTTAGATAGATACGGTTCAGCAACACCTGACTAAACACACACCCAAAGCCAATCGCTGTCCAGTAGTTGCGAACTCCACAGTGTGGTCCAACCATAGGCAAGAGGTCAGGAGTGTATGTGATTGGTCCAGAAACAATGTTAATGATGTCAGCTTTCTTTAGTACAGGGACCATCTCCATGGCCTTTTCCACATGCTCCATTATCCTGTCCAAGTCAGACTCAAACAGCTCCTTTCCAAAACCTGCAGGCAGATAGAAACAGTCATGCACAGGAAGATGAAAACTTTGTAGAAATATTTAGATTGGAAAATCTGATGTGGCAGACAGACCTGGTGGTACTCCATCTCTCACCCAGGAGTCCTGTAAAACCATCTTTTCCATCTTCTCATAGGGGCCAAACAGCAGGCCATCTCTTTCCTGACGCAGGTAATAAGACCCCTCCAGGTCCCTGATGACCGCCAGCTCCTCCTTCAGAGCCTTCACCTCCGGTATCGTTGCTGTCACAATGTACTGGTGATGCACTGGAATAGTAGGGTGTTCAAACCCAATCATCTTGCCAACCTCCCGGGCCCAGAAACCTGAAAACAAATTAGATGCAGTCAGTTCAGCTGAAGAGGTGAAGTCAGCCAACAGATAGAGTTGGCTCGCTCTCAATCTCTAAATGCATCTTTGACAAATATTTGTTCAGAATTGTCGTCTCATGAAAACATAAATGTCAGTCAGTTAAAGGTGAAGGCTCAAGATTTCTAGCTTATCTTTGCATAAAGGGGAATCATGATGCTAGCAAACAACAGCCATTTCCAAAATGTAGCTTCTCATAAAAATTTACAGAAGCAGAGTGGTAACAATCATCTTACTCACAGCATGAAACTGGGCTTCCTATTTAAAGAAACATTTTTTAAAGGATGTTTTTCTTTTATTGTTCGATTCTTTATAAAACTACCAAACAGATTACAGAATGTTTAAAAGGTCTGTTGTCTCTGTGTTTTTAAATTGAAACAGCAATTTATTATCATTATCATGGCATGATCAGATTGTGGAAGAAATGTGATTTAAGTGACTTTGAATGGGGCATGGTTGTTACTGCCAGATGGGCTGGTCTGAGTATCTTATCTGGGATTTTCCAACACAACCATCTTTAGGGTTTACAGACAATAATCCAGAAAAAGAATATCTAGTGAGCAACAGTTCTTTGGGTGAAAATGTTCATGCGAAAGATGAAAGAAAAATGGCCAGAGTGCTTCAAGCTGATAAGAAGGTAACAGCAAGTCAAATAACGATTTGTTACAACCAAGATATGCAGAAGAGCATCCCTGAATGCTCATTGTGTCTAAACTTGAAGCACATGAGCTACAGCAGCAGGGGGAGTCTGGCTGCCACTCCTGTCAGCCAAGACCAGGAAACTACAATCAAAACTGGACAATAGAAGTGCTGCAACATTTGGAGGGTAAGATCCAAATTTTGCATAAACAACATGAAAACAAGGATGTATCCTGCTTTATATCAAACAATGGTTGATGCTAGCGGTGGTGTAATGGTTCCTGGAATATTTCCTTGGCACACATTTGGCACTTTGACACCAAATAAGCATTGTTTTAATGGCAGTCTACCTGAGTATTGCCGCTGATCACGTCTATCCCGTCATGATCACATTTGTACCCATCTTCTGATGGCTGCTTTCAGCAGGATAACACACCAGGTCACAAGGTTGAAAGTCCATCTCTAACTGGTTTCTTGAACATGACAATGATTTCATTGTACTCCACAGTCACCACATCTCAATCTAGTAGAACATTGGGATGTGGTAGAATGGGAAATTCATATAAAGGATGTGCAGCTGACAAATCTACACCAACTACTTTCAACTCCCGCCACAGATTTTCTATGGGGTTGAGGTCTGGAGACTGGCTAGGCCACTCCAGGACTTTCAAATGCTTCTTACGGAGCCACTCCTTTGTTGCCCGGGCGGTGTGTTTTGGATCATTGTCATGTTGGAAGACCCAGCCTCGTTTCATCTTCAAAGTTCTCACTGATGGAAGGAGGTTTTAGCTCAAAATCTCACGATACATGGCCCCATTCATTCTGTCCTTAACACGGATCAGTCGTCCTGTCCCCTTGGCAGAAAAACAGCCCCATAGCATGATGTTTCCACCCCCATGCTTCACAGTAGGTATGGTGTTCTTGGGATGCAACTCAGTATTCTTCTTCCTCCAAACACGACGAGTTGAGTTTATACCAAAAAGTTCTACTTTGGTTTCATCTGACCACATGACATTCTCCCAATCCTCTGCTGTATCATCCATGTGCTCTCTGGCAAACTTCAGACGGGCCTGGACATGCACTGTCTTCAGCAGCGGAACACGTCTGGCACTGCGGGATTTGATTCCCTGCCGTTGTAGTGTGTTACTGATGGTGACCTTTGTTACTTTGGTCCCAGCTCTCTGCAGGTCATTCACCAGGTCCCCCCGTGTGGTTCTGGGATCTTTGCTCACCGTTCTCATGATCATTTTGACCCCACAGGATGAGATCTTGCGTGGAGCCCCAGATCGAGGGAGATTATCAGTGGTCTTGTATGTCTTCCATTTTCTGATGATTGCTCCCACAGTTGATTTTTTCACACCAAGCTGCTTGCCTATTGTAGATTCACTCTTCCCAGTCTGGTGCAGGTCTACAATACTTTTCCTGGTGTCCTTCGAAAGCTCTTTGGTCTTGGCCATGGCGGAGTTTGGAGTCTGACTGTTTGAGGCTGTGGACAGGTGTCTTTTATACAGATGATGAGTTCAAACAGGTGCCATTCATACAGGTAACGAGTGGGGGACAGAAAAGCTTCTTACAGAAGACGTTACAGGTCTGTGAGAGCCAGAGATTTTCCTTGTTTGAGGTGACCAAATACTTATTTTCCACCCTAGTTTACGAATAAATTCTTTACAAATCCTACCATGTGGATTCATGGATTTTTTTTTCACATTCTGTCTCTCACAGTTGAAGTGTACCTCTGGTGCAAATTACTGACCTCTGTCATCATTTTAAGTGGGGGAACTTGCACAATCGGTGGCTGACTAAATACTTTTTTGCCCCACTGTATGTGATGCTATAATGTGAGTACTGACCTCTGAGGTCAGTTTTTGAAAATATGCCACCAGCAGGTGCTCCAATCCAATACTGGCAAGGTGTGCTAGTACTGGTGCAAGCTGGATTTCTAATAACACTGACTGCTGGAGTATTTCATCACTTGCAAGGAGGGTTAAGGGATTAGATTTCATAAAAATGTCACATCACAGGGGCAAACACACAGGTGTACACATAGATATATGCAAGACAGACACACATAAGACCCGAAAATGAAGGCAAGAATAAATAGGACAGCACAGATTAAATAGATTCAATATAAACCACGAGGAACTAGTTTAAGAGCCCTATCGCTAATCTAATGTATAAGCATTACAGCATTAGAAGCAAAAAAGAAAAAAGAAAATACAAGTCACAACTATAAAAATCACATGTTATGAGATGACACCAGACATGAATCAGAAGTTACCCTCAGGGTTCAAAGCTCTACATTATTCACCAGAGCAGTTTTTTCACATAGAGGGCACTTCAGTGTGTAGAAGGAATACTAAGCTTAATTTACAACATCACAACATTTTGGTTAAGTTGCTTACTTGAATGTGTTCACTTAGAGTTTCCCCAACTCTTTCTCTTAAAAAAATAAATTTGCATACACCTGAAGTACAGCATAACCCGTTTTATAAATTAATAGCCACAAAACAAATATGATGGGACACGTGAAAGCAACACAGATGTGTACTAATGCCTTTGCTGGGGCCCAGAGTGTGAAGCCAGAGAAAAACCTGTTGATCCCTGCTATCTTTAGCCAAGTGTTGCAACATACTCTTGTCAGCAACTCTTCACAAGAATTTGTATTCAATCTATGTACTCGTATGTAAGTCTGCAGCATAATAACATTGCAGATTCTATTTACAGTTGGTTACAGGTTGGAGCTTCATATACACAACACTTTAAGAGTTACTGAGTTACCTAGTAAACATTGGTTAATGGAGTAAAGTTTGTTTCTCTGAGAATTATAATAGTCAGACCAATTTACTGTAAAATCAGAGGCTAAACAGCTGTTTGCCACATGCTCAGAATATGTCTAGTTCAGTGGGTGCTGCTAGTCAACTGTGGTATGAGTAAAACAACTTTGAAGAGACTCAGTTTATTATCAGCTACTGGAGGGAGAGCGATTCAAGTTAGCAAGAAGTAATACTTAAACGATTCAAAACAAAAAATGGTTAACCCAGTTTATATGTTACAATGTGAGGCACTGAATGGTCAGAAGAGATATCCAGAAGTGATGGACTGTAGTTTATATAATTAGCTAAATGTAAAGGATAACATAATGCAAAACTGCCAAATCACACTTACTGCTTCCACAGGAATTCAGAGGGCAGGTAGCAGCAGGTGCTGCTAAAAATGCACTTCATTTATGGATCATTAGAAAGTGTGAACACCTGTATATAGTTTTGGCATTTTGCTGGTCTGGAAGATTCAGGGCTGTGTCAACACAAAGCCACAATTGCTGCAAAGTCAGATTGTACATTTTGGGGTGGCTGTGGCTCGGGAAGTAGAGCAGGTCCCTTACTAATTAGAAGTTTGGTGGTTTGATGCCGCTCTGTTCCAGTCCGCATGCAAAATATACTTGGTTAAGATACTAAGGTGCTCTCCGACGTATCCATCGCAGTATGAGTGTGTATGAATTTTAGATAGAAAGTACTTACATAAGAAAAGCACAGAAAAAGTGCTTGTGTGAATGATTGATTAAGGCGAGCTAAACAGAAGTGCTCTGAGTGCTCAGAGTAGATATAAGAACCAGCCCATTTACAATGTTCGCATAGACTGCAAAAGAACCCCCCCAGCAAAAGCTACATTTCAGACTGTACAGGGCTTGGTTAGCATGCTAAATTTTAAAATTAATGACAGTACAGTACAAAAAAAAAAAAACCAAAAAAAAAAAACCCACTGAGCAGGTATCACTTGTTTGGAAGGGTTGCCAGAAGAAAGCCTCTTCTCTTCTCATATGAACAAACCACAAGACCTCTGCAACAATGTCCTTTGGACAGAAAAAGTGTAGTCACAGCATAAACACCTCATAACAACTGTGGAGGTGGAGGGGTGATAATAATCTGGGCTTGTTTTGCAGCCAAAGGACATGGGCACCTTGCAGTCCCTGAGTCGACCATGAATTCCTCTGCATATTGCAGTTTCTACAGTCAAACATGAGGCAATCTGTTCAACAGCTAGTGCTTGGCTGAAATTTATGTCATACAACAAGACAGTGATCCCAAGCACATAAGAAAATCTGCAACTGAATGACCGAAAAAGAAAATAATCAAGTTGCTGCAATGGCCCAATCAAAGTCAAGACTCCTGACTGAAAGGCTGTGGGCGGGGCCTTAAGTGAGTGGTGCAAAAACAAACACTCATAAACCTCAATGAACTAAAGCAAGGTTTTAACTTTGCTAGTTTGGCCATACATTTACACTATTTCATCATGTGATCTGCTATAATAAAGATGGATAAGGAAATGAAAGGGTGAGCTACAAGTTACTGATCTAATGCTAATGAATAGTTTTTAAGACTAACGGTTAAGTAAGAGCTAAAAATGATAACTAGTGAAGTATTAGAAACAGTTTTTATTAATAACAGATCGAAAGTTATGCAATGGTGAAGAAGATGAATACATGCAAAAATCACTGAAACAACAAATGAAATTCCAAGTAAATAGAACCAAACCAGCCTGTACACACATATTTTACATGATGAACAGACTCTAGTACTACAGACAGAAACATTGAGAAAACACTGAAGATAATCAAACGATCGCCTCGTATATTAGGTTCACATGGCAACCATGAGCTTTGGCTTCAACTGAGCCCTCTTTGGTAAGGAGGATGCTTTGATAGGAAGAGGACTTACAGGCTGTACTGCAGATCACACTTTCAACTGTGAGATGTTTTCAACAAAGAGATGTTTGCTGTAGAAGCATAGAGTTTGAGAATGTAAAGGAGTTTTTTGCCACGCTATGTGAGACTGCCCATGAAGCAGAAGAAACTCAAGAACCACAAAAAATTATATTAATCGAATAAATTTAAACTTATTTTGTAAAACTTTGCCTTTTGTTAAAGCTAAACCACAAACCCAAGGTCCCTGCATGCAAGAAGGAGCAGCTGCACAGCAGTAGTGAAAGGCTTAGAACTGCATGTCAGGAGGAGGAGGATTACATGTGATGCTGCTTCAAGATTGGATGAAATCTGACCTGTTGCCCTAAGTCGATTGGCTGTTACAGTGATGGCGAAATGCCAGCAAGGCCTCAACATAACTGGATTCAACCAGAGTAAAGAAAATATGAAAGGAAGAAAATGTGAATGAAGTAGTAAATATGCTCTGCTGCTAAACATTTGCTATTTTCAGCTTCTTTACACCTTTGTGTGTGCTCCAAAACACATGAACAGACATAGTTTTGTTTCTAGTTTGTTATTTTTAAACTGTGCACATCTTTCAAATTCTTGTATTTATTTTTTGGCGGTGGTTGTTTGACTACAGTCGCCATTTCATTTGCCATTTGTTTCTAAGTTTGTGCATTACATTAAAAAAAGGGTGACTAATGAAATGCATGACTCCACAGGGGAGCACAGACAGAAGAAAGAGAGTGAAGCACATTCTTGAACTTCTGCCAGAAAAACAGGCAACAGCAGCAAAGAGCCGCGGCCAACAAAATCCCCCAAGAACTGGTATGACCCGGTTCAGACCAAAAACTCTGTTTTCTAAACTTTTCAGCCAGTGGTCTGGGTGGGCAAAGGTCTCCTACCAGAGTATCTATAGATAGATAAGGTGTTTTACTGTGGTCTGAAATCCGATATCTATCCTTTTCCCACAAAAAAAGAAACAAATAAAACAAAAACTATTCTTCTTTTACCAACATACACACGAAGAAACTTGAGACAAAGAAGAAAAATCTGGACTTGAACATATTCACATGTGAGTTGCAGACTGCACTTATTCCCTTGTACTTTTCCTTACATTTTCTGCATGGATATAGTGTTTACCATCTAAAATATCAGGATCACCGCTCCTATTATCCTTTGAATAAATGCGTATAGAGATTATGAATATTCACCTGCTGTGTTGACAATGCGGTTTGCCCGAATTGTTCCATGAGAGGTCTGCACGTCCCACTTGCCATCAGACGTTGGCTCGAGGCTCGTCACGGGGGCATTATTATAAATCTGGGCACCATACATACGAGCTCCAGCAGCCAGAGCCATAGTCAGAGAGTAAGGGTCGATGTGGCCGTCTCCTGGGGTGTAAAGACCTGCCAACACCTAAGATTAAACAGAAACCTTCACACAACAAATTCAAAATGGTGATTCAATAATAATAATAATAATAAACTTAATAATTAGCTGATCAAGCAGCTCCATGAAGATATATTGCTAACAGTGAAATATATCAACTCTATCGACTCAACTATCGACTCTAAGCACTTAAGCAGACGCAGGTCAACAACATATCAACAGATGTCTCATTCTTTGGGTCATTTAACTTAAGAGGTTTGTAGGTTTTACCTTTCTAAGCTGATGTCATACCAAAAACCTAATATTAGATCAACTAATTATTCCCTTATCATAACTGTGTTTGGTAAATTTCAGGAGCGCTGGATCAGGTCAACTTTAAAGCCCAACTTTACAACACTCGTCGAGATGTTTAGCTTTGGATCTAATGCTAAACTGTGAACTTTGGACAGAGCCAAGAGCACAAAACCAGGAACATACAATGACATGTTTCAGCAATAAAATAATAATAAAAACATTTCTAAATTTATTTTAAACTTTAATAGCTCATCCATTTTTCAGCAAGATTTCTACTCGTGTTTAAAGCTCAGATAAAGTAATAATTTTTACATATTTCTTGATTTGGATCACTCCCAACCGGTCATGACAGATGGCTGGCCTTCCCCAAGCCAGAGGTTGCTTCCTGTTAAAAGGGAGTTTTTCCTTCCCACTGTCACCAGGTGTTTGCTCACATGGGGTTCATCTTACTGTAGGGGTTTTCTCTCTATTGTAGAGTCTACAAACCTAATTTAATCATTAAATATAGATATAGATATACAGATATAGATCAGGGATACATTTATACTGACATGATTATCTGAAATGTCTGAACTAGATGGAACTAGTTTGTTTACAAAACCATGCTACAAATAAAAGATGCAGAGAGTCATTTAGAAATGTCACATAGTTTGTGCCATTTGAGAGTCTAGCACTCCAGTGTTACAATACTCTCAGCACTTTTTAAAGTATGTACCAGAGCAGCATTACAACTAAGCAGACGCATGCATGGTCTTAAGTGGGGGAATGTTTATGGCAAGTATCTAACCAGTTCTTGAAATACATTGCTTGAAATCTGTTAAACAATGAGCTCATCACTTTATCTTGTATTTTCAATATAACAGCTGATAGAGGGTTATGAGAACCTTTTACTGTCTAAAAGCTGGTATTGGAATTGCCTGCAAAAATCCAGTATTGGTCAGAGTCTAAGTTAAACATCTCCTTGCTGTAGTTTCATAATGGAAAAGGAAGCACTCCAAGAACGCAAATGTCCGCCAAGGCAGTTCACTGTCTGGGCAGTGTTTCCTTTTAAGGGAATAGCATTATATTTTATTTATATTTATTTTGTTTTCTTTAATCTTTTTTAACGTGCTTTCAGAGGTTTGTAGCGCACTAAAAACCATGACCAATGTTTACTTTAATTACACAAACAGGAGAAGGTAATGGATAATAGGTATTGATTTGTAATCAACAGGGAATGAATATTATTACTTATACAATATAGAGCTTATTGTATAATATCATTATTATTTATAATTTTATGAAAGTTTGACCATATTTGATGTTGAAGAAGAAGTCAGAAGTCCAAAAGTAATGTGATATTTAGAATGCCCATATATCATTCTCTATATGCTGTCAATACAAACAACTGCAGTAAGGAAAAAGGGTTTTAAATAGCTCTGCACAGCATCTCTCTGACTTTCAGATTAATCTACTGACTTTTATAAAAGGTCAGAGGTCAAATGTGACGTGACACTTAAAATCTTTATACAGTACTTTCTATATGTTGACAATACACAGCACACTTGTAAGACTCATCTAAGTTAAACGGTTATTTCTTGACCAACAGGTTATTACGCTGACCTTAATGACCTTGGTGGATGTAAGAAAAATTTTAAGGCACTTACTCTCCACCCCTATAAAGTTTTATCAAAATTAATCTAAAACTTTTCGAGCTGTTGCGCTTATAGACAGTAAGCATGGCAAGCACGTGTGCAAAAAACATATCCTCCATAGCAGAGGTAATAATTAGTGAACAGTTAGCAGAGTGATATTTATCTTCTCTAACTCTTGTCAAGAAGTCAAGTATTTGGCTTTAAAAGTTTTGGGTAATTGAATACCAAAAAACCACATCTGTCAAGGTTCAGATAAACACTGTGCTTCTTCACAGTTTCTAATGTCTGTTTCAAGACAATAAAAAGATTGAGCAGGAACAAGTTTGAGAACAATCGAATTTATGACTTCTTGCTATCAGAAGTCATTAATGTGACTAATCCACAAAGGCATACAGACCTTATCCATATTAAGCAGAGGGAAGAGTTCTTGGATTTTTTCTGGTCCGATGAGGTACTGTTCTGTCACATGCCAGTGTGTGCGGGTCATCTGGTACTTCATTTCATCCACTCGAATCGGCGTTGAAGCAATACGAATGCTGCCAGGCTGGTGCAAGCCCACTGCCTGCAGAGAAAGTCAATATAAAAGATATACAAATATACAAATACAGTTATGCTTGTAAAAGCTAAGGAAAGTACCTCACCTGTCCAGTTTCAGCCTCCAGGGTCTCATATAATTTTATGCTGTCATGATGGATTTTCTTGAGGTTGATCCCTGGATGGTAGTATGTTGTCAAGCCAGCCTAAAATACAAACACACCATTAAGATAATTGGAAAATACACCCAGCAAGATACTGCTTTCACATATTCCAACTTAAAGCTGCAAGAACTGCTTTTTGGCCACTTGGGGGCAGCAAAAAAAAAAAAAATCAATGAGCCAAAATACTAAAATATTCCTTAAAGCTGTGGGAGCTCTAAGGAGCATTATAGCAATACACATAATCTGAACCGCTAATATCGCTCTTCATTAAACATTAAAAAAAGAAATCACAACTTCTGCCAGCAATGTTGTGGGGATGGAGCTGGACTCTCTTGGGGTGGTGATGGAAAAGCGAATGTTATCCAGGATAAAGTCAGTGTTGGATAATTTCTCCCACCCACTCCATGACGTGCTGGCTAGCCACAGGCGCACGTTCAGTGAGAGACTGAACCACTGAACGACACAGGAAATCATTCCTGCCTGTGGCCATCTCCCTGTACAACTCATCCACCTAATACACAGTATAGTGCTATAGCTACACCCTTTTTATATATTGTGCTATTTCTTACTTCTTGTATTGTCCATTTTTGTTATTGTTTGTACTGGAGCACTGTAACCAACATAATTTCCCCTAGGGATCAATAAAGTATTCAGATTCTGATTCGAATTACATATATTGGTTGGCAATTATAAGTCTGCAGCTACCCTAATTCCTCACCCAGTGTCCACTGGGTCCCTGCCCATCCAATGAGGCAAGTAAGTGAAGAGCAAGTTTCCCCTCTGACATGTGAAATGTCTATTAATAGTATAGGAGTGTTGCGTTTTTGTAAATGAATAACATGGAGTGTAAGGAGCAAGAGGATCAGGACCACAAGTACCTTGAAAACTTAACAGTTGCTCTCACTGGAAAGGGAGTAACAACTGGATGACAGCCACTTGCCAGTACTCGATCTAAACACTTTCACTGTCAAGGAAGAGCCAGACTTCAGTTTTCTAGCAGTATTAACCTCCTAGGACCCTGCGTCCACATATGTGGACATCACATTTTGGGTTATTTAGACCAAAATACTAAATTTTGCTCTACATGGGCCTGATATCCTCTTACGAGGACACTATACTGCTACTGTTCTATCAAAATTTTAAACAAATATCCTCATATGTGGCTCTGATTTTTCTTAAAAACAAAAATAAGGTAAAAAAAATCTGGTAATTCTTTGTTTTTACATTCATCGGGCCTCAATCAGCCCAAAAATCAAAGAGAAATTAAAAATGCATGCTGTGAAAGAGTTCAGGTCTTAGGAGGTTAAAGGCTCAGTACCTTCAAATTATTCTGGAGACATGTTATGCTTATCATTACACCACATCACTGACCCAAGACCCAAAATTGAGTCATTTTATTATATTTTTCTTAAGTATTAAGCTAAGAAAGCTCATTCAGAGAATATAAAAATAAAGGCAATTTGAAAAAAATAATAATAATTGTTTCTCATTTTCCAAGCACAAATGCCAAATATACCCTCTTTCCAGTCTCTTAATTTTGAGCATTTGCTTATTCTTCTCTGTTATGCAAAACTCCAACTGTCAGATTACAATTCAACTGAAGGAAAGAAGCCAAATGTAAAGATTTCTTTCAATAACTGATGTAAAATTCAAGTTTAATGGGAGCAGTGGTTTATTGACTTTGGGCTGTGGTCCTTTCAACGTTAATGAAGGTAATAATGGTCGCCAACCAACATGAAAGTGAAATGTGTGACCCTGGCCTTTCTCTGGCTTCACATTCAGGACCCTGCGGACCCCTGTAGGGTCTTTGGTCTCAGCACTTTTGTAAACTTACAGCATGCCAGGTAGATCCAGCTGTCAGCTCAGTCTTCTCAAGCAGAACCACATCCTTCATCCCAGCTTTGGCCAGGTGATAGGCCAAGCTGACGCCCACACACCCTCCACCAATGATGACAGTCTCTGCAGTGTCCTTCCACCGCTTTCCCAAAACTGAAGATGCATCACTGCCAGGACAGGAAGCAATTTAACTGCAGGTAAAATAGCTACAGCGCCATGCAACATGCACAAGTTACAAAAGTAGCTTGATAATGATGTACTGAGGTCAGCAAGTTGAGACTTTAAGGTCAGATAAGACTAAAGTGTGTTAAGTCCAACAGTTTTGTGTGAAGCTTGCATATCACGTTAAGTTTTGCTGCACAAATCGATCACTTTCATGGCATTTTTAAAGCCTCATTTGTGATCGTTACCCTGACCAAAACTGGCTGCATGAGACGAATCCTTAAAAATGAATCAAACTAAACTGTCTCACCTCTCCTCTTGTTTTCTTGAGGTGCAGCTGATGGTTCTCAGAGGCTGCCCAGCGACGCCTCGACACGAGGCTAAATCTCTGCGCAACTGAACTCTGATGAGGTTTAGTATCCAAGCCATGACTGAGAAACAGTACTGATGTTTAAAAAAACTACCAATGCACCACGAAGCATGACCAGCCCCCCTCTCTCGGAGTCCCTGTACTGTCGAGTGCAGTTACAAATATCCCACTTTTGCACTGACAGCCGCTTTGGCACGCCCACAGTTCGCGAACCAAGTCAGGACGAAGGTTTAACGCAGTTAACGCTTTGTGTGCTGAGACTTCAAATGTAGGTCAGTTAGGCTGGTTTAAAAAAAAGAAAGAAAGAAAGAAGAAAAACTTTGTTGAGGGTTAAACTAATGTGCTGTCAGAGAAAACCCTCATTAACATTCTGTAAGAGTCTGTATTTGTTTTTGCAGTAACTGGTTTCTGAACACACACTGAGTTTTTTTTGTAGGTGTTAAAACCGTTGCAGGACTGTTTTTATATCTATACAGGGATGTCGTTTTAGCACAAAAACTAATGGCACTTAAAAAAAAATTGTGAGCATTTGATCAGTTTTTTTCAGCAACATCTAAAAAAAATGTAGCAGTGCCATGTGTTTATTTTATGAACAGGAAGACAACAGGAATCACTTTAGGTTTGCAGAGGTTACATAAGCTCTGCAGAAAAGGTGATTAATGTGACAGAGTCCTGTGGTCTGCCATAATGACAGCAGCGCTTTAAGCCACAAAAACATAACATGCAGAAATTATGCTTATAATGCTGCTGATTCTAGGGAGATATAAAACATACCAAAATGTGCATAACTTGTTGATTCATAGTGCAGTACAGTAACACTGTTTTTCACAGAAAGCCTTGCACCAGTTGTTTGTATCACCAGGTTTTTTGTGTCAATAGAATCGACTCACAAATGTCTGTCAGATCCAGTTTGAACAATCCATTCAGAAGCATTTATCTCTGAGTAGCCCTTGAGCCTGTAACCCAAGCGGGACAGCTGCAGCAGGTTTGAACTGGGTGCTGATAACTGCTTTATATGAACACAGAAATGAAGAAAGGATATTCACTACAGTACTGATTCATGTTGTGCATGTAATAGCTAAGCTCACAAAAAAGAAAAGCCAGAGTCTACGCAAACGCATGCAGTGGAAAAATATATAACTTTACACAAACACTTGCAAAATAACAACAACAAAGGAACAGCACCGCTGTTGCTGGACTAATTATTAACTCAAACATGGACTAGAAACAGGACTTGATCAGTTAAAAATTTACTGCGTTGTGTCTGATAAAGACAGGTTTTGGGCATCACCACACATGGTGCTGAAGATAAAACTGTAGCAGTGTATAGGCTGCCAGCTTCTGTTTGGACTATAATGTGCTGCACATTCTTTTTGCAAAACCCACCACCATCTACATTTCTTATCTTCTCCTTAACACTACCTCCTCATCACTTCTGTTCCCTTCACCTACATATCCATTTAAGTCTGCTTTGCCAATCTCTTCCTTAATGGCGACACTCTCTACCACTTAATTCAACTTACTTCATAATTCTTTCACTTCTAACTAACATCCAACTTTGGGGCATACACCAAGGCAGACAGTGTTCAACCTCACACCTTTGACTTCCAGGCTCTCTTCACCTTTACAACAATCTTCACATATCTTCCTTCAAGACTACCCCTACTCCACTTGCCTTCCCATCAACATAACAGGTTGAATCCACCTCCAGTGCTCACAGCCTTGCTTCACAGCCTTGCTTCTCTTTCATCTGGTCTCCTGCACACACGATATATCTGTGATACATCTTTACCAAAATTCTCCATATCAGCCAGTCAAAGTCCCTAGATTTAAAATCTTTGCTCTCACCATCATACTCCTGTCTGTCCTTCTCTCTTGGTGCCCTCTAACACATTTTCCAGTATGGAAATCTCATTAATGGCGATCCACATGTTTTAGTTACGATGGATGCACTTCCTGATGCAACCCTCTCCATTTATCCGATCTAGGGATCGGCATTAGGAGTACCTGGCTTGTGGCCCCGACTGTGCCTGAGTTGTATATATTGAGTAAATATGTAGTCAGATTTCATATCCATGCAATTTTTGTGTTTAATAAATGTTATATGGTAATCTGTACACAGTGAAAATTATATAAATATATTTCTCCCTGTGTGTGCTTTGTCTTCAGTTCATAATGACAAGTCTGCTCTGCCGCCCTCAGAATTAACATTCCACTGGTTGTTTGGCCTAGTTGACTCTTGTGTTAGTCTGGGCTGGTTTGCCAGAGGAGTGCCATGGAGATCTAGACTAACCTAAAATATTTGTGCAGTTTTGGTTTTGCTTGTGACTAAATAAATGTGTTGCCTTTTGTTTACATATAAAAAAGTAATAATTTCATCTCTTTCTTTTAAACTTTGCAGGCAGGGGAGAGAGTATAATCAGGCAGGAAAGGCTGGGCAGCAGAGCTCAGAGAGAAGAGCTGATGAGTAGGAATAAATAAAAAAGATATTAGTGTGGTAAAACACAATCTGGCAGTCTGCTGAGGTAGAGACTTATGGCTGTGGCTGCAGAAGTTGCAGCCCAGCAGAAGCTGATGGCCTCCGCCACCTCCTGTCCACCTCCTGTGGCTCTGCTTCACAAGGACACACAAACTACACGGATGTGGGAATTGTTGGGGTGAATTCCAAGGGACAACTCAGATTTCATATCACAGGACCTAAAGAACATAAAAAAAAATACAAGGACAACTAAGAGAGCACTGATTGTCTCTTTTGGTCCTTTTTGAATGTGCACCTTTTGGTCTGTAACTGGGGACAGGCATATAACAGCAGTTAGCTTGATTCTGGATCTTGAGGAGATGAGGGGGGCAGTGCAGGCTCATTTCCTGTGCTCGTGTATGTCTGCAGGTTTAGCTGATACAACAGCTAATTCTTACCCCTGTAGAGGGAGATTGATAGCCAAGAAAGGACAAAAAAGGAGAAATACTTAAGGAGACATTAGATTGGCAGGGCAGCTGAGAACTCCAGGTGGAAGGATTGTCAGAGGGCAGTCCTCATCTCCTGGTTAGCTTTAGGAATGAGGATGGTAACCAGAACAGAGAACGTACAGTATGAGGCTCATAGGGCTAAATGCAACGTCTTCCAGACTTATGAGATGAAAGATGCATTTTATAGAGACAGAATATGATGGAATCCCATGAAAGATGAAGATGTGATTGACCAAGATTCTGATTCACTGAGGGGAGTATGGGTAAGGCAAGGAAACAAGCAGCAGTCAATCATATAGTTGGCTTTGAAGACTTTGTCATTTCAGCCACTAATTTTGCCCTGGCAGAGAGTGAGATGGAGTTTAGTCACATGTTTTTCATAGAAAGGTTAGCCAAATACTTTCTGCATCTCCTGAGTTAAGGTAAGAGAGAAGCAGGCCTCTGGTTGTGCCTCCCACACTGTTGAGTCTCAGTCTCAGGCAACTCCTCTCGACAAGCCAATCAGATAAGCTAGGCATGTGGGATCAGTGGCATAAATGTAGCATGGGAAAGTGAGACAAGATAGAAGACCAGGTATTTGAAGAGCACAGGGCAGTTAATTAAAGGCTTGAGAAACCCAGAGAATTGTCTCCAGGAGAATACCGTCTCAGTCTCCAACTCCATGTCTGGTGGGTTTATTTTATGGTCAGATTCTTTTGTAAAGGCAATAATGGAAAGCCCAAGGCAGTGGTAGCGCCTGACATTTTCTTTTTCTTCCTGTGATTTGAGGTTTTGTCAACTTTTCAGTGAGGGTGCTCTTAAATTTAGCAACTAATTGCCAAACAACACACACTGCACAGCAATTACACGTCATTCTGCTGAATGACTGAAGAGATTCATATAGATTTTAGTGTTGTCAATGTGACAAAGCCTTTGAGTTGCTGCCTCCCATTGTTTTTTTTGTTTTGTTTTTTTGGATCTGGAATGATGGCTCCACTCTACTACATGCAAACATACACAGATAAAACTCCTCAGGCAACATCAGACCCATAGCAACCAGGGCTAGAAATCACCATGAAATAGCAGACCTGTACCGAAACTTTGGTAACTGATCCATATCCTCAATTTACTGTTTTTCTTTATATTGATGGAACAGTAATTTCTTGCTTTTACAGACATTTGCTCTATTGTTCTTGAACCTCTCTGGTCCCTTAATCAACTGCTCCACCTCTCCTCCTGCAGCTGAGCAGTAGCCCCACCCAGCTTACACCCCCCACATATGGTATCATCTCTTTGGTCATTTACGGCCTAATATCAGTTAACTCTGTCTTTACAGAACAATATTTTCCAATTTCAAAAATTCCCAGATATATGTGGATCTATTTTTCCATCATTTGTCCACAAGTTTATTTTACTGGAATGAAACTTTATTGTTTTATCGTTTCTCATTAGGGCTGGGTCATGTGACCCTGAACTATCCCTTAATCATGCTGCCACATGCTCAAGACTGCTACTTTACTTCCACTGTGATGCCCTGAGCATTTCTTCTGTATGTCTCTTCTTGTTAAAATTGAGTTTTTCTCTCCCACCATCTCCAAGCACTTGCTCATGGGGAATCTGGCTGTTGGCATTTTTCTCACAAATAATGTAGGGTCTGTGCTTTGCAGTATAAACACCTTTAGGTGATGGTTGCTGTGAATATGTGAGTATTGCTTATTTTACATAGGTAAATGATTTAAATACTTCTTTCATTACTTTGCTAAACAGTTAGACTTTTCATATAATACTGCATATTCAAGTACAGAAAACTGTGTAGGACCCTAAAAACATGGCATGCTGGGTGAACAGGGTCTCAGTTACCATGGCAGTTGTGTGGCGAATGAAGACTTGAGCCAAAGACCTGAACCTGAGGATCTGACCCCAGTTTACATCACTGTTGTCTATATTCAGCCCTGTCACACCCAAACAACCTACACCTTACTGGTTTGTAAGGTGTAATCACCAGGGGTGCCTCCAGAATTTTTACATAGGGGTGGCCGTATGGGGGCCACTAAAAATATTAGGGTGGCAAACCAAAAACAGAATTTCCAGTCTTATTATGATGTTGTCAAATATAGGCTACTTGAAAAATATGGCAAAAAAAAAAAGGGAGAAAGAAAAGAATTATATGCCTAGTTAATTTTCTGCTATCAAAGATGATATCACTGAAAACATGTACATATTACAAATCTAATAAGATTTTGAAATCCATAACAATCTGTTTTAAGCAGGAATAAATAACAAATTAATGTCATTCAACTCGTTGTGGGGTGTCTTCCTCTCTCTTGTGCTCATGTTTATTAGAATCATTACCAAAATAGGACAGCCTTGCCAGGGGAGGCCACTGGAGGGGCCAGCAAATTTTGGGGGATGGGCAGTGCCACCCATGGCCCCCCTTGGTGACTCCCTTGTGACCACATAATTGTTTTCCCAGTTGCCATTGACATAACATCATCAGTGAGCATACACACACAATTCATTCAGCTCTTTCTTAGGCATAACTGACCTACAAACACAAAAATTAGGCAGTGCTGTCTGACCCTGTGTGTTCACTTACCTGACCTGTCCTTACACAAACACTGCGAAAAATCATTTTAGAAAACGGTTTTTGTTTTTTTGTTTTTTATAGGTAATGGTTTCAAACTTCCTATAAAGGTTAGATGCTGTACTTTTATTCCGCAAAAGTGATCAAACAACGCCTCTCCACAGAGCCGAGATTTTACGGATTCTGCGCCGTCACCAACAACAACAAGATCAGAAGTGGAAGAGGGAGGTGGTATTCGGATGACATCAGGAGCGACACACCCATCTTGGATTATAAATGCAGCGTGGGTGCCGTAAGCGAGCCTTTTCCAAACTCAAGACTCTGCTGCTGAGAAGTGTGAGGCGGTCACTGCTACAGTAATCATGGCACCAGCGGGAGAAAAGAAGGTAGGCGTGCACTCCGATCAGTCCTGGATAATGCACACGTTGTATTTTGTTTTTGTTTATTATGTTTCTCGTCATGTTGCATGATTAAAAAATGTAAAGGGCGCTCTGAACTTGAGTCAGCTTGTCCGCGCTTCATGCAATGAAATGGGTGTTGTGCAGCTCTGTGTGTTGTTTTGATTTGATTTGCGTGTTAACTTCACGGCAGAACATTTTGAAGCGCCTGGATGCAGGAGAGGTCGTTATTGGGGACGGAGGCTTTGTCTTCGCGCTCGAGAAGAGAGGTTATGTAAAAGCCGGGCCGTGGACACCTGAAGCTGCTGCCGAGCACCCCGAAGCGGGTAGGACTCTGCTTGCTCTCCATTTAAAGCTTAAATGTTGAAGTTCCAGTTTTGTGAGTGCTGAATGGGGGGTGTTGTGTTTGCAGTGCGGCAGCTGCACAGAGAGTTCCTGAGAGCTGGTTCCAATGTCATGCAGACGTTCACTTTCTACGCAAGCGATGACAAACTAGAGAACAGGGGCCAGACTCTGAGCTTCACCGTGAGTTTGTTTTCATGTGCAGCTGCTCTGAGCTCTCATCAAGCATGCAGAGGGGTTTAAACGGACTCAAAACATGAAAGTTGAACTGATTTATAAGTGGTTTTAAAAAATATTTCCTTTCATCCACAGGGACGCCAAATAAACGAAGCAGCTTGTGACCTGGCCAGAGAGGTGGCCAATGAGGGTGACGCTCTGGTGGCAGGTGGAGTCTCTCAGACCCCGGCATACCTCAGCGGCAAGACCGAGGAGGAGGTCAAGGCCATCTTCATGAAACAGATCGATGTCTTTGTCCAGAAAAATGTCGACTTCTTGATTGCAGAGGTATGCCGTGAACTTAAACATTTCCTTCTGGAAACTTAAAGCAACTTTTGATAAGAGATCACTTAGGTCAACATTTAAAGAGATGTCCCTGAACTAGAACTGTCTCAGTGCAGATTTGGGAGTAAAGCAAAGTTAACAAAACCATTGCAGCAGGTTAGAATATAATCTCTTCTCCTGTCTCTGAATGACTTTATTAATAATGAATCATTTTCAGCTTGGGCATTTTTGCAATTAGAAATGCATTTATTCATGCATTTATATATTTTATGTCTATATATTCATGTAATTCCCCTCTCGTAAGGTGCTGAACTCTGAAGTCTGGAGGGGGTGTTACACCATGTCATTGTATAACTGCTCACATTTCAGTATCTAAATGCTGGAGCCAAGGTTTACTAATGACCACTTTATATATTTTTTCCACTTAGACTTGAGAAAGAAAGTCGTCTCAGTGAGTAGCAAAGTCACCTCCCTTGGTTGCAGACACGGCCCTTCTGTTTGCTTAAATAGCACAAGTAACTGAGATAAGTGTATCCTGCAAAAAAATGTATTTGAATGTGTTTCTCATGACTCTGTACTGTACTCATGACTGTACGCCTTTATGGACCGGTATGTTGAATTCAGGTTGAGGGGTCCCAAAGAGCTCCCACAGCAGCTTTAAACTGTTTTAGTAATTCAGCAGTCTTTACGTTTTGTGCTTCCTTGCAGTACTTTGAGCACGTGGAAGAGGCTGAGTGGGCAGTCCAGGTTTTGAAGGCTTCCGGTAAGCCAGTCGCTGCGACTCTGTGCATTGGACCTGAAGGGGACCTGAACGGCGTCAGCCCTGGAGACTGTGCAGTCAGACTTGTTAAAGCTGGTACGACAATTTCCCGCACGTTGAGTAGCAGGAATTTAAGAAAAGTTGACTTTAAAAAAATGTTTAATCAACAATATTATTTAATTTTGGCGCCATTGTTTGACGTATATGAAGAAACTCAGCAGAGTTTAGAGAAACTACCTGAGAACTAATGTTTTGGTAATGTAACTACAGAGCAATGGATGCACACATCAGTGGTCACAATTGCAGAATGTCTTGTTGTCTAAAGGATGCGAACCCTGTTGCATGTCATTGAAGCTCTTGGATCAGGTCTGATAAAAGCAGACTTCAAATTCATTATCAGCTCAAACAGCTGCACACAGTTCTGCCTATGAATAACTATGAACTATGTTGAAATGTCTCTTATGAACTTAAGGCTGGTTTGTTCGTACTCCAGACTTCTCCTGCTAACTCGGCCTAGAGTATTACGATTCGTCTTCTGTAAAGAAAGCCTGTGTGCTTAAAGTTGTTTCCTGTAATGAAACTCTATAGCATCTTTCATTCCCCTCTCCCTGTCTGGTAAGAACCCACATTTGTGGTCCGCACACCTCCTGGTACGGTGAACCATGTGGACAACATACAGTGTATTCAGTATCTTAATGGGGCTTCAATGTCGTATTCAGAGCTAAGTGCACCTCTCCTCACAGCTGCTTTTTTTGTCACACTATGGTAAATTCAGGTCAAGCAGTTTAAAATGAACTGGTCTTGTTCTGTGTAGCTGGACCAGTCAGGGTGTAGTGCATGCTGCACACTGGAGGGACACAGTGGGTCTGTAATTAATATTATCCATTGCACTTGTTTACCCTCCTGGGAAACTGTTCACCCTGTTTTAGTGCTACATTACGCTCAAGCTTGTTTTTGGACCTGCTATCTTCAGCTGACATGTGGGATTCAGTATAATTTTCCCATTGGCACATGTGGAAGCTTTGCGCCAATCTTTCTTGTTTCCTACATCAGATGCTGACAATCTTTTGCTCACATTTAGCTGATCTACACATTTCCAGAAGATTAATTTTAGTTGGTTTGGGAAGTGCTCGGGTCCTATGTCATATGGCATATAGTCTAGCAATGCAATCAGGCCTACCATGGGTATGTCATACAAATGCGCATATTATTACGCAACAGCACTGCAAAACTAAATGTGGGTGTTTGGACATCTCGTTTTGTTATGTGGGGAAAAAAAAAATCAAGACTTGCAAGGTCTGCAAAGTGTCTACGTTTCAAAATATCTTGACTTCTGGTGTTTTTGTGGTCCAAAACTTCATTTGTCACAATCTCCAAATACACCAAGAAAGCATTTTTAGCATGTTAGTGGTATGGACCTGACATCTTAAACTCGATGCATGCAGTTTGTATTCATTTGAAGTCTTAGTCTGTGTTAATGTTCAGTCATTAGATTTCTTGTTAAAGCCACTGTGTAGATCAGATTTTTGCTGCCATCCAGTGGTGGTATGAACAGATGCTGAGGTAATCAGCCATGTGCACTGATACATCCAGAATTGAGCTGAAACCAACATGGATTGCTACCATTTCTTACAAGAATTTTCCACAATCTCAACAATTTATTGCCTCAGTTCTGATCTGTTCTGCACATCTTCTCTGTAGGTGCTGATATTGTTGGCATTAACTGCCACTTTGACCCAGAGACTTGTGTGAAGACTGTGAAACTGATGAAGGAGGGTGTGGAGAAGGCTGGGCTGAAGGCTCACTACATGTCCCAGCCACTGGCCTTTCATACTCCGGACTGCGGCTGCCAGGGATTCATCGACCTGCCGGAATTCCCGTTTGGTCATTACCCTACTTTTTAAAAAAAAAATGTTTTAAAAAATTAAAAATTCTCAATCCACATAAAAACATTTTTTTAAGAAATCCTCAAAAATAAACTCCTCTTCCAACAGGTCTGGAGCCAAGGATCCTGACCAGAATGGACATGCATAAATATGCCCGGGAAGCATATAATGCTGGGATTCGCTACATTGGAGGCTGCTGCGGATTTGAACCGTATCACATCCGTGCCTTGGCTGAGGAGCTGGAAGCTGAGCGAGGTTGTCTTCCTGCTGGATCTGAGAAGCATGGCAGCTGGGGTAGTGGCCTGTCATTGCACACCAAGCCTTGGGTTAGAGCTAGGTAGATGTTATTTCAGTTTTCTCAAAGCACCTCAAGATTATTGCCACTGTTTTGTTTTCAGGACACCTTGCCATTTCTCTTTTTAGGGCCCGCCGTGACTACTGGGAGAAGCTGAAGCCCGCCTCTGGCCGCCCCTTCTGCCCCTCCATGTCCACACCTGATAGCTGGGGAGTCACCAAAGGCCACGCTGACCTGATGCAGCAAAAGGAGGCTACCTCCAAGGAGCAGCTGGAGGCTCTGTTTGACAAGGCCAGCCAAGGCCACTGAGCTCCTGTCTGAGGCCTTTGACAAGGAGAAGCAAAGGGGTGGCGTGAGAAGGCATACTCACACATTCCCCAAAGTTTATGTACCAAAAAAGATTGAAATGCTGAAGTTCTTTCTTTTTTAGGACCATTTTTACTATGTGAAAGACTGGCATCATATGCTTAACCTTTGAAACTGGCTTTCCAGACTGAGCCTTCAGTGTTATTATGACCATCACAACTGTTTAAAGAAAAAAAGTGAAATTACTGTATTACAAATGTACAGTTGTTTGTGAAAGCACCCAAGTAATGTCACAATGATGTGGGCAGCAATAAACGACAAACTGCAACAAAGAAATCAGCACTGGTGGTTTTGTTCCTTGGAAGGGTCATTTAGACTACGTCCACACTAGCCCGGATAGGGGAAAACGCCATCTCAGGGTGGATGGGAGGCCAAAATGGAGAGAAAACAATGAGTTTTCAAACGAAAATGCATTAATATGGACATAGCCTTACCTATAAAAGTCAAACTTCAGGAAATGGTGTGTTGCTTATCACCTAAAATAGGTTTTGTTTTTGTCGCACAGATGCTCAACTGGATTGAGGTCTGAAGAGTTCGGAGGCCCAGTCAATCCTTAAATTAATTGTTGTTCATCCATTCCTAAACCTTTGGGTTGTTTTTTGTTTTGTTTTTTGTTTGTTTGTTTGTTTGTTTTTGGGGCAGGGCATATAGCCTGCTGAAAGATTCCACAGCCATCAGGGAGTACAATTTCCATTAAAAAGGGTGTACATGGTCTGCAAGTAACATCCACGTGGATGGCAGGACCCAAGGTTTCCCAGCAGAACATTACCCAAAGCATCACACTGCCACTGCTGGTTTGCCTTCTTCCCATAGTGCAAATTTAATGTCTGAAGTTGCTATGTTGCAATTAAAGTGCTTTTTCACCCTTTTTGATGTGCACATAAATATTTGGAATCAGACTTTGAAGTAAAATTAAGAAGTTTTATCAGTTTGGTTTAACAGTTAATAACTTCAGTACAAACCAGCAAAACAAGGACAAAGTGCAAAGTTGGTGCAGGGCTATTTATTTGTTATATATATATATATATATATATATATATAGAGATAGATAGATAGATAGATATATATATAGATATATATATATAGATAGAGGGATATCTCTATCTATATATATATATATCTATCTATCTATCTATCTATCTCTCAATCATCTTACTTTTCCAAGAGGATAAATGATGAAACCGGTCTCAAAGTGGAATATTACAAGTTTTTCTTTTTGTTTACACCTTAACTATGGAAATTAATGAGCAGTAAATAAAGTGAGGTCAAAACAGGGAATGTGGCAGTGTACGAGAGGTGCTATTTTATTGGAAAGAGAACATGCCTTAGTGGGTGAGACCAAATGTGAAACATCGAGTCAATTTAACAGATTATTACTCAGACATCAATGTGCCTATTTCCATATAAGGGAACAATCTACGAAGCTCTGTAGAGCTTATCTGTTTTTAAACCATGGAAATCCAAAGGGAGTTCTGGTTTCCTGTGTTTATTAGGCTGAAGTATTCTTTCCGCACTCTGACTCAACTGATCCAAATTTTAATGGCAATAATGCATGACCTTCACCTGGTGAACTACATTGAAATGTCTTTTCAATGTGTTTTCACAAGATTTACCAGAAGAGGCAGAGAATTAAAAAGCAGGAAATGCATTTATTTTCAGATTACTTTCCCCCCTCAAATATAATAAAAAAAATAATAAAACAAAACATATAAAAAATAAAATCAATGCCAATATTTCTACCGTTGATTGTATTTTACATTCATATTCACGTTTGAGATTTGCCTCATCGTACTTTGAATCCTCGCACATCTTCCATCTCAAGCTTACTGTCAACAAAGGCTGGCATATTTCTACAAATACTCTGCAGTGACTAACAGAACTGAAGTTTGCACTCAGAGGAAATCAAAAGTTGAAAAGATTCTAAATATAAGTCAAGCACCAGCAAGATTTTGGAAAAGGCCCTTAGTAAACTAACCCACTTGGTTCTACATACAGTTTTGTGTGTTTTTTCTAGTAGCTTTAAAAGCACCATAAAGGTAATCTTTGCCCCACTCTACATTTTTTTTCTAGTCGCTAGATTGATTTTAAAGTTGCATGCGAAAATTAACTTTCTTAGAGAATAAATGGTGCATAAACCTGTTTTGACCCAGTTCGCTTACCGTACGCAGTCTGGCACTAAACACGTTCTGTACGTATTTGCGTCATGGATTTGCCCACGTGCAGATGTTTATGCTCCTCGTGCACGTATGCAAGTGAGGAAAAGAGACAGAGGAATAGAGATTAAAAAAAAACCAAAAGAGTACAACTCGTAATGAACACTTTTTAAAAATTAAACACGTAAAGTTACTGAATTAAAAAGTAGTTTGCGTGGAACAGTTTTCTGTCTTTGTGTGCCGTTTGGTTTATTAAGCTGTTAAAAGAAACGGACTGTTATGTTGCCTTCAAGGGTTCATGTGGAAAAAGTGTACGCGTAATAAAAACGTTAAACACTGTAATGTAATGAACAAAACATTTTAAGGATGTAGTATGTACAACTGGACTGTGTTTAAAAATATCCAAAAAATAAAAAGAATTGTGAAAAGAATAAAAGTTTGTGATAGAAAGACATGTCACGCTTAATGCATCTGATAAAATATTAGACTTTGCATTGCTTTTTAATGATAAATTGATATATTTCACGTTCACATGGTATAAAGAGAGACTAGCGGATATAGTTAACCAGCATTAGCATATTGTACATTATATGCATCATTAAACGTCTTTTAAAATGCATATTATTGGGAGATAAAGAGATATTTTTGTAGTTTTATAGAGATAAAGAAATATTAGTCAACTAACTAACAATTTGCTCAAAGATCGTTTTGCATGTCAGTACGGTATCGACATTTTCTAGGAACATCATATTTACCATTTTCATCGTGGAGATGGAATGCAACACCGGAGGGAGGGGGGGGGGGGGGGGGGGGGGGGTCACCAGTTAAATCCCTCCCCGGACAAACACGCACGCACCTTCTGCTTGTAAACAGAAGCTCACACGTGACATCGAGAGCCGATGTGCGTCGCGCGACGGCATTGTCTGAGAGCGGACAAAGAGCTGCACATTCAAGACAGCGCGAGCATCGGGCAGGTGAGCGCCCAGGTGTCATGGCAACGGACATTAGCTGCCGCAATATGAAGCCGACTTCTCTCCTTCGATTAGACCGCGGTGTCCGAGTGCGTTTGGCTGCTTGAACTTCTTCATGTCGGAATCCCAAATCCGACCATTTGGAGGAGGGACAACGACGTTGGCTGCGCTTTCGGCCGCTTACACGCAACAGACAGCGGGTTAACAAAGCAAGAAAGCCTTTGTGTCATCTCTTAATCTAGCTCGTCGGTTTGTTCGCTGTAGCTCTGCCAAATCTTACTTTGTGTTTTTTTTAAACGTGGGGTCTGCTGTCGGTGGCTACGAGTAGCATTTAGCCTCGACATCAGGGAAGATTTTTTTCCTCTGGCTAACGCATATCTAAGTGTCTTTTTTTACTGGCTGGATGAGATGTCATTCATCATGGAGGATAACTTAGAGTCCGGATGGGTGTCCGTCCGGCCCAAAGTCTTCGACGAAAAAGAGAGACATAAATTTGTTTTCATTGTGGCCTGGAACGACGTCGAGGGAAAGTTCGCCATAACCTGCCACAACAGAACCGTGCAGAGACGGAGCACTTTACTGGACGTCGACTGTGGCCCAATCGCTGGGCTTCCTCCCACCGGTGCCTGCGTGGCTGAAAAACACACAAAAAGTCCCGTCACGGCGAAGAAAGATGGAGTCTGCCAAGTGGGTAAAGTTAGACCGCACTCTGTCCCCAAAGGGAAACCCACAACAAATGCTAACGCAGACAGGAAGACTTTAAAAGCCGGTAGTTCAAAGTCATATGAGTGCGTAAGTCACACTTTAGGGACATGGGACGTTGTGACACCCAAGATAACGGATATGGAGATCCTGGAGCCAGTGGATGTCACGCTGTCCCCGGATGATGCAGACCCAGGCGACATCGAGGCCAGTAACCGCGAAGACTTCAGCTGGGCTGGACTGTTCTCCTTCCAGGAACTGAGAGCAGCCCACCTCCAACTATGCGCCGTCAACTCGGACCTAGAGCCTTGTTTGCCCTCTTTCCCGGAGGAGCAGTCTGGCGTGTGGACTGTCCTTTTCGGTCCGCCCGGGATGTCACAGCGGGAGACGGACGCCCTGTGCTATCAGTTGCAGGTGTACCTGGGTCATGCCCTGGACACCTGCGGCTGGAAGATCCTCTCACAGGTGCTTTTCTCAGAGAGCGACGACACCGAGGAGTACTACGAGAGCCTGAGTGAGCTGAGGCAGAAAGGCTATGAAGATGCTCTGGAGAGGGCCAAAAGACGCATGCAAGAGGTGAAGTAACTTATTCAGTTGTCATGAAGTCTGACTTGCTTTTAAATAAAAGCAGGGAATCAAGCTTTTTAGTACTTGATGATGTGAGATCTGATAAGTACACTCTTAATGGCAGCCTGACATTACATGGAAAGGTAGTTTTGTTTTTTTTGTTTTTTGATAAACGGGGCAATTTTGGTTTAATTTTAAGTCCATTTATAATTTTAAGGCTGCTGGTTCTCTTCCCTCCTCTTCCTTTGTCCCCCTCCCCTCCTGTGATCTACCATCTGTTGCTGCACATTCACAAGCCAGTAATATGATCTGGTCTGGCCAGACATTACACTCCAGTTGGCTGAACCATTGGAAGGGAGTTACATAGAAAAACAGGAGAACAAAAAGAGGTGGAGTTACAGGAATGATGTGTCACCACAGCTGTCGAGATTGCTTCAGTGTAATCCTACACAGATGAAGGTGTATATTTAGCCCAGCTATGTTGCTATATTTCATGTCTGTAGCCTGATGTGAGTGGCAAAGCAAGGTGAAGTGCCAGATACTCTAAAGGTGTAAGTTATGATCATAATTGTAGCCTCAGGAAAAAAATGTTAACCTCCAGAGTGTTTTAACTGACTGATGCACCAAACCAGTAAACAGCTGGTTATCAAGGAGCAAGGAATACTTAATTACTTTAGTGATTCATATGTGACAGGGCACATCTTCAGAGGAAACAGGAATGAGTTTTGTTTGAACTTGTTTTTATAAAAAGAGCAGCAGTCATTACATACAGCTCTCATCAGGTGTTTAAAATCTAGTCGGGGAAACAGTTGTTAGATTAATCGATAATGGAACTAAGTGAAAGATGGGGCAGCTCTTAGTAGCAGCAAAGATGACTCTTCCTTTGATGTGTAATTAGTGTTATTTGTTATTTTATCCAACACACTCATGTGGAAGAACTCCTCAGTTACTAATACATAACAATAAAATATAATCTAGCTCAAATCATAAGCTGCAGCCTCACGTTGGAACACTATAGTGTCAACAACAGATGTAATATTTACTCTGTTTTATTGGATTGTACTTGTTCCCAAGTTTCCAGGTTCAGTCATGATGAACTTTGATTTTAAGTATGCTGACCTGGTTCCAACACTTTCAGGGCTGTAGTTGGTTTAATTGCATGATGATATTGGGAGAAAAGGAGGGCATGTCATTTTACCTCAAGTAAAATTTACAGTTTTTTACCATAAAGATATGGTGATCTTATAGTAATGTGCTTCCGTACTCCACTAATTACGTTGCTCTATCCAAGCAACAGAAACAGAGAAAATTTTACTTTTTAATCCTTGCCAAGAATGATAATTTTCATCACATAAAACAATATTTTTAGGTTTTTTACCTGTATAGTAAATAAATGACTTGACTGCATTACGTAGAGCCCTTTAAAATGCCAGTTTATGTCATTTTTTCTGATTTGGCATAAACACTGAATAGCCTGTCCTGATTGTTTGGTTTGTCTGGAAAAGCTTCAGACTGAAAATCACTGCTCTTAATAATTGTACTTTGACACTTTCCCAGTTTTTCCTTATCTGTGGTCTGATGCCATACGAAATCCAGCTTATTGCCAGGGGACCTGACATATTGCAAGTTAATAGTTAAAATGTAACATTTTTTTTCTTGTTCTGCGATGACAAGGATGTGAAGGGGACAAAAGGTGATGGGAGGTTAACTACAATTATAGCACAGAGAGATTAAAGTGAAAGCAGACGTAAAAAATCACGCTATAGTGTTTACTATAAAATCTAAGCCACAGGTATCATATAAGAGTCATTCTATCTCAGCTCAGAACATTTTCTGCTCAAGCACCTCTGATTTGCCTGGAAATGTTATGGTTTAAAATTTGCACATATATAAGGCTGTGAAATTATAGCTCCATATATCAAATAATTTCAAAGGTTTTACTTGTTTATTTTTGGAAAAAGGTGTATTGACCCACTTCCAGTATGTTTTGATCAATTTGAACATGACTAGATGAAACCTTTAAATTTTCTCTGGCCTCTCAGATACTTAAAAATTTAGTATTTCCTGAATTGTAAACTGTTATATTTGACAAAATAAACCATGTAGCCATATGTAGTCACCAAAATGACAAAAATATGACAATTTCTTCCATTAAAGCAAAAATATCAGTAGATTGTGCAATCGAAATTAGACTGTTGTTTATAGATGATACTCTAATTATAACAGTGAAAATAGTAGAGTTTTATAAGTCAGGTTTAGATTATAATATATTGTGAGGCAAAGACAAAAGTACTGATGTAAAGTTTTTCATTTGTACAAATAAATATAGCAAAACAATAAAGAGTAATGAAAAAGGGATTAGTTGCTTGTTTCATGTGTGTAGTCCTGTATGCCCAAGTTGCCAATGTCTATGTAGCGATTGGTAGTCTGAGAAAACAGTCAAGAAGGAATCCAGCAATCAACATGGTTGTCATTTGAATAAATGCAAATATATGTATCACATATATTATTGTTGTGATATATATGAAAAAGCAGCATCTTTTGTAATCGTTCTCTCTGTGACGTTTAAATCTGTACAACCATTGTAAATTTTTTTGACAGTTAAACTACTCCTCTGGGTGGTTTGAAATTCAGGCCTAAATGTGTACAATAATCAAGTTTCTCTTCTTTGCTGGGCGACCTCTTGACCTTTGTATGTTGAAGGTTAACATGGCTTCTGCATGTTTTGTGTACGCCCACAGTTTTTGTTATGGTGTGTCTGCATGTTTGCCTCAGGCACAGCTGTGTTGTTAGTCTGCTGTACAGTTACTGAACGGAGCAGTTTACTTCATTCACACTTATGTATAGGGGTATTTTATATTTTGTGTCACTCACATCTTTTTAGTTGTACATAAACTGATACGTTCACAACAATTGCTGTTTTGCCTGCTGGTATTGTCTTGTTGGAGCTAAAAATGGGAACACATAGAGCTGAAGCTGTACTTTTCTGACAATTTTTTGTCAGAGCAACTCCTCAAAAATAAGTAAAATAATAGTTACAATATGCAAATTATTGATATTAAAAATGCATCTTAAACGTTGTGTTTAACCAGTTGACATTACCTCTGTTGATTACAGGTGGCATTACTATTTTCATCTATCACTACATGAAACTTTTGTGCTGAGAAAGCCAGAACCAATCAAGTTGCCTGAAAGATTTAGGCCTGAGGTCTGTTGATTGACGACTCCTGAACAGCATTCAGTTTCAAATGAGCTTTAAAATCCAGTCTCTGCTCAGTCAGGGCGTTCTCTTCCTGCCTCACATCTCAATTAAAAGGCAGAAGGGAAACTGCTTCAGCAAGACTGAGCAGATGTAGCAGCAGCAAGAGTAAGTCCTGATGACAGAGCTGGTATACTGCAGCTATACTCTAGTGCATATTACCAGGAATGTCCCTGTAATTATTATGTACTCATTTCACATTGGAAGGCCTTCTGTTTAACAGCAAGGCTTAACATAGGTTTTATGTTTATTCATTTGCAAACTGCTTTAAAACATGCATATTTATCCATAGCAGACAAGCAAACATACACACAATATACTCTTATTGTCAGGCTGATATAGAATAACAAGAGTAAGAGCAGAACACTAATAAGGCATAAGCAAATGATATGTAAACTAGTCAGAGTAAGAGGCACTTAAAAGAGAGCAATGCCTGAAATCCTGGATGGTGCCTTCAGCTGTGTGTTTGATGTCTGGGTACACAATAAAATGGACCAAGCAGGGGTTACAGTAATTTTGTCTTACAATGTGAAATAATAATTGTTAGCTTTTAAATTTGTCAAAAAACAAAAAACTATGATCGCAGCAGTTGAGTACAGTTTAAATTAAAGTTAATAGGATTGTTCTTAAATGATGAGCTTTTGGATGCGGTGCGTGGGGATTCTAAATGCTCAACATCACACTAGGCAATATCAGACTGATGTTCAAACAAATAGTCCAGTTCATTTGTGCAGTTTTCAGTATAATTTATTTTCCCCACAGGAGCAGTAGTTCATGCTTTTATTGTGGCGTGCGTGTGTTAGACAAAGCACTTAGCGGCATAGATAATAGCGTTGTATCAATGTGTGTGATAGGGTGAGTGAGACTTGTAGTAGAAAGTGCTTTGAGTGGTCAACTTGAGTAGTAGTTATATGAATACCAGTCCATTTATTTCCCCCACAAAAAAGTCCCATTTAATTACATTATAAATGTGTAATTACGTTATACTGGTAGCATAATCTACAAGAATGTAGCATAATTTATTAGTAGATTTATATTTCATATTATAAAACTGTATCTGCAAAAAACATGGTAACAGTAACTTAAAAGTAAATGCAGTAGGGTAAATGTTGTTCCCCTTTTTTATGGGGTGAACATGGCCTTCCATTGGTGGTGTGTTGGCAGGCTGTAGGAAGCTACGAACAGCCCGTCTACCTGCAGAGAGTGGCTGTTGCCAGATGGAAGCAGTCCCCAAAATATGTGGTACAATCAGTCTGTGGGCTGCTTCAGCTTTTGATGTTTTTGACCCTTCAGTCAGCTGTGGAGACGAGTAAAGTTATAACACACAAAGAGCTGAAGTGAAATAGATATCTCTCAGTAAGGACACCTGAGCTACATGCTGTTGGGTTTTTGGAGGACTGCACAGGAGCATGATTGTGTAGGTTGACAACACCTCTTGGTAGGCTCACTATAGACAATTAAGGACACATGTGCCGTACAATAAAATAAGCTTTAGACTTACCCCTGCATGCTACAGGCATGTCTACTAGAAAGCAACGGGGTTGCAGCTGTTAGCTCAAGTAATCTTAAGATCTGTCAGTTCACCTGCTTTTTCTTTTTTTCTGTCAGTCACCAAACAGGCCAGCAGCAGGCCAAAAAGCTTGCACAGTATACTGTTTTACTGGTCCCAGTTTAAAAAAGAAAAAAAAAGAAAAAGAAAAGCTTAACACATCTATACACCCCACACCTGACAACATTCAGTTCATCATCAATATAATGTCACTTGTGGTAAAAATAAGCATTACAATACTAGGATTGTAATGTATTGTAATCCTAATTCTAGGATTGTAATGTGATGATGAATGATGAAAAATCAGTTATTAAAACAGCAGCCCATGTATTTTTCTGTTCATTAACTTATTGATTAATTGGTAATTGCCCAAAAACTAATTAAGACAAGTAATACAGTTGGCTTTGGAGGGCAAGAGCAGCAGCTCTTTGCCTTATACTGTTCCCAACAAATATATCAGACCATTAAAATGACATCACTGCAGGAAGTGAAATTGTTGCATTATAAAAATGGGAATTGTAAAAGAAAAATGTGCAAGTCCAGCTTTAGCGATTTATTCTAAAATTCTCCAGTCTGAATTAGAGTCGGCTCATTTAGCTCAGGGGCTTTCCTGGCTAGCAGTGGCTGCAGGGGGTGTACGGCTGGGCACTGGTTTCCAGGGCTACGCAGAGCTAAAGTAAACAGTAGGAGCAGTGTTGGAGCTGAATCGTGTAGTGTCTACCCCAGTACCCACTGTGGAGGGCTGTGGAAACTCAGCCCACAGTTAATATAGGAGTCTCTATTCATATCTATCTGTTTCTGCAGAGCGAGATCACTTTATTCACTACTTTGGATGACGATTGGTGTGGTGGTACATTTCAATATTATCTGAGGCAGACGTGAAGGAGAAGTATTATGCTGTGTGAACTGAAGCTGCTGGCTTCTGAGAGCTGGGAGGTGAATTGTATTTCCTGTGAACAATAGTTGTTTTAATGGTTATTTTCTCTGGAACAATGAAGTGTCTGTGGACGCTTGGACATATGGTATGAATCAGCAACAGTAGAGGCCAATTTATCTTGTACTGCACTTAAACAATGTATTTTATGGCATCATTCCTGACCACGCAGACTAGTGTGCCTGCACTTACACATGATTACTAGGATTTTTTTTCTTTGCGCTTTGAAAGGGCTTTTGTTTGGACCTGACTGTAATCATGAATCAGAATTAGACCCACATTTGGTGCAGCAAGTGACTCCAGTGTCGCAACATTAGCCCTTTTCTACAGATAACAGAATTAACTTGGCAATAGTTTCTAGTAAAAAAAAAAAAAAAAAAAAAAATCAAAGGTTAACGTTGTCATGGAATAAGCCACAGTATAGACCTTTTTCACATCACATATGCCGGACAGAAGGGAAACAAGGGTGGAGTTACTAATGTTAATAATGACCCAGTTCCACCGAGTGTCCCAGTATGCCCTGACGGTGAACCAGCACGCATAGTAATAGGATCCCCCGCCATGTGTTTTGAAGTCTGAATGTCAGCTGTGCAAAAGCTTCTTAGGATGTGTTTAAATTTTAAGTCAACAAATTAAAACCAACAATGTTTTTTTTTTTTTTGTTTTGTTTTGTTTTTTGTTTTTTTTGTTTCTTTTTGTTTTCTTCTAACTTGCAGTGTAATTGTGCAGCTCCAGAATCAATAAACCTTAACTGAGAACACTATTTTAGTGACTACAGTGATGAAGTAGTGTAATTTATGACTGACATTACATGTTATAGAGGGATTTCTTTTTTCTTTTCAATGGCTCTCTTAGTTGTAATCATACCTATACCATTTTTTTGTTTCAAAGGGAAACACAAACCTCTTGGGGGTTGTGTCAGAAAGGGCATTTGGTATAAACATCTGCCAAATCAAACATGGGAGCTACCTACTATGGCAACCCCTGGTGAATAAAGGAGCAGCCAAAAGTAGCTTTTATACCTGTATTGTTTTTATCTGTGGCAGATAGTTCTTGTCCAGTATCATAGATGGTAAAGAATTTGTCACATTGTGACCCCTGCAGTCCAGTTATCGTATCAAAGATTAGATGTTTTCCCTGAATTTTCTCAGGGATGCCACTCACTGGTTTTCCTTTTCCGCATCTTCCACAGTTCTATGCATAGCTAGTTTTTGCATCACATCACAAAATGTCATATTACCTGACTTACTGGGCATGTATTGCCAGAAGGTGCATTTGTCATGGGAAGGGGCAAAATGTTCATCTACTGTCACCTCAGGGTTGAACATCAGTCAGTGGAAAGACCTGCATCCGTTCCTAATGGGAACAAGCTTGTCAGATGTTGCTCTAGTATCGGTGTTGTAAAGTCTGAGGACTCTTGATATTATTCCGAAGGTCTGAAGTGACATTGTAGTCTGGAAAATAGTTCTGCCTGTTGATGTGTCCCTAAGACTATCAGTGTTCTCATTACTGGATCTGTACACACCAGCAAGAAGAACACCATTATAGGCATCCAGGTATTCTCATCAATGCCATTCCAAATGTTGCCATGGACTTTTTTTTCCTTCAAAAAATGACAATGGCATAAACGGATCAAAACGTGTCTTGATGTCACTTATTCTTGTCACAGCAAACCAGGTAATCCCAGGCGTCACTTTGATGACATGTGTAGCAATTACCCTACCATGTAAGCCAGGAGTTATTGGACTAAAAAGATATGTCAACAACTGCTTTTGTCAACAACAACTGCTTTTCGCGGATGATGTGGTTCTGTTGGCTTCATCGGGTGATGGCCTCCAGCTCGCACTGGAACGGTTCACAGCCGAGTGTGAAGCAGCGGGAATGAGGATCAGCACCTCCAAATCTGAGGCCATGGTTCTCAGCCGGAAAAGGGTGGAGTGCCCACTCCAGGTCAGGACAAGTTCCTGCCCCAAGTGGAGGAGTTCAAGTATCTCGGGGTCTTGTTCGCGAGTGATGGGAGAAGGGAGCTGGAGATCGACAGACGGATTGGTGCGGCGGCTGCAGTGATACGGACGCTACACCGGTCCATCGTGGTGAAGAGGGAGCTGAGTGTAAAAGCAAAGCTCTCAATTTACCGGTCGATCTACGTCCCTACCCTCACCTATGGCCACGAGCTGTGGGTAGTGACCGAAAGAACGAAATCGCGGATACAAGAGGCGGAAATGAGCTTCCTCCGAAGGGTGGCTGGCCTCTCCCTTAGAGATAGGGTTAGAAGTTTGGCCATCCGGGAGGGGCTCAGAGTAGAGCCGCTGCTGCTCCACATTGAAAGGAGCCAGCTGAGGTGGTTTGGGCATCTGACAAGGATGCCTCCTGGGGTTGGTGTTCCGGGCATGTCCCACCGGGAGGAGGCCCCAGGGCAGACCCAGGACACGCTGGAGAGATTATATCTCTCGGCTGGCCTGGGAACGCCTTGGTGTTCCCCCGGATAAGCTGGAGGAGGTGGCTGGGGAGAGGGAGTTCTGGGCTTCTCTGCTTAGGCTGCTGCCCCTGCGACCCGGCCCCCGATAAAGCGGATGAAGATGGATGGATGGATGGAGATATGTCAACACTTCTGGATTTGTATGTTTCAGCAGAAGTGAGAGCAGCTCTAGCACATGTGACGACATCATCAGATGTATCTTTGTCCTCTGGTTGATAATCTATTGTCCTCAGAAAGATGGTCAATTATATTGCTATGCTTTTTGTGTCCTCTCATCTTTAGCAAAGATACGATCAAGAGTTTGGCTTATTGTAAATCTTCTTATTTTTGTATGCTACAAACTGGAGATGTGTACTCTCTCTCTCTCTGATAGTGTGGGAGAGCTCAGAGTGTGTTTATGATTTCAGTTTTAGCACTAAAACCGAAATCATAAAACTTTTTAGTTTTATAGTCTTATATTATAACTGTGTCGAAACCAACCCCAACACACAAAGGTCATCATTTTCACCAGAACTTTTTTATAATTTAGTTAAATTCAGTTTTTTGTTTTGTTTTGTTTAAATGGAGATTCCTGACAAAGTCTAATGTCTTGTTGAAATAAACAAATTTAATATCCACTTTTATGCATTTAAAACCTAAAAACGGGCCACTGCCGACCCTAATGTAAGAGGAAGGTTAAGTATTTTGGAACAAAGTTTTACCAGTTTTTTGAAGGTCTTTCAAAGTTTTTCCTTGGACATTGTCTGCTTTGTCACTTCTTTCCAGTCCAGCCCTTGCACTTGACCACTTCAGAGAAGTGTTTTTCTTTTGTGTTGGTTTATTAAGCCACTTTACATTTATCCTTGTCCTTCAGACAAAAAAGCCTATCTACAAATGACAGATAACCTAGCAAAGAGCCAATTTTAAACTGTTGTTACAAGTACACTATCACAAAAACACAGAATTTGTTCCCAGTATAGGTATAGAATATAGAAAACAATGATTCCCAAAGAGCTATTAGCTGGAAACTTGGTGAACGGAATATCAGAAACGGAATATCAGAAATGGTCTCAGTTGTGACTGTCAAGAAGCCCTTCTTAAGGTAAATTAGAAGGAAAGGCTGAGATAAGCGAAATTGCATAAGAACTGAAAATCAGTGGCAGCAGGTTTTTATCAGTATTGTAAAGTGCCATATTTTGATCAAACCATGCAGTACTATCTGGAAAGTGTCTGACTGGCTGCACAGCTCTGAACACAACAAAAGGCAGTCAAGGTCCAAAGAAGAGATTTGGATGTCCTTCAAGAAGCCTAGAGAACTATTTCTTGAAGACATTACCTGAAGGTTTGCATAAGCGAGTTCAGTCTATGTTGAATAAAGATGGTCATACAATCTTGATTTTCCGATTTGCTTCTGTAGTGTATTTCCATGTATGTTTGCAACAATTTCCCATTCTCCTAGCAAAATATACAGAAATTAGGGTCATTTGAGACTTTGTCACAGGACTGTAGTTGAGTAATAATTCAGTACTCAAACTACTTAGACCAAAATATCTATAAAGAGTCAAAATGACATGCCTAATTATGAAAAGATGCATGTCATTGGCATTAAATTACAATCAATTTAAAGCTTTTAATGATAATGTTCAAATTTTTCTAACATGCACATATTTCTGAGCTCACACAACTTTCCAATGTCCTCAATGCACCAGTTGCAGGACAAGTAGACTGACAAATAGGTGTGTTGGTATATTTTCCAAGTATGTTAGTTATATGAAATCATGGTATCTTTGTGTATTTTATTGAGCAGACTAACATGCAGACACGTACACATTCTGCTTTTCAGAAACGTGCCTGTGTTACTTGTAGTACTAATCGGGACCAGGACACAGTGGATAATTAACTTCTTATCCTTGGTTCCGATCTGTCTCTGTGGGTGAATAAGATAGTGGTTGTGATGGTGAGAAGTCAACACATGGGTGCACACAGAATATCAGAAATCTACTATGTAAATAGATATGTGAATAACCAGGTTTCTCCTGCTCCATTTAATACACATGCTGATTTTATAGGTCACATATCCAGTCATTAAAAAAAAAAAACCCACTGGTGATATTTTTCATACACTGTCCTGGTGCTCTTTTCACCCACTAACATGCACCTGATAAACAGCTTAAGAGCTTTAACAAATACAAATACACCATGCACTCAGGTTTGAGTGATGCTTGCTGAAAATTAGGGACGACTAACAGTGTCATTACTAATATATCTGCCCGATACTTTCTCAGGTATTTTGGGTGATCTGTAATAGAGCTAAAGGCCCCAAAGACTCACTTTACTATCAGGAAACCAGCAAATATTCACCTTAACTGAAACCAGTCAACTTAGAGAATTTTACTTAAAAAAAAAAAAGAAAAAAAAAGATTTAAGTCACTATTTAATCATTAAATCTGTTGCTGATTGACTAACTATTGATTTAACTATACAGGGAGTGCAGAATTATTAGGCAAGTTGTATTTTTGAGGAATAATATTATTATTGAACAACAACCATGTTCTCAATGAACCCAAAAAACTCATTAATATCAAAGCTGAATGTTTTTGGAAGTAGTTTTTAGTTTGTTTTTAGTTTTAGCTATTTTAGGGGGATATCTGTGTGTGCAGGTGACTATTACTGTGCATAATTATTAGGCAACTTAACAAAAAACAAATATATACCCATTTCAATTATTTATTTTTACCAGTGACACCAATATAACATCTCCACATTCACAAATATACATTTCTGACATTCAAAAACAAAACAAAAACAAATCAGCGACCAATATAGCCACCTTTCTTTGCAAGGACACTCAAAAGCCTGCCATCCATGGATTCTGTCAGTGTTTTGATCTGTTCACCATCAACATTGCGTGCAGCAGCAACCACAGCCTCCCAGACACTGTTCAGAGAGGTGTACTGTTTTCCCTCCTTGTAAATCTCACATTTGATGATGGACCACAGGTTCTCAATGGGGTTCAGATCAGGTGAACAAGGAGGCCATGTCATTAGTTTTTCTTCTTTTATACCCTTTCTTGCCAGCCACGCTGTGGAGTACTTGGACGCGTGTGATGGAGCATTGTCCTGCATGAAAATCATGTTTTTCTTGAAGGATGCAGACTTCTTCCTGTACCACTGCTTGAAGAAGGTGTCTTCCAGAAACTGGCAGTAGGACTGGGAGTTGAGCTTGACTCCATCCTCAACCCGAAAAGGCCCCACAAGCTCATCTTTGATGATACCAGCCCAAACCAGTACTCCACCTCCACCTTGCTGGCATCTGAGTCGGACTGGAGCTCTCTGCCCTTTACCAATCCAGCCACGGGCCCATCCATCTGGCCCATCAAGATTCACTCTCATTTCATCAGTCCATAAAACCTTAGAAAAACCAGTCTTGAGATATTTCTTGGCCCAGTCTTGACGTTTCAGCTTGTGTGTCTTGTTCAGTGGTGGTCGTCTTTCAGCCTTTCTTACCTTGGCCATGTCTCTGAGTATTGCACACCTTGTGCTTTTGGGCACTCCAGTGATGTTGCAGCTCTGAAATATGGCCAAACTGGTGGCAAGTGGCATCTTGGCAGCTGCACGCTTGACTTTTCTCAGTTCATGGGCAGTTATTTTGCGCCTTGGTTTTTCCACACGCTTCTTGCGACCCTGTTGACTATTTTGAATGAAACGCTTGATTGTTCGATGATCACGCTTCAGAAGCTTTGCAATTTTGAGACTGCTGCATCCCTCTGCAAGATATCTCACTATTTTTGACTTTTCTGAGCCTGTCAAGTCCTTCTTTTGACCCATTTTGCCAAAGGAAAGGACGTTGCCTAATAATTATGCACACCTGATATAGGGTGTTGATGTCATTAGACCACACCCCTTCTCATTACAGAGATGCACATTACCTAATATGCTTAATTGGTAGTAGGCTTTCGAGCCTATACAGCTTGGAGTAGGACAACATGCATGAAGAGGATGATGTGGACAAAATACTCATTTGCCTAATAATTCTGCACTCCCTGTATTTACACCCAGCTAAAAGCTACAGAGTACAGTAATTAGTGGTTAACAAGCCTGTAAAAACTATAAAACTATTATTTGTGGCACTTTTAGTCTAGATTTTGGTCTTTACTGGCAACCACTAGGGCTTTGTAAAGCCTGAAATGTTTCGTCTTTTGGGTTATTATTGTGGAATTTATTAAAGAGATTTCTCGCATCAGCAACCTTTTACTCCAGTGCAGTATTTTTCACTGTGTGGACTGTTTGTCTGACTATACTGTTCAATGCACATTTTACCTCCAGGTGCTGGATAAACACAAAGCGATGGACAGCATGGTGGAGCTGCTGCAGGTGTACCCGGAGGAGGACGAAGCGTATGGAGAGCTGCTGGAAGCCACAACTCAGCTCTATCACTACCTGCTTCAGCCCTTCAGGGACATGAGGGAACTGGCAATGTTGCGCCGACAGCAGATTAAGGTAATACACACAGGCACACTGATACAAATACCATCTGTTTGAGGGACTTGATTTAAGTAGGTTTAGCACTAGCTATTGCCGACTAACTGGTCGGCGTGCTCTACAGTGGTGCATGTTAGCAGTTAAAGTGCTGTTGCTATGGTTTGATTAGTGCTGGAAAACGATCCCTGAACCGCTGCATGATGAGCCTACACTTCTAAGCCAAGTGCATTGACCAGCAGTGTTAGGTGTTTAGGCTGGGTGCAGTGGTATTGATGGTTGGGTAGTAGCCGCTCTGCGCTATGCATTTGCTACTGGGGGCTGTGGAGGTCAGAGGATCAGCAGAGAGGCTTTCCCCCAGCGCAGAGCAGCTTAACCAGCATAAGTATTATTGCAGCAGTCACTAAACCACTCAGTAATTCTGCAGCCTCAGCACAGCCTTCTGTTTCCCACTCTCTTTCTCTGCTCTGTCTTTGTTGCTTTTCTTCATTAGGCTTGGAAAGGGAAGTAAATCCACAGACTAATCCCTACTGTCTCACAGACTTCATGGAGAGGAGGAGGCACATGCCTGCTCAGTCAGTAGGTCAGAGTTCTAGCTGCTTCTCGTACACTTGTCCAAAAGCTCAGCGGATAAGAAGTGATATACATAACATTGAAATTCAATAGAAAATTGGATAAGTCAGCTGATTTCTCACTAATATGATAGTTCATATTTTCAACCAAGACAATCAGACTAGAAGTTAGCTAGAGTAAAAATAGGACAACAACTGTCTTGCAACTAGGTCAGGTTGCTGTGATTGAATTTCTTTACATTCAGCCACAAATTGCAAGTGGTCAGGGTGATCACCTGATTGCCCACAGACTGGTCATGCAGCATCCCTGACTTTTGATCACAAGGCGACTGCCTGGGTTGTCTCTTGGGAGTCATCCTGTATCCAAATAGTTGTGGTCTAGCTCAGACTGATTGCAAACACTGTCAGACAGATTGGTGAATGTTTGTAAATAATTGCCATTAATTTCTAAACAGAGTCAGTCTACACTGATAAGCACATTTCGTTTCATGGACATTAATTTAATGGACAATAGAAATAATGTCCCATACAGTCCCTATTACTATCTCTCTACCTGTCTTTTGTTCTCTTTCATAGACTGTCTCAGTCTTTCACCCACAGTTGGGCTGTGAGTATTTTACATTGTCAACATGCCTTTCACAGCATGCTTATTCGGCATCTTGTCACTAACAACACAAGTGTGTGTGTGTGTGTGTGTGTGTGTGTGTGTGTGTGTCTTGGGTGGGATTTCTGTGTGTGTGTTATGATGGTTCTTGGGCAGATGCTGATGTTAAGTGAGATATTTCACTGTTTTCCCCTTTGCACTTTTTTTTAAGGAGAAGTCTAAATATTTGCAATAGTTAGGAAAAAAGGAAAAAAGAAATCTAAATTTTAAGTGTTAGTACATTTTTCTACTCGCTGTACGCAAAGCTCCACTGTTGTCAGATATATTAAAAACACATCAGTGTTGCACTTAGTGGAACTGAGTCAAATATAAACTGTAGTTTGTTGTTATAAATGTCCAGCTACCAAAGGCTTTATGGATTTATCTATAACCTAAAATAGTTTCCTGTAAATAAAGTGTAAAGTTAGTGTTACTAAAAATCTTTCTTTTCGCAACCTGTTTTTAGAGGAGGGCTAACACGTCATTGATTGATGGTCTTTTTTATTTATTGACAATAAGAAAAATATTTCTGAATCAGTAAATCTACAGATTTCTTTTTTCAAATTTAAGAGAAGTATTTTATCTTTCAAAGCTTCTGGTATTTTGCTATAGCCAATTAGTTATTTATATTTTTTGTATCTTGCTTTTGAGCAAGAGAGTGCAAAGCACCAAGGAAAAAAAGGTAGAAAATAGTAAAAATTGTGAATATTTTACATTTGACACAACCGGCCATGACCAGTGAATATTTTTTGCTTATAAGTTGTGTAACCCATTAATGCAGATTAACTAATCCTTTAAGCTGTGTTGGCAGTCTTATGTTTTAAGATTAGCAGTCTGGTTTATGCTGTGGAAAAAAAAATCAGTAGAAATAAGCAATGTGTTTCTGATGAACTGTGCAAAGTGTGAAGCCTTCACTGACATTTTGTACATTTTTGTGTAGATTACTACAATGCTGCAATACAAACTGTTGTGCTGTGGGTGGGTAGGTGGGGCTGTAAAAGCATGGCGTTTTGTTGAATTAAAGAGCTTATGAATTGCATTATGGGAAATGTAGTCCAGCATGTGGCAAGCTTAGCCCATGACAGCATTTTTATATACTACATAGTAATGTTTATAATATTGCTTTAACTGTTGAAATATGAAATAGAGAATTTGTGATTGTGAATAAAATAGATAAATAAAAACAGGTAAACATCAAAATGTTTTCCTAAGATTACATTTCTCTCTTCTTGTTCTTCTTGTTCTTCTTGTTCTTCTTCTTGTTCTTCTTCTTCTTCCTTTTTTTTTTTTTTTTTACCCCAAGATTTTTCAGGTGTTTTACAATCAGCGAGAGTCTGAGAGTCGGACTTTCTGTTACTTTCTTTTAATTCCTCAGGTTTTATAGATCTGCTACATTGCTGAAAACAAATCCTTCAGCATTTGTTTGGTAGTCTGTGTGTGGTATGATGTTAAACCTGAACTTTAATGTAGTGTCTAATGAATGCAACTATTTCAACTTTTACCTCAAACCTTTTTTATTTTCTCCATGTGCTTCATGTGCCCAAGTTTTTCCAGCTGTACCACCTGCTCCCTTCAGGGCGATCCAACGGCTGAAAACAAAGCTGTATGCAAATGATACCTTGACACAGACTAAAGGGAGCGGGCTTTTTTCAAACTGATGAGTCAGGGGTTTGTGGAGATTCTCTCCTTTGTGAAGAAAGGGGAAGAGGTGTAAGAGGGAATCAGCACATAGGAGATTGTCACTTACATGCAGTTTGCATCCTGCTTGTTGTCGTAAAGATGAGGAGGAAAAAGGCAGACGGGTGCTAGTATTATAACCTGTTCTGACCTCATCTGCAAGTGTGAATGCAGTAATACACATGGCATGTATGAGGTTATTGTGAAAAGACCAAAGTGCTTCAAGGACCTACATGCTGCAATGTTACAGCGGAGCCCTTTTAAATAAACAACAATGCTGGTTTCATCAGTCTGTTAAATGGTGACGTCCTGTTATTCAGACATGTCACTTTTATGGCTTCATGTAAGCGTTCCTGCAACAGTAATGTAACCATGCATAGTACTTGCAGTATATAATGTTCTGTACATGAGATTCCAAAGAACAGAAAGAGTTTCATTAGCCAGACTCTGTTCTCCTTATTGAAATTGTAAAGCTTTATTTGATAACGTCTTAAATCTGTGATAGTTAGAATAGAGGCCTGTGAGTGGATGTGGCAACTAAAAGCAAGCAAACCATCTTTTTCACTCTGTTTATATGTTTGCAAATGTTGAAGTAGCCGGATATTTAATAAACAGTCTAACAGTTTATTTTCCTTTCTTTTTTGCCCCTGACATGATGATGATTTCTCTAAAAAAAAAATTGTCCCCTTGTGAGCTAATCAACTGAAGATAGAGGAGAGCTCTGTGCATGCTGTTAATGTGACTACGTGCATTCAGACTCAGGATGTATTGAAAGTTTAAAGTGATGCATGTTTAACCTTTACTGAAAAGTGACCAGACTGCCATTCATATACAAAGCTAACATAATCAGATGGAATCACATAAGCGGAAATGACTGTCTGAAAGTAATCTAAGTAAGGTGTAATCTTGTCAGGTAGAGGTATTACACATTAGAGAGAATTGGAAAAAAATTATTTAATACTCGCATGATATATTTTTTGGTACTTAAAAGTTAGGTTAATCTTCTTGGAGATCATTATTTTTCCTAAATTAACTTTAAAATGGTTTAGCCTGTAAAATGTCAGAAAGCAGTGAATATTGCTGACAAACTAGGAGCTGAGATGTATGAATATATGTGTTTAATCATTAATTTGACCATTGTTACTGCTCAGCTGTGAATTTTCAGCTAAAGGGTTTCACGCTCTCAACTGGAGACATCTGAGCTTACCAGAAACAGCGAAAAGCTGATGGAAAATTGAATGAATGTTCTCTCATCAGGCATTTTGGTGAACGGTGCATTGTCCGTAGCATGTCGGAGCAGTCCAGCGTGGGTGTCCTGTTGCTCAGGAGGTCAGAGGGCAGCCATGAATTAAAAATGTGGTTTCACTGTGGCATGGCAGAGATGGTTTTGTGCCATGGTGAGCTCCAGTTACAGTTTCACATTGTATTCATTCTAACATGGCAACAGTTGTCAACATGCTACACTAGATTCACCTCTGCTAAGTTCTTCTGCTCTTTTATCTATGCTCCACCTCTCCACCGCCCTGCATCACTGAAAAACATTTATTTCCTCGACTTCTTTTGTCATTACTTCAGTGTGTCACCGAGGCAGCTTTGTTTTAATTTCCTGTGACTCAAAAAGCCATTTTCCACTAGTACCTACTCAACTCGACTCGAAGGGACTCGACTTGGCTCGGTTTTGGTGGCTTTCATTACATATGAATGTCACCTAATGTGCCTGGGGTCATTACACCAATGCTCTTGAAAGTCCTGTGATGCCATTTGCATGCGACACACACAACCCTACAATGGAGGACGTCGACGCGATGGTATACCTGCTGCTCGGTGTACAGCTTTTCGTCAAACTTGGGGACCGCGGTGTTGTTGGTTTTTTTTTTTTTTTTGTGTAGCCATTTTCAAAAATGGCGGGTTTTGTGACATAGTCGCTCTCATGACTCATGGAGTGAAGTCAGTGACTCGCCAATGTGTGGAAGCCTGTCTGTTGATACCATCTAATGGAAAACCCTATACACTGAGCCGAGCCAAGCCGAGTAGGTAATAGTGGAAAGGGGCTAAGAGAAAACATTTCTATGCACATAAATTAGCTGATTAGGCAATTAATCTAATTGTTTTTTTTACTAGTTATAGAAGTTCTCATTTTTTCTTTGTGGTCTAAATGTTTAAGTTCAAAGTTAATTAAATAAATCATATATTGAAGGACTTCTTTCTCAGCAGCTCCAAACCATGACCAAGACACCACCATGTTTTACAGATGACTGTAGACACTCACTGTTGTACTTCTGTTTTTAGCTCCTCAATACATACTGATGACTAAAGATGTAAAATTTTGATCCAGTAATTCATAAAACATGTTGGCACTGATTTTCAATCCAGTTCTTGTGCAGTTTGGCCTGTTTCCCATCCTTAAGATTGATTCCTGGCGGCCACCCTCCCACTGAGAGTATCTCTGATAAGGCTTCGGGAAACAGTTGCTTGATCAACTGTTAGGCCAGATGCACGTCCCAGGCCTGTGTCAGTTCTTTGCAGGACGTGACTTTCAGATACTGTTCATTTCCTGTAGATGTGAAAGACATGCTGCACATGTCAAGTTTTCAGCTAATATCTGATTGAGAATCACCTTCCTGGTCCAAAAAATTATATTTTATCCCTGGTTAACTGTGTTGTCTTTTTTTTTTTTTTTTTTTTTTTTTAATACACACACTCCTGTGTTTTTGCGACAGGATGCTAGTAACAAAATGCCTCACGATACGGTTTAAAATTGGTTCTTTGAAGGAACTGCAGGTTTTTCAAATAATTATAAATAATTGTTTGATGAAGACTGCCTCGTATCTACCACAGTCATGCTATTTTAATCAAATGAGATAAGGGCGACCATGACAGCATCCGTCCTGTAATCCCAGCACTTTAGCGTGGGAAATGGCGTCACACCTCTGTTTTAAGTAGGGCTGACATATCACTGTATGACACCATGACCAGAGGTGTTAACAGACGTAACTCCCCCCCAACCCCCACCACCATTGTTTTTTGTATTTTTAAACTGTATGCAGGAAGTGAGTGATGGCATGCTAGAAGGGAGCAGGCTGGGGGAAAAAGAATGCTAATTTTATTTGTGTGGCTACTTGGCCTGTTTTTCAGACAGCCAAACATGCAGAAAGCATTTCAAAGCTGACATGTAACTAAAATGTAAAACTCCTTTACTACGTTTGGCTCACAGTCCAAATGTATATTAGTCATAGGAATGTGTCACCTTTTCCGAGCAACTTTACAGGTGTGAATCATCACTTGTTTGCACCGCACTTCTTTTATTTCCATAACTTACTGAGACTTTGATCAGACACAAAGTATATTCAAACAATGCACATTTCAGGAAATTCCCCAAATGCTAGTGTTTGTGTTACATTTCAACGGGCTTTGGCCTGCTTTACTTGTAGAGCAGGTGATGCATTTTGTCAGTTGTCTGGATGCGTTTCAGCTTTGCATAAAACCAGTCTAACAGACTGATGATCAAGAGCCAACTTTATGCAGAGATGTTTTCTTCAGTTTGATTTGCTGCCGAGGTCAGCAGGGACAAAGTCAGTGATGGCATGCAAAGAGGTAAAGGAAAGGAGGCTGGTGAATGTCTGTCCATCATCACCAGGTGGGATCGACCTGCTAAAAGGCAACCTTGCTCTTGTTTCCTCATGTTGTTGTAATTTTTAGGTGAATAAATAATATACTTTCTAAGATTTGTTCCTGCCAGACTTTTTCTTTTCTTTTGATGTAGACTCTCCTCCCCCGCTTGCTCCCGGTTTCACCCCCGAACCACTCCCTGTTCTTGTGCCTCACTTGTACAAGAATAAAAGCACAGAGTATGCTGGTTAACATAAATCAAAGCCTTTGGGCTTTGATTGGGATTATTATAGTCTTGTTTATTTTTGAGCACCTACGCACATCTGTTTTGCATCAAGATATTGAAATACGACTGCATGCACAGGAGGCCCTCGCAAGGAGTTTAGCTTATATTGTGTGTACATTTTGTTCCCTGCCCTCTCTTAGAGGGGCTTGTATTTCTCCCTCAACACCCAGAACACAACTCCACGTGACACCGCTTTTCTTTTTCTTACTCTTTTTTTCACATGGCAGGAGGAAAAAAAAAGGACCTCTGTGCATGTATCGTTTTATTTATTGTTCACAAGTATACTGGGTCAGTGTCACTGTATAAGCGTGCACAGACGCGCCTAAGCCATTTCCTTTTTGTTATCACCATCTGCTGTGACTTCCTGGTATTTCAGAATGCTATAGATGGTCTTTGGTGGTGGTTTTCAAACTGGCAGAGGTGAAGTGGCATTTGGAGAAAGGAAGGCGGGGCATACAATGATCAGAACAGGTGCATGCCAGTGTTCTTCAAACAAAAGGGAGCTCAAAGAGGCAGTTAAGGCAATGGATTTCTCTTTGGGCCAAGTTAGCCCAGCTGGGATTGAAAAATTGATCTCTTTTATATTTATATATACACAAACGTGTGTGTGTGTGTGTGTGTGTGTGTGTGTGTGTGTGTGTGTGTGTGTGTGTGTGTGTGTGTGTGTGTGTGTGTGTGTGTGTGTGAGTGTGAACATGCCTTCTAATGCTCTGATGCTCTGAAGTTGGGTTTTGTGACGTGTGAGTCTAGAGGGATTGGCTCAAATTGCGGTTAGAGCTGAAGTTTTTGGCACAAGAATGTTGCTTCTTGCTTGAAATTCAATTATCAAGTCCATAAACTCATCAGGAAAAAAAACTGTGGCCTAATAGGAGCTTCCTCGTCTGCTTTAAGTTTCAGACCAGGAAGCTGCGTCCATCTTTTATATACAGTCTACGATGGTCATAAAACTGCCTGGGAATCTCCATCTAACTCTGAAATGTGCTTTACACATATTTTTAGTTTTCTACAGTTTCAAAGTAATCCAGTATACATAAACATACATAAACAGGAACCGACAGCTGCTAGTTTGGCATCATTTAATTGGAGCCTGTTTGCCAAAATGTAAACAAAGATAGACTAAAAAAAACATTATTAAAGAACAGTAAGACCAAGACATAAATACCAACATGTGTTGCAAAATCTTCCTATACAAACTCTTGTTACCTCACTGATGATACCTGATCTAAGTACTGTACATTTAAGCTGTTCTAACAAGCTGCCTTAACTCCTGCCAGATTTCTCTGGAGACTGAGCGACTCGGCCCTCGTCGTGTGGAGAGCCTGAGAAAAGAGGACGAGGAGTGGCAGAAGAAGGCTCACGCCGCAGTGCTTTCCATTCAAGACCTGACTGTCAAGTTCTTTGAAACCACAACTCGGTCTCAGAAAGGTAAACACACACAGGAGGCTAGTTTCTCTCTTCAGAAAACAATGTGTGGCGTTGTTTTTGTGGTGACCTTTGAACCTTTATAAAAGTATGTTTACTTCATAAGAGAGCGCTTAGAGATCATGTGAGAATAAAACATTCTGGCTCTGTTCTCATCTCCAACCTCTGGCATACCAAAGTCATTAACATACACTCCACCCTGACTCGTGACACATTTTAATCCTCAAACCTTCTCTGCTATGAATTGGAATAAAAATGTGTTTTTCCTCAAATGGGCTTTATTTACTTCGGATTTCAAGTCAAAGCACTGCTGGTTTGTCCATTTTAGGCATTTAACGCTCCAGAAATAAACTATAGCGTTTAGGCCAAACCATTTTCTCACATGTTCTTTTTGCTCCAAATGATTCAAAACTATTAACCACAATTATGGTCATTAAACTGCTGTTTAAATGTCTAATCATTTGCCAGATAACTAGCTGACTAATCTCTGCAGCTCTAGCCCTTTTCACTTACTTCTTTACTGTATGCGTTATAGCTCTATATGAGAGGATGCGAGCTGACCAGAGAAAGTTTGGGAAGTCAGCGTGGACAGCGGCGGTTGAACGCATGGAGCGGCTGCAGTTTGCCGTTTCCAAAGAAACTCTGCAGCTCATGAGGGCCAAAGAGATCTGCCTGGAACAGAGGAAACATGGCTTGAAGGAGGAGGTAAAACATAACATGCTGATGCTGCTGAAAAACCCCCCAAAAACAAATCACACATGTGGACCAAGATCGGTGTCAAAATTCTGAAGTGTATCTGGGTGTGTTCTGAAAAGGTGGTGCTCAGTCCAGTCAGGTTTGTTTTTAAGAAGCCACAATAAGAGGACATGGATATAGTGAAGTTAACAGAAGAGAAGAACTCGAGATAATAGCCGTGTTGGAAAAATGAGCTCATGGCTGTGGCATCCTGTAATGGAGGGAACAACTTCCTGGTCTGCAGGAGTGGAAATGACTCACTGGGAATGACTGTCAGGTCAAATGTTTGCTGTGCATTTGAAAATACACTAAAACTAAAAATGTACCTGGTCAGTGTGTTGTAGCATAGCACTTAGAGAAGACACAAACACTGGCTCAGCTTCCACCGGATCTGTTAATGTGAAATATAAATGCACAGTCACTCAGGTAGAGCTTTTGGAAAATCCTGTGGACGGTGCCCTTTGGCCTTTGAAATAGTCTCTGTGGTTGTTGTTGTAGATGCAGAGTCTACAGGGTGGGGAGGATGCCATGCTTCGCCTGGACCAGCTGGAGGCGCTGTACTATGAGTTACAGCTGCAGCTGTATGACATTCAGGCCGAGGTGCTGCGCTGCGAGGAGCTGCTGCTCACTGCCCAGCTGCAGAGTCTGCGCAGGCAGATGACAGGTGAGCATCTCTTTAGATGGTTTGGTTCAGGTTGTTATTTTTCTTTCTCTTTTTCTGTTATAGCTCAGTGTGTCAGACTCATGACTGATGCTTACATGTGCTGAAAAATGTGGTTTTCAAGTATAAAACAAAATGTTTTGGCTTCTCATTGGTTTCCAACCTCATCCTCCAGTTAAGTCCTTTGCTTATCCCGTGGCACCACAGCTGTCCTGCTTTGACTTTATCACCAGTACCACTTTTTCTTCTACTCATAGTCAGTCAGAGATCAAATCCTCGAGCCATTGTTACGAGCTGTATAAGCTGCACAAGCAGCATTTGAATCTTCAATGTCTTCTGATTTTCTGCCAGAGCGACAGGATGAGGTGGTGTACTACGATACCTTTGAGAGTCCTGATGCCATGAAGGGTGTAGAAGACCCCACGACCCCACCGTCACCCCTCAGAGAAGAAGAACTCTGCACCCTGCAGCAGAGGACCCGGCAGCTCGAGGCCCGCAGGGGCCGCATCACTGCCAAGAAAGTCTACCTCAAAAATAAGAAGGTGAATTACCGATGGATAAAGATACGGTCGTGTGCTTTATCTCCTGTGGGTTAAGGATCAGTTTGACAGGTCTGTCTATAATAACATTATGTTTGTGTTCTGTTCTTCCTCAAATAGGAAATCTGTATCATCAATCACAAGCAGAAGATACAACAGCGCCAAGGTAGCCATACTGACAGCAAATCCCTGCAGGAGCTGCAGCAGGTAAGAAACTTCTATCTGTGGCTGCATGGGATAGGATTTATATATTCACTGTTCTACTCTGTCAGTAAATGAAGAGATGATATTACCAGTTAATTCAATGCAGTTTTATTTTTATAGCACCAGAAAGAAAACAGGGAGTCCACTTTGATGCTCACAGACATGGCAAATATTCTGTGGCAATGATCGAACTTTTTTGATTTAGAGCTTTCTGCGAGACAAATTTCAAATATCGATACCAAAGCAGTGAAAGCAGCAATTGTTCCTCACCCTGCTACAACACATTCATCTCATTTGCTGTTTCTGTGAAAAGGGAGATGAAGATGATGAAGCTAAGCGAAACGCCAGAGTGAGTCAGGAGAGGCAGAGGACACTTGACAGGCTTCGCAGCCTCAAGCAGGTGAGGACTTAACATAAACACACACGTCATCTGAGGAGGAACCTTCACTGAATCCTCCTCAAACACCAATGATTAGTAACGTTTCGTTTTTTTAGTTAAAAGATGATTTTGTGTTTGTCCACAGTGTTTTATGTTCTTGTAGTGACATCTACATAGTCTTGATACATTAACCTCCTAAGACCCGAACTCTTCCACAGCATGCATTTTTAATTTCTCTTTGATATTTGGGCTGATTGGGACCCGATGGATGTAAAAACAAAGAACCTGATTTTTGTTTCTAAGAAAAGTGAGAGCCACATATGAGGATATTTGTTTCAAATTTCAATAAAACAGTGGCAGTATAATGTCCTCGTAAGTGGATATCAGGCACTTGTAGAGCAAAATGTAGTATTTTGGTCTAAATAACCCAAATTGTGATGTCCACATATGTGTACGCCAGGTCCTAGGAGGTTAAAGCAAAATCATGTGTGTAATGTTGCGTAAACTGCACTCAGTCCTTCAGCTTTACTTTCTTTCTTGCTGCTTCCCCACACAGAGGTATCCAGGCCAGGTGACTCTAAAGTCAGGCCGCCTGCGCCTGAGTCAGACTCACAGTCGGAGGCGTGCTGGGCAGCAGCCCAGCACCCAGGCTGCCGGCGTTCAGACCGACTGCATCTCAGATCTCCCAGAACTCTCTGCTCCTCTCCCGCCGGACGCGTACGGCTGCGACAGCGTCTCTTTACCTGCGGTCGACCTCCAAGGCCTCGATCCCTCGCCTCCCTTCCTATCGCTGCCCCCACTCTCAGCCACGCCGTCAAACTTTTCACTGGGTCCCCCTCCCCCGCCTCCACCGCCTCCTCCTCCGCCTCCTCCACCACTTCCCACCTCAGAGGACGACCAGCAGAAGAACCTCACAGCCGTCACACTTCAACACCAGAAAGGCGAGTCTGACTCCACCTCGCTCCCGCTGGCTCCATTTTCCCCTCGATTCTTTGACAGCAGCCAGCTGTTAACGGCGAGGAAAAAGCTGCGGAAGACGGCTTCTCTGGACTCGTCGCAGTGGAGGAGAGGTGGGCAGGGAACTTTTCATTGCAGTAGAGACCTTCATGGTTGGTTAATACTACAAATGTTTAATGTAAGGCACATAACACTCATTCGGTACCTACTTTTAAATGAGGTAATTTAAGCATTTTATCAGTCACAGGAAATGGTGTATTTAAACAGAGGTTGGAGCTAAATTGTGTGTCAGCAGTAGGTTGTTTGGCTGTGTGCTAAACGGCGAACCAAGCCTCTAAACACTGTGAGGCTAATTGTCTCTGCCCTGTGTTCTCAGCGAGCTCTCCCATGGATGAGGTGCTGGCATCACTCAAGCGGGGCAGTTTCCACCTGAGGAAGGCTGAGCTGCGGGTCTTGGGCCCGGATCCGGATGACGACAGCAACAATATCCTGGCTCAAATCCGACAGGGCGTCCGGCTTAGGAAGGTACGGACCAGACCGGAGCAGCAGCGTCATCCCAAAAGCTTCCCCCACTCGGCCGACGCTCTGACCCGCAGCATTCACGAGGCTCTGAGGAGAATCAAGGAGGCCTCTCCTGAGTCAGAGTCAGAGGATGAAGGTCTTCCCTGCACTGACTGGGAAAACTAATGCGGTTCATCGAAGGAATCTTTTAAACCCCCCCACCTTTTTGTTTTGTTTTTTTAACACAAAGAGTTTAAACAAAGTGAAACCAAGTTAAGCAGGCAAGCCAGGGTTAAGTCACCTGGAGATTTCTTGGTGCAATTTGAACAAAAACCCTCGATTTTTCTTTTTTTAATATATATTAGAGGATTTTTTTCTTACTCATGTACGCTGTTTGTAAAGATGGACCACTAATCTTTTTTTTTTTATGTCATTGCTGTGGCTCTCTGGGCGAGGATACAACCTCTGACCTCTCATCACGTCCGAGTCGTACTGTAGCTTGCTGTGACGGGTTTGTTTGAGGACACGAATTTTGCTCACAGTGATAGTAAACCTTCGGTCTGAGCGTTTACATTTTACTACACAACAAGCATTTGTACTGTACATCTTTTTAAAGGAATAGTTGGACTGAGTGCATACGAGAGTGGTATTAACATTCATATTTACAAAATCGCCAAACTTTGACTTTGAGATGAGGTTTTGTGTAATCACCCACGCAGTTTATCGGAATCAATTTGAACGTCCAGCATCTGTTTTAGGGCTTTAGAACTGTGAAAGCACCTGATTGCAGTACAAAGTGCCCCCAAATACTCTGAGGGCTGTTAGAAAATAATCCAGTTAACTTACAAATGTGTAAAATCCCTGTTTACCTGCACCTCACACAGGATGAGACAACTCGGCCGGTCATCAAAGACAAACGCAAACTTGTAGATTTGCTGCTTTTCAGCTCTAAATATGTGTGAGAATAACAGACCTGGGGCCAGATTTACTCGATGTGATGCTACTAATGCAAGAATGTGCTGATAATGCTCATAATGTGCAAATCTAACCACCAGTTCAACCATTGCAGTCTCCTGAGGGCAGTGTAAACGAGTGGGTCAAAAACATGCAGAGCGGATGAGGAAGCAAGTAATCCAGCAAGTGTAGGTTTTCACTCTAAAACAGCTGAAGGAGAATCTATATGTTTTGAGACAAAGACGAACTCTTCTGTTAGAACTCGATGAAGTCTGCGTGGGATCTTGGAGTTTGGGACAGCTGTTCTTGGGATAATGGTCTCAGGCAGGACCAGAGTAAGGCCAACCCCAAACCATCTGTCTGTCGAATTTACTGTAACTGTAAATGTGCTCATGACTCTGTTTCACTCCTGCATGCTGCGTGAGGCTGCTCATATTCAGGACAAAGACAAGACTCAAATAGGTTCAATAAAATGACAAATTCAACTCAAAAATGCCTGAACTTAAAAGGCGTATTAGGGTCACGGTGGTTCATATATGTACACAAACGTTGTACTTTTTTTTTTTTAGAAAAAAGTGTCAAATGTACGAGGAGAAAAAAAAGTACAAATTTACGAGAATAAAACTCGGAAAAGGGAATCTGTCGTTACACGTTTCCAGGTTAAGTTAGAAGAAATTCAGATATGTGAACTCCTGGGACTAATAAGCCATACAAATATGTTCGGTATGCCTTTTTTCAAGCATACCAAACCAACTCCATGCATTTAAAAGTCATCCTCTGACCTGTACAGACAGCACTGGGATCATAAAGTTCAACACTGAAAAAAGACGTTCATATCAGCAATAACTTTGTTCTCATTTATGTCACCAACATGTAGATTCTGGGTGCTCCATTGCTGCAAATAGTTAAAAAATAAAAATAAAAAAGCTTATAAGGAAATGATATTAAATGTTCTCTTAACTGAAAGTCATTTAGTAATTTCCCTTGTAAAAATTGCCAATTATTGATAACAATAGAAGCTCGTTTTTACATATGGTTTGATTAACGGGATATCTATGTATTATACGTTTCGGCATTACACTTTGCAGACGGTCCCTGTGTTGTTAGTCCAGGTCAGAGCATGACTGGAAAAACATGAACATGCTGGAAAAAAGATGTTGTTGTTGTTCTAATGAGTTATTGATCCCAGAAGATCAGCTGAACCTTGAAAAGTAAAGCGATGCTTTTTGACTGAAACAAAAGCCACAATTTTTTTAGTTTTTCTCTTAAATCTGTCGATTTTTTTCTTCTTTGCACTCTGAACTGAAAAATCTGTCTAATACATAAACATAAAGCCAGCCACAAAGAAAACCTGCCGGCGTCTTTTAGCTTGGTGCCGATGTAGACCAGTAGCACATCTGGCCCCTGGTGTTCCCGTCATAGTCACACTGTAACACTGTAATCATCAGCACACAAAGAGCTGTGGTTTTACATAACAAGCTTTATCTGTTGTTGTGCATCCTCCACTTCTTTTATAAGGATGCCGTTAACACCAGGTCAGTATTTTGACAGATGTATACCTGTATGACATTTCTATTTTAGCTCCATTTGAAGTATAAATGATTTCTTGAATGTAGCTTTGGATGTTTTCTGTGTTTGGCAGAGTTTACTGTCCACCTTACAGATGGAAATATTGTTGGGACCAGATTCCCTTTCATTTATTACTTTGATCTTGATTCATCATTGACAAATAGCAGAACCAAAAAGCAAAAAAAAAGTAGATATGAATCACTATAATGGAGCTCGGCTCTTTAGATACAGATCCACAGATTGTTATCGGTCTAGAATTTCACATCCTCTAAAATAAGAATTTGACATTTCTTTCTTGTTTATTTCTGCTTTTGTGCTAGAAACAAATTCATCTTAATTTTAAAATATAACTGCCTTTTAATCTCTTTATCGTGTTTTTTTTGTTTGTTTTTTTTTTTTTTTTAAAGAATTCAACAGTGCAAAATTGATCTGGCAAAAAGAAAATATTGACTAATATCGGTAAAATTGTTTTTTTGGGGTGTAGCGTCAGTCAAGAGGGGCCGATATCAGCTGGTAGTGTAATGATATTTGGCTGATATGTTGAAATTTTAGAATTTTATTTGTTTTTGTTTTGTTTCTTTTTTTCTGTTTCATTTAGCATGTGATAGTTAGCTGCACATTAGCTAACCGTAACCTAGATATTTGACACATTTGAAGACATTGCTTTTGGCTTTAGGAAACGGTGATGGGTGTTCTTCCTTCTTGTCTTTATTTTTTACTATTATCTCCACACAATGAAAATAACCAGCATATTATTTTGTAATAATTCAGATGCTTTACACGGTGTGGCAGGGATTCATAGATGAGCTTTAGGAGTATGTGTGACGTTTCTATTTATTGTGCTGTGCTCATTTGTTGTTTTTACTGTCAGTTTCCTCACCTGAGAGATGCTGTCTTTCCACTGCCTTCTTTTATGAAAGATGTTTTCCGAGCTTGCTTCCTTACCTTATTTACTGGAGTTGTTGATGTGTGTGTGTGTGTGGGGGGGGTTTGGTTTGGTTTTTAATATCTATTGAGAAAACTTGTTAACTGAAAAACTAATCCCACATTTTCCTGTTTGATAAGCCATGCACTGAGTGAGCAACATGTCATATATATATATCTTCTTTTTTCTTCTCACATATGCTGACATTGCACTGATAACATCAGTGCTGCTGTGTTTGAATGATTACCAGCTTAGCTTAGCATAAAGACTAAAAACAGAGCTAGCTTCTCTGTTTAAAAGCGATACTTAATGAGTTTTAGACGCTAGTTTTGTTTTGTTTTTTTATGATGTAATTATGTCAAAGCAGGACTGTTACTTGGCTGATTTTAAACACAGACCATCAAATTCTGACAAACCTGAATTTGGCCTTGTTTAAAGTAATAAATAACTACACATAGCAAATGTTAGGGAAGTGTGTTTATGTTTCATGTGTCTGAATACTGGATTTTTTTTAAAATGAAAAATCTTTTTCGTCTCTAAACTAGCAGAAGTGGAAACACAGACTCAACAGTATTGCTCCTAAAATTCCTGTGGGGTTGTGTTCTAGTCTTCATGCTAAGCTAAGCTAACTGTAGCATTATGTTTTCTGCATACTGTATAACAGGAAGACAATTAGTTGACTGTCAGAGTAAAAGACTGCTGCTAAGTGTTAAAGTCATCATGAATAATTTGCACGCAGTTCCTCTTCACCCAGTTAGATTTTTAAATATATCTGTATGAGTGTAAACCTTTGGCAGCAGATGATCTGACTTTCTCCTTTTCTTTTCTTTTTTTTTTTTTTTTTTAACTTTTACAGGGTTTGTTTTTTTGGGGGGTTTTTGTAACCATTTTAACTGTTAGATTTCAAATTCCACCCATAACTCTTTGTCAGTTTGACCTTTACGACCTTATGCATGTGATTGGTTTGATGACAAACCAGTTACAACGTAAGTGCAATAACGAAGATTGGAGGGGGGGGGGGCTTTTAAGAATGATACTGTAATGAAATGTAAATCATGAAAAATATATCCGCATGCCTAAATGTATTGAAGTATTTATTGAAACTTCATATTTTAAAGAATTTTTAAAGCGTACAAATGTAAATGTACTTTAAGGTTTTCTTTTTGTTTCCTATCATGACATTCCTCTCTGCTTTCTAAAGGCCATTTATAAATATATATGTATATTTTTTCCTTTCAAAATAAAATGATGCACCAAAATGTTGTTTTTGAATCTTTCTTTAGAGTTTAACCCCCACATAATATGCTGTTATCATTCTAGTCCATAATCCATTTACAGAATCCAAAACTCATATTTTTATTCACCTTCCTGAGAATCATTGCTTTCAAGTTTATTCCCACAGACAGACAATTAAACAACACGTCTGTGTTTTTAATAGTTTTAATTGCTCCCCTTTCTTAAAGAGGAAACCCACCAATCCAGTCTGCTAATCCAGAGTAGACACTGCTGAGGAGCTGTTCCCCATCATCCCCAGACTCTGCTTCTTCTTCGAGGCTTGAGGAGATCCTCAAACTATTCTTTCCACAGCGTAGCTAAATCACCAGCACTCCATCCCACTATACAGTGTGGGTACGGTTTCCTCCTGAGATTGTTTGCCAGAATTGCTTTAAACCTGACCAAAATTCTTTGTCAGTGAACTCAACGAACTCTTCCCAGACCTTATTTCAAATAGTTTTTCTAATATAACACCTAATCACAACATAATTAGTCTCAAGGTGCTTTATATGACCCTACAATAATACAGAGGAAACCCTAGCAATCAGACGACCTCCTACAAGCAAGCCCTTGGTGACAGTGGGAAGGAAAAACTCAGGTACAGACATTGATGCATGTCTGTACCTGAGGTTTTGCTTCAGCTGCTGCCAGAGCTGCACTTTGCTTGGCCTGCCAGTACCTGATGAGTCCTTCAGTTTGACAGGTCCATTCAAAACACCATTAGAACATTGTGGGAACGTTTCCTGCTAGTTGAGATGCAAAATCAAAAACATTCATGGATTTAAATGCTTCAGGTTGACGTGCTGAATGCCTGGAAAAGTGACGGTATGCTGGTACTTAAATAGTCCAAAGAACAAGCTTTGAAATAGGACGCAAGTTAAAACTTAAACCAGGCAAGTCTAACTGCAGTCAGGTTTATTTAAACCAGGTTTATGACAGCAGGGCTGGTTTACTGTGCAGTATGCTCATTAAAACACAGCTGCAGCATTTTCATTTGGTTTTCTTTTATTAAAAACTCAAAATTACAATTTGTGTCTGTAAGCATGTGGTTAAATCAGTATTTCAAAGTCTTATTCAAATGTTTCTTTTTTCCCTTAACAGCACAAAAATCCATCCAAGTGTCCCGAATGTACCCGCGCTAACAACAAGCCCTTAAATAGTGTTCTTCAGGTGTACACGCTGAATCGTATTCCTCTCATTTTTGGCAATAGTAAATCCCACCAAATAAAAAGTACCGCTACTTAGCTACCATTGATGCATGTCTGTACCAAAGGCAACATCAGCAAAAATTCAGATCTGTACAGGAAAACATTATTTGGCAAAAGAAAAAAAAAACTGCAGTCAACCCGCCGCATTTTCCTTTTTCCTTCGATAAACAGCTCAAAAATATTGCCAGGTTTCAACATCTTGACACTCACGTACCACATGATAAAAAAAGATTAAGTGAAAATGAGATGTAAATAAAGATACTTTGATTTTGTACAACTTCCATCATAATAATAATCATCATTGTCACAAATTTCAGTAATAAATTAACAAAAAAAAGGATTCAATCATTGCACTTCATGTCGCAACAGAAACAAAGAGGGGAAATGAAACATCTGACTCACTCACACACACATGAACAAGTGCACTATGAATCCGTTATATCCTTAAAAAAAAAGCATATAGAAAGAAAGAAAAGACGTTTGAGTAAAATCCCACCTCGATGTCTTAAACGTATCCAAGAGGAGTAAAATTACCTGAAAGTGAGAGTGGAAAATGTTTTTGTAAACCCTCTGGTGCTGCCCTTTTGTATTGCTCATATATTTCAGAAGAATATTTCACGATAGATACCGACGTCCTCCGGATCCTCTTTGTGTCGAGTCCCCACAACAAATAACCGAATGGATCTCAGAGTTTATTTGGCTGATGGCGACGTGGGTTTTAATAAAGATTTGTGCCTGGAAAAAAAGTCGGAAAGAGGAAAAAAAAGAGAAAAAAAAACAAGAACAATCGCAGACTCTGAGTGACTGCATTTGAACGCACCAAAGCAACGTTTAAAAGAAAAAAGCGAATTTCGCCTTTAATGTCTCCGTAGAGCGAGGAAAGCTTCTGTGGATTTGTCCAGAGTGGAGCGGAGGGGAAGGCTTCACATGGCGGTTTGTAAACGATCTGAGCGTGGATGTGTGTTAAAGTATAAAGTCGTGTGTAAACCTTTACACGCGTGTGGGAGGAAAAAAACAAAAAAAAGAGAATTCAAGTTGTCAGTGAGCAGGTGAGTGCCGACATGCGGTAAAAGTCTCGGCGCTGGCTGCTGTGTTGGTGGAGGTGGTTGGAGGTGGTGGCACAGTCTTCGTCTCTCTCCGTCTAGCTGCCCTCCAGCAGCTTGGCCAGTGCGTCCCGCAGCTCGTTCAGCTCAAAGATTTTGCTGTCCAGCAGCTCCAGCAGGGAGCGCAGGCTTTTGCGAAAGGCTTCCCGCTCCAGCTGGCTGCTCTCCAGACGCTGCTCCAGATCAGTCAGCTGGGCCTCCAGCGTCTGGTTTCTCACCTCCGTCTCCTGATAGAAACGACACACAACGCTTTTTAAAAACGCACATTTTTAGCTTCATATTTGTAATTTGGAACTCCACTGAAAATCCTTGTTTAGTTTAAACAAGCCCTTTATGAAGCCTTCGTGACCCATTCGCATTTTTTTTTGTCTTTGCTGGTTAGCAGCACTGGTAATATTTTTTAACTCGGGCTTCAACCAATGCAGTATGGACGTTTTATTAATGAACCTCATGTTGGATTTTCTAAAAATGTTGGATGCCCTTCCTGACACAAGCCTCCCCTTTTATCGGGTACTAGGAGTACACTGGCCACAGATACGCAGTCCATTACATTATACAGATTGATCATATTTAACATCAAAGCCTTCTTTGAGCAGTCTTGAAGGAACGGGGTCTACAAACAGAGAAAGTACTTACTGAAGTTACCTCGGATCAATCAGAAAGAAAGAGCTTAAATAAATATCAGTAGTTTTGAAAGTTTCTGTACATAATAATACATCTGTGGGGTGGCTATAAATAATTGTTTTCTCCAATGGTTAAAATTTCATTTGTGAAGACATTCATGAAGTCATTAAGGTTAAAGGAATATATCGCTACAGTGCTGAAGAGAAACCAAAGGTTGTTCTTATTTCCTTCAATCAGTGAGGGATAATAAGACGTTCTAGCTTCACAGAGGGCCGTTTTATAGAGCAACAAACTTTCGAGTTATCTGCTTTTAAGTCACATGTTTGTGACATGGACTGGAGTATGTCTGATTAGAGGCTTTCTTCCTCAGAGGAGCTACAGTATCCAGAATCATACACAGTGAGGCTGTAACACTAAACAGGTAATGGCATTATCACTTGTGGCCAGATAATGCCATTAAGCGGCACCAAAAGACAACACCACCACCCACACAGCCAAGGGGCTTGCAGACGTAGAGTTGCAACTGCCTGTATCAGAAAACCTGTCAATCACTGTGGCCACACCCCTAACTCCAACATCTGGATGCACTGCAAATTAATCTCTACCAGGCTATAAGCATTCTTTCTAATGCTGTAAAGTTAGCCATGATACTTTATGAGGACTGACTTAAGTGGCCAATGGAGGAAGTGCAGTTTTTGGCACTTCTGTGCGCCAGTTGGTTAAAAAATACGGTTTTGTAAAAAGATAGCAACCGCCAAAAGACGCTGAAATACTGGTCCACAATCCATGTTTTACATATACGGTGAATTTTTGAAATATTTATACTAAATACAGTCTGAAACAAGCTCCTCCTTCGTTAAAAGTTCACTTCACCCCTCACCTGGTTTCCAAAGACAGAATCACATTTGTAACTGTTTTATTAACATCTGTTACTGTGTGGTCAAGCAGTTTTCACAAAAATTAATATAATGCACAAATTGATTGATTTTATTATATTTGTTGATGTTATTATGAGGAAAAGACAAGTCTGCAACCCATCTGGCACCACTTCCTGGACTTGGGATGGTCATAGATGGAGTCCTTTTTTTGCTCTTTCTTACTCACTATTTACAGACTGCATTAATCTTTATGCAACACATGATCATTGAGCAATACTCACCTGTAGCCTCTGTGTGAGGGAATCTCTTTGGGACCTAAACTCATTGGCACTCTCCACCTCTGCTTTAAGTCTCTCCAACTCCTGCAAGCATGATCAGAAAGAGTGTACAGCTCAGAACAGATGGTAAACGCACCAATCAAAGTCCAGGCATGCAAAATCCACGACTTCAACCCAGTAGGACGAACAAGCACTCCTTGTACCTCCTCTTTAGCCTTCAAAGCCAACTCCAACTCTTCTATTGTTCGGTTGAGTTCAGTCTTTTGAGATTTAATCCCCGTCGTTTGGCCGCTCACGCACTCCAGCTCCGTCACCTGCAATCCAAAAAGGAAAAGAAAAAGCATTCAGACGTGGTAAAATGGGATCACGCAGTGAGTACTTTCCTGTGTGCAGGGACAGAGTGATACCCGTTTGTGTAGCCTCTCAGCTTCTTCCTGATAGGCTGCCAGCTGCTGCTTCCACTGTTTGACATTGGCTGTAGATTCAAGAAGAGCCGCCGTCAGTTTGGCATTGTTCCCCTTCAGCGCCGCAAGCTCTGCCTCCCAGTGCTTATTAATGCTGGATGAACTGAAAATGGACAAAGGAGGAAAGGGAATAACTGGAAAAAGGTGAAAAACGCCCTTCAGAATGTTCTTAAGCCCACAGTGACTTTCAACAGCATTTGGTGTAATTATTACTATACACGAGGTGTGTACATGCGTGCTTATTTTCAGCTTCGTGTTATTCTAAACGGAAATCTATGAGAGAAAAGATGGTGGCTGTCCCGTTCCAAAGAGCCAATCAAAGGCTGGACCAGGACTGTGCGCTGATGTACAAGTGCAGTATTTCTCAGCTTGCTGTGACCATAATACAAATTAACAAGGCATCTGTGGAGTGCTCCGGTGGGATGAGCAAAGATGCTGATCATGTGGGAATTTCAGGCAAAAACAGCTAAATGTAATAAAATAATAATAATAATTCTTTGACAGCTGATTCTGTTTGGTTACCATGAAAATTCATCTTCTTTCATTTACACAGAGGCTTCAAAAATAAAGAATAAATCTTCCCACTCAAGTGTGCGTGTTGTGAAAAAAGGTGCCCTACAAAACCAACAGAATATTTCTCTCTGTGCACCCTAGAGCTGACCACCATGAATAATTCTTTGTGTTTCAGGCTTCCAGACTGTTTAATATGAATGAAGACCCAGCTGAACTAAAATAAAGTGCTGAAAAGTGATGTTACACGCTACTAAACAAGAAGTGCGACTGTTTCTGCAATCCAGTGAACTTTGGTTTACCTGTGTGAGAAGGGCAGTGCATTCTGGGAAGGCTCTGCTCTGGCTTCGGGGTGCTGAGGTGTATCTGGTGTAACTCTGTCATTGTCTGTACCGTTGATGCTCTCTGAGGTCAAAGGTGACTGCAGATCACCTGGGGCTGACTCCTGATTTGGCACATTTGTGAAAGTGAAAGAAACAAAAGAAAACAAACAAAAAAAATGTCACTTCAACACTTTGAGAAATTGATGCTGAGAGTTAAGACTGAAAGAGTGACACCACACACATCTGTAAGCTAAATAAGAAGCTACGACAAGTTAGCTTAGCTTAGGGGGCGGAAGGTGATGGAAACAGGAAGGGGGATACAAAGACGCCAGTTTGTGTCAACACTCGGGGAAGACTCGGAAAAGGTGCTGTCAGATCTGAGACAACAAAGTAATTTTTCTTCCATTTGTCTTTACCTTCTTTATAACAGGTTTGTTGACTGACAACACATTCCTTTTTACGGTGCCACCCTGAGGACGAATCGTTTGGGAGAGCAAAAGGAGGCAAAACAGGCCACACAAGGTGTTAGCTTAGTGGCTACAGCAGCATAACGTGGACATGATGCCGAGAACAACACAAAAAAGCAAAACACGGCAAACACAGCAGCGATTTCCACAGTTAGGGCTCTCCAAGTAGAATGGTAGCATTTAAATATTAGCAAATACAATGTGTAATATCTCAAGAAAGAAACTTCTCATTCACCTCATAGAGATACCTAAGAATTGATAGCTTTGCATGATTCACAATAATACTTAATCATCTTATCTTATACAGACCCTTTGTGCAGCCCCTAAGTTCACCCTGTGTCAAAAAAAGGTGTTTGTGCACCCTTTTAGTCAACTATCTTCTGATTGGCTGCCCCTTGTAAGCAGGTTTAAACAGTAGATGCTCTATGCCGACAGCTCACACAGGTGACCATATTAGAGATATATACTTTAAAACAGCAGTCTTTAGCAGATTCAGATCTGAGTCTAAGTCTAAGTCTTCTTCTTATAGTGTTTTGAGTTTGGATGAGGAGGTACGTGTCAAGTTTAACATTTCATTGTAAAGCACGGTGATCAGCCCTATATTGGTTGGACTAAGTTGTAGGAGAGTTTCTAATAGTGTAGGCCCTGGTAGAGGGCTTGAGTCTGAAATCTGGGAACGAATAACGTGCCTGGCTTGCAAGTATCTGAAAAAGTGTGATGGTGGTAGACTGTATTAAAATGTACCATCTTAAGAAAAAACAAGCTCACTTTGACTTCGACGACAACACGTCTCAAAGAAAGGTGTGATGGGCACAAAAAACTACTGCAAAAATTAAGGGTACTCAAAAGAAACAGCTGGAGGAACATGTTGTAACAAATTAATTTACTAGTAACAGTAATGTGACTGAGTACAAAGAGATCCTCTTAGAGAGGCCACTTTCACTTCGTTCTTGAGTTATTGTATTCACAAACTGACAAAGTGAAGTAGGTTTACAGATCTCAAAAAGCAACACTTCACACCACAATCTAAAGAAACTCAGGTTTTCTGGACCCCAACTAACCACGGTGCGAGCCATTATCCACAAATGGAGAAAACTTCGAACAGTAGTGAACCTTTCCAAGGTTCCAGTCTACCAAAGTTTCCTCTGAAAGCGCACTGACAACTCATCCAGGAGAACAACCTCTAAAAATCTGCAGGCCTCACTTGCCTCAGTTTAGGTCAGTATTCATGAGTTAAGTTCAATTAAATTCAATTTTATTTATATAGCACCAAATCACAACATAAGTCGCCTCAAGGCGCTTCATGGATACAGAGAAAAACCCAACAATCATATGACCCCCTATGAGCAAGCACTTTGGCGACAGTGGGAAGGAAAAACTCCCTTTTAACAGGAAGAAACCTCCGGCAGAACCAGGCTCAGGGAGGGGCGGCCATCTGCTGCGACCGGTTGGGGTGAGAGAAGGAAGACAGGATAAAAGACATGCTGTGGAAGAGAGACAGAGGTTAATAACAGATATGATTCAATGCAGAGAGGTCTGTTAATACATAGTGAGTGAGAAAGGTGACTGGAAAGGAAAAACTCAATGCATCATGGGAATCCCCCGGCAGCCTACGTCTACTGCAGCATAACTAAGGGAGGATTCAGGGTCACCTGGTCCAGCCCTAACTATATGCTTTAGCAAAAAGGAAAGTTTTAAGCCTAATCTTAAAAGTAGAGATAGTGTCTGTCTCCTGAATCCAAACTGGAAGCTGGTTCCACAGAAGAGGGGCCTGAAAACTGAAGGCTCTCCCTCCCATTCTACTTTTAAATACTCTAGGAACAACAAGTAGGCCTGCAGAGCGAGAGCGAAGTGCTCTAACAGGGTGATATGGTACTACAAGGTCATTAAGATAAGATGGGGCCTGATTATTTAAGACCTTGTATGTGAGGAGCAGGATTTTGAATTCAATTCTGGATTTAACAGGAAGCCAATGAAGGGAAGCCAAAACAGGAGAAATTTGCTCTCTCTTTCTAGTCCCTGTCAGTACTCTTGCTGCATTTTGGATTAGCTGAAGGCTTTTCAGTGAGGTTTTTGGACATCCTGATAATAATGAATTACAGTCGTCCAGCCTGGAAGTAATAAATGCATGAACTAGTTTTTCAGCGTCACTCTGGGACAGGATATTTCTAATTTTAGAGATGTTGCGCAAATGGAAGAACGCAGTCTTACATATTTGTTTAATATGTGCATTGAAGGACATGTCCTGGTCAAAAATGACTCCAAGGTTCCTCACAGTGTTACTGGAGGCCAAGGTAATGCCATCCAGAGTAAGAATCTGGTTAGATACCATATTTCTAGGCTTTTCAGGGCCGAGTACAATAACCTCAGTTTTATCTGAATTAAGAAGCAGAAAGTTAGCGGCCATCCAGGTCTTTATGTCTTTAAGACATTCCTGCAGTTTAACTCATTGGTGTGTGTTATCTGGCTTCATGGACAGATAGAGCTGCGTGTCATCAGCATAGCAGTGAAAATGTATGCTATGTCTTCTAATGATGCTGCCTAAGGGAAGCATGTATAATGTAAACAGAATTGGTCCTAGCACTGAACCCTGTGGAACTCCATAATTAACCTCAGTGTGTGAAGAGGACTCTCCATTTACATGCACAAATTGGAGTCTATTAGATAGATATGATACAAACCACTGCAGTGCAGTACCTGTAATACCTACAGCATGTTCTAATCGCTCTAATACGATATTATGGTCGACAGTATCGAATGCTGCACTGAGGTCTAGCAGGACAAGCACAGAGATGAGTCCACTGTCAGAGGCCATAAGAAGATCATTTGTAACCTTCACTAAAGCTGTTTCTGTGCTGTGATGAGCTCTGAAACCTGACTGAAACTCTTCAAATAAACCATTCCTCTGCAGATGATCTGTTAGCTGTTTGACAACTACTCTTTCAAGGATGTTTGATATGAAAGGAAGGTTGGAGATTGGCCTATAAGTAGCTAAGACTGCTGGGTCTAGAGATGGCTTTTTGAGTAAAGGTTTAACTACAGCTAGCTTGAAGGCCTGTGGTACATAGCCGATTATTAGAGATAGGTTGATCATATTTAAGATCGAAGAATTAATTAATGGCAGAACTTCTTTGAGCAGTTTTGTAGGAATGGGGTCTAAAAGACACGTTGATGGTTTGGAGGAAGTAATTATTGAAGTTAACTCAGAAAGATCAATTGGAGAAAAAGAGTCTAACTTAACATCAATGGTACTAAGAGTAGCTGTAGATAATATTACATCTGTGGGATGATTACTGGTAATTTTTTCTCTAATGATAAAAATTTTATTTGTGAAGAAGTTCATGAAGTCATTACTAGTTAACGTTAAAGGGATGGTTGGCTCAAAAGAGCTCTGACTTTTTGTCAGCCTGGCTACAGTGCTGAAGAGAAACCTGGGGTTGTTCTTATTTTCTTCAATCAGTGATGAATAGTAAGATGTTCTGGCTTTGCGGAGGGCTTTCTTATAAAGCAGCAAACTATTTCTCCAGGCTAAATGATGATCCTCTAAATTTGTGACACGCCATTTCTTCTCCAGATTACGAGTCATCTGCTTTAGGCTACGTGTTTGAGAATTATACCACAGAGTCAGGTACTTCTGATTAGAGACCTTAGTTTTCACAGGAGCTACAGTATCCAGAGTCGTACATAGTGAGGAGGTGAAATTATTAACAAGATAATCGACCTCTGTTGGGGTAGCGTTCAGATAGCTGCTCTGCTCTATGTTGGTACAGGGCATTGAAGCTGATAACAGTGGGTGGATTATATTCTTAAACTTAGTTACAGCGCTTTCAGAAAGACATCTACTTTGATAAAGTCTACTCTCCACTGCTGTGTAATCAATTATTGTAAATGTAAATGTTATCAGGAAATGATCAGACAGGAGAGGGTTTTCAGAAAACACTGTTAAATGTTCAGTTTCTGTGCCATATGTTAACACAAGATCGAGAGTGTGATTAAAGTGGTGGGTGGGTTCTTTTACATTTTGAGAGAAACCAATTGAGTCTAATAACAGACTAAATGCCATGTTGAGGCTGTCATTCTTAGCATCTACATGGATGTTAAAATCACCCACAATAATTATTTTATCTGAGCTCAGAACTAAATTAGATATAAAGTCTGAGAAATCAGACAGAAGCTCTGTGTAAGGCCCAGGTGGACGATAGATGATAACAAGTAAGACTGGTTTCTGAGTTTCACAGCTGGGGTGAAACTCAGAAACCAGTCACATTTTTCCATTACTGTAGTTGTTGATGACAATCTTTTTGGGGTTTTTTTTTTAAAACAGTCTCTGTCTGTATAAGACAGAGACTGGCAAAAATGGCATCCACTGAGAAAACCACTGCTGACCAAAAGAACACAAGAGCTCATCTCACATTTGCAACAAACATCTTGGAACTTTTGTAAAAATATTCTGTGGACTGATGAGACAAAAGTTGAACTTGATGGTAGGTTTGAGTCCCGTTACATCTGCTGTAAAACTCACGACATTTCATAAAAAGATCATACCAACTGTCAAACATGGTGGTGGTAGTGTGATAGTCTGGGGCTTCTTTGCTGCTTTAGGACCTGGGACGCCAAAACGTATGGAACAACAATTTCTAATGTCTACTGAGAAAATCATGAAGGAGAATTTTCATTTTCAATTTACAATCTGAAACAAACCAGCAAGTCCACCTCAAATGAAGGTTTTCTTTCAGTATCCAGCTCAAAATCCAAATTTAAATCTGATTAAAATGCTTTGGCATGACCTTGAACAGGCTAAGAAGAAAAACAAAAACCAATGGAGCTACATTAATACAATGTTTCAAAGAAGAGTGGGCTAAAATTCCTCCACAGTCACGTGAAAGACTCATTGCCAGTTATTGCTGCCAGGAGTGGCACAAGTTATTCCATTGAGGGGGCAGGTATGTGTGGATACCTCTTTTCTCTTGGTAAATAAAATCATCATTTAAAAACTGCAGTTTGTATTTACTCGTGTTAGCTTTGTCTATATTCTCTAATATTTCAGTTCCCAGATGGTTACAAACTGTCGTTAACAGAAGAGAAGATGCTACATAGTGACAAACACGGCCCTGTTCCAACTTCTTTGAGATGTGTTTCTGCTGTCAAAAATCAACATGAGCCAGCATTTTTCTTAAAATTGCAGATTTTTTCAGTTTAAACACTCATGTTATATAATGAAGGAAATATGGGATTATAAGATTTGCAAATTCTTGCATTGTGTTTTTACACTTTGCACAGTGTCTCAACAGTTGGGTTTGTATTACAACAAGTTGCCAGCACTTCTGCATCACCTGTGGTGGTGGTACTAGGTCTGAGGCAGCGGTAGTGTTTTTAATGTCTGTTACCTGAGAGGGCGTGCTGGTGAGCTCCATCTTCTCCTGAGACTTCTCCTTGGCTAACCGTGCCGCCTCCTTGAACTCTGCAAACTTCTCTGCAAACTGAAGTAACAGAAACAACTGATACTACAGCACGGCTGGCAACTGAGCAGCGAGCTCTGGTTTCTGATAGGGCATCGGCAGTTTCTCACCTTAACCAGGTGGCTCTCTGATGAGAAGCCGAGGCCGTAGACAGTGTTGGCTCGGCTGTCCGCCCACTGGCCAAACTTTTGCGATGTCTTGGTGAACGTCATGTTGGGGGTGATGGTGCTGTTTATAATGGCCTGTTGGGGACAAGTTGCACATGACAGAACGTCATAATCAAATGTACACATGAACAGCTTATTCAAGCCAAAGAGAGTTTAGAGCTAAAGAAAAGAAATCACTGTCAGCTCAAGGTCAGCATGCTTGCTTTTCTTGAGCTTTATGCAGTTGGAAATGACTCCATCAGACTGTCAAAACCTGATCGAAGTGCACAAACCTGGTGGTCAGGGATGGCCGCACGCAGACCAAAAGAGTGACATGAGCCCACTACAGCAGGAGGGGTCCGGGGCAGTGTGGAGTGGCCTACCATCATGGGGCAGAAGCCATGTGTACCCTCCAATGTGTTGTGACCACTACTTTGTAAGTGCACATGAACAAACAGAGGAAAACAGGATGGACACTGAATTTAAAGAGCGGTTCTGTGAGGAGGTGCATGGGTATCTCCGTCTGTACATGTGGTCTTTAAAACAATATAAAAACAATAAAATTTGCACTAGTTCTTGGATGGAATCTGCCCAAGTAGTGGAGTAAGTAAGGCTGGATCATTCTAGACTGCTCATGGTTCATGGGAATTTTTAGATTTAAAAAAAGTAACTTTTATGAGTGCAGCTTTGTATTGATTTTTCTTTTTTTTTTTTGACTCCTTCACCAAACACCCAAGATAAACCTCCAAAAAAAGTCTGACCTGGTAGAAAAAACTGCTGATTTACCAAATATATATGTATGTTTCTCATTAGTTATACACTTACAGTAACACATAACAGTGGTTTCTAAAAGTTAACAGAAGGGAAGAGCAGAAACAAACATTCATGGTTTTCAAAATAAGCATTTGAACACAGCGGGTAGGCAAATGTCAACAATTTGCAAGTGGCTGTTTTTAGCTTGTGATATCAATTTCATGAACCACTTGGGGGCAGCAGAAACTACTGACATAAAATCAACTTTTTAATTGATCTTGCAAACAGTTGCCCATTTACACAATCAGCAGCAGTGAGGGAGAAACATTATGAGTAATTATGACTGTGTTTGTTGAGCTGTTAAAAGCTCAGCAGCTAGCAGCTGGAGCAGGTTGCATGTCGGACAGTTTTTTTCCTGTTGTTGAAAACATCTGCCTGCTTTTGCTGCTGCTGAGTAAACCAAAATAGTCGTGGTTCAGGGGGTTGGGAAGCTCATCTTGTAACCGGAAGGTTGCCGGTTCGATCTTGGTCATTGTATCCTTGGGCAAGACACTTCACCTACCGCCTACTGGTGATGGCCAGAGGGGCCGATGGCGCGATATGGCAGCCTCGCTTCTGTCAGTCTGTCCCAGGGCAGCTGTGGCTACAACTGTAGCTTGCCTCCACCAGTGTGTGAACGTGAGAGTGAATGAATCGTGGAATTGTAAAGCACTTTGAGGGTCTCGAAAAGCGCTATATAAATGCAATTATTATTATTAAATGTGCAACCAAGAAGCCAAAAAATGGATGAACTCACTATAAAGTTTTGAAAACTCTTATTATTAACAAACAGGTTATAACCACTTTTTGTGTATTTCTAGGATCCATGGGTGTACTAACATGTCAAACATGTCAAAAGTTTGCTCCCTCTGGAACTTTGCAAGTAACACCAGTCATTGTGTGTCTCTGCTGAGAATCCTTCTTGTTGTCTGTATAATAATGTCCTCCAAGCACCAGCCCACCCGACTGCTGCTATTTCCAGCACAGCACAGCTAACTTGCTGGTTCAACAACAGCACTGCTAGTCACCCATAGAGACTCTTGCATAACTATGCTAACTCCACCCCTGCACCTATCTCAAGACTAAAATAATCACTGCCACATAGATATGACGGGCCTGAGTTCAACTTCACTGCTCTAGGAGAGAGGCCCGGCTGAGGCACAGCAGTCACAAAGAATATGCACTGATGGAAAACCAGTGTTTCCAATTATTTATATGAATATATTTATATACAATTAAAACTTCAATTCAATTCAGTTTTATTTACATAGCCTCAAATCACAACACCAATCGCCTTAAGGTGCCTTACACTGTAAGGTAAAGACATGAAAAGTTATACAGAGAAAGCCCCAATAATCAAATTGCCCTGTATCAGTAAGCACTTGGCAGTGAGAAGGAAAAACTCCCTTTCAACAGGATGAAACCTCCAGCAGAGCCGGGTTCAGGGAAGGCCATCTTCACTGACTGGTTGAGGGTGAGGGAGACGGGACAAAAGACACGCTGCGGAAGAGTGCTTTACTTCCACTTTGGTGAAATCCAAAAAATTATTCTTGGGTGGTGGAATGTGTGGTGGATGAAAGCATTTCTACGATAAAAATACGTAATTGTTTGATAGCTGAACAAGTAATGTTACTATAGCAAAGCACGTAAAAGAAGTTCGATGAAATCAAAAGGATGTAGGTAAACATAGGTTAAAACTGCAATCCTGTACCAGGTCGGGTTAAGAACTGGCTTTACTTGTACACACCTTGGATCCATCCAGACTGATGATTCGATATACATTCCTGGTGCTATCGAAGAAGTACGACACTGTGACGGCATGTTTACTCGTGGGAACCCAGTTCTTCTTGGTGTTCGGGTCTATCTGGAAGACGTGGGCCCGCGTACTGAAGATGGGCTGCTCTCTGCACAGAGAGAGGAAGAAACAGATGAGGATGTTTAAAAGTTTCAGATTAGGATGGCTTAAAGATGTGAACGATTCAATTAAACAGTAGTTTGGAAGAGGAAAAACAAGAGAAATACAGTCCGGATCAAAAGTTTAAGACCACTTGAAAAATGGCAAAAAAAATCATATTTTGCATGTTTAGATTGTAACAAGGTTCCAAGTAGAACTTCAACATGCAACAAGAAGAAATGGGACTGACACAAAAATTTTTTGAGCATGCAATTTATTGAAAACAACGCTTAAACTGAAAAAACTGATCAAAGGTTTAGGACCACACCTCCAAAATAAACCTGTAAACTCCCACAAAACAGAAATCACAGTTCCAAACATGAACTCAGTAATGAGTAGCTCCACCTTTATTGTTGATCACTCAAAATTCGTTGTGGCGTGCTTGATGCAAGCGTTTCCATGATGTGAGTGGGAACATTTCTCCAAGTGGTGAAGACGGCTGCACGAAGGGCATCTACTGCGTGGAACTGTTGTCCATTTTTGTAAATGCCCCTTGCCATCCATCCCCAAAGGTTCTCACTTGGATTTGCATCAGGGGAACATGTAGGATGATCCAAAAGAGTGATGTTATTCTCCTGGAAGAAGTCTCTTGACCTGCAGGCATTGTGTACTGTTGAAAAACCCAAGTCATTACCACACAGGCGAGGGCCCTCAGTCATGAGGGACACTCTTTGCAACATCTGGACATAGCCAGCGGCCGTTCGACGCTCCTGCACCTCCTGAAGCTCCATGGTTCCGTTGAAGGAAAAAGCACCCCAGAACATTATGGTGCCCCCTCCACTGTGGTGCATAGAAAACATCTCAGGTTGGATCTGTTTGTCATGTCAGTAACGTTGGAAACCATCAGGACCATCAAGGTCAAATATTTTCCTCATCAGAGAACAGAACTTTCTTCTGCCTTTCAATGTCCCATGTTTGGTACTCTGAAAGTGCAAAGTCCAAGCGGTCAGTTCTGCAGCGTTCAAGGAGATGAGGCCTTTGAAGACATTTTTTGTTTTTGAAGCCTTCCAGTCTCAGAAGCTGTCTGATGGTTATGGGCCTGCAGTCAGCACCAGTAATGGCCTTAATTTAGGTCAAGGATCGTCCAGTGTCTTGATGGACCGTCAATTGGATCCCCCAGCTCAGTACTGGTGAAATTTTGGGGGGTTTTTCCACTTGACTTTTTTGTTTCATAACCCTCAGGATCATTAAAGAAATTTCAAATAACTGTCTTACTGCGTCCCACCTCATCAGCGATGGCGCACTGCAAGAGATCCTGCTTTTGCAGTTCAACAACCCGACCACATTCAAAAAGGGAAAGTTGCAAAACATGCAAAATATTTTTTTTTGCCATGTTTCACGTGGTCTTAAACTTTTGATCGGCTTTGTATTTGGTCCTTAAAAAGTGTCAAAAATCCTAGTTTACTTTTCTCCCAAAGTGCCCTAGATCAGGAAAAAACAGTCAGACAGCAATGAAAAATATCTGAGACCAACACTGGTTGTGTACTGGTTGTGTACTTCTGTTCACTGACTGAAAGGAGTCCCTCCTGAATGATGGAGCTCTTCACTCTGCCTCTATCGGAGAGCACACAGACCCTTTGGAGGAAGCTAATTTCTGACAACTCATTCTTTCAGTCGCTTCCCAAAAGGTCACAGCCTAATACTGCACAAACCATCATTTAAAAAAAGGTGGTATAAAGCTGAAAGCAGACCTCCTTTGTCCACTGTGATAATGAGCTTTCATCCGTTATCCCCTAATATTCAGAGCAAACAGCAGCACAACAAAGACAAAAGAACAAAAAAAGACTTTTAAATATGTTGGCTTCTCTGCTCACCTGGTGTATTAGTCAGAAAACACTGTCCATGTGGGAGAAAGATTGCGAACAGATTTTTTTTTTTAAGCTATCTGATTACAGAATATTTACTATGAATATTATTAATAAAATACTAAAGAGGTGGTTTTACCTCCATGGACCAACTGGCAGGACATCAATTTTGACTTTTTATCCCCTGCTGCTTGTGTCATATCACAGGTGTAATTTCTTTATTTCATTCGGAACTGTTTACGAGCAGTAGCAGGAAATCCCATATTTGTCTCCATTACTATGGACTGCTCATCCGGATAAAAGGTTAATCCACATGTGGAGAACAGGCCCCTGTGTGTTCACAAGTTAATGTGACCCCATTCAAAAGCGGCATAAATGTCAGTTCCAAATTGTATCCGTCTACAGAGACATTTTGTAATCATCTGGTAGATACTGAGATATCTCACGGGATAATCCTAAACAATGATTTTTAAACAATGTTTTTCTCTAGTGGTCCACCCAGCTGTAGTGACTAAAGTGGTGCACCAACCTACCAGCACTGCCAAAGCTAAAGCATACATGTAAACGGAAATATCCAACTCTGTCCTGTACTGCCACGGAAAGGAAGTCTCAAACAACATAATGAATCAGAAGACGCCATTTCTCATCCCCGCACATCCATAATTCACAGACCTACTCTGTTGTTGAACTAGCAGATGCTGAACAATGGACGAAGAAAAAAAGCCAGCAGCCATTCACACTGAGAGCAAGTGCGTAAGTGTGTCTACCGGCAAAGGTGAACATAATACAACTTATGCAATCAGCCACAATGTAGGGATTTAGATTACATTAATGTAACTGGAACAGTGGAATGCATGGGCATTTGACTGTGATATCAGTTGCATTATATATCAAGATAATCTGACACAGACCCAAACTGATGTAGACAAAATCATTAAGACATCTGCCAGTACAAAAATGTTCTAGAAAGCACATAAAAATGAAAGACCTTCAAAGATTTTGTAAAAATTAATAAAAAATAACAAATGTGGAAACGTTGAAAGCCATAATGCAGCATCCTTCATGTCATATTTCAGTCAAAGTCTGTGTGCCAAATCCTGCCCTTTGCAAAATTTAGTCCAGCTTAGATTTAACACTTTAATTAATCTGTGGTCTGCACAGCAATATGTGCTTATCCACACACCAACCCAGACAAGCCATAGCTAGCAAGACTTTTAGGCTTGCTTGACTAAATGGAGATTTGGATGACTGGTTGAGGCCTTGGACCTAAGATGTACACAGAAGATTAGGTGCAGCATGCATTTCACATTAGATAAATGCAGGTCCTTTAACTGCATGTATCTAGCCTCCGAGGCAGTTCTCTTTTAAATTAAGCTTGACACCCCCTTTTAAGATGTATCATTACGAGGTATACTTCACTTTTGCACTTTGCACATAACATCAAAATGTGAACAGCATTTCAAGTAAAGACTTAGTAGAAATTATAGAAGAGAAAAATGTTTTTCTTCTGTACAAATGAAACATGTTTTAGTCTCAGGGACCAGAAAATGATTTGTGCAGTCAACCACTATAACTGCGCTTGACTGTGGAGGCATCTTTTATTGTCCTTCTGAAACCTACTGTCTCTTTTTGAGTGTGTCGTTGATAAAAAATCAGACTGGAATTAAGCTTTGTTTTTTTTAAGCAGCAAAAGAAGCAGAGACAAGTTAATTCTTCTTAAATAATAGAGGTAAACAATACAGCGGAGTATACACAGAAACCAAAAAACGCACATCTCTACATGACCAGGATGATCGGACGACCTCAGGACCCATCGGCAGCAAAGCTCTACAGCAAGCAAAAGCTGGTGATGCTGCTGAGCAACTTGTCGGAGATAGAAGGGATTAGACTTGTTAGAAAAACAGGCTTATCATTGGACTATCACGATCATGTGGGTCCAGATACTGAAGGAATCTTGGTATGCTTCCATATCCGTTCGTTAGGTGCAGATGTGGAGCTGATTGCTGCTGTTTGGCTGTCACTTTCATTTTAAGTGCCTCTTTCACACCAGCAGCACCCATCGCAGCCACAGCTCCACCTGACAAGCCAGAGTGACTTCTGACAGGAAAACTGACATGGTGTTATATTTTTGTTACTTTTTATGTGCAAGTGTGTGCAGGCTGGTCCTAACCAGCGGGGTGCACACTGAGATGAGGTGAACAAATGAAGCCAAAGGTGACCTGGAAGCACCTGTGCCAACATACAGAGATCAGCAGATACTGGATGACTTCCAAACATTGCTATGGATGAAAAGCTCCCAGGGTCTTGGATTAAAAACACGCTTTGACTGTTCTGGTTGCAACTGGTCACAGTGATGAAGGAAATCCACAGGAAATAAAGAGCAGATATATTTAGAATATTTAAGGGACAGACATAAAGATGGAGACTGTACTCAACCTTGCAAAAATAACAAAAACATTTAATGTGAAAGCACAATTCCAGACTTTTATCTAGAAATACAATCTCAGCTTTTCTTAAAATAGATTTTCAACTCCAATCTGAAAATTATGACTGTTCTCGAAATGATCAACAGCTGGGACACTACGCGCAGACCAACTAATGCTGCTACAGCTAACAAAAGGTAAAGCTGACAATGACATCTATAAATGCTTTGGTTACTGTATCTGAAACAGATAGTGTCATATCAACATGCAAAATGGGTATTACTTCCAGCGCGTACTGGATTAAGTCAGGGTTGACAGAGATCGACTTTCACGCTCTGGGCTACCAGACGAAAACAGACATGGTCCTGAGAGGACTGCAGCTTCAGTCTAGTTACAATTAGTCAAAAAGCTGCTCAAGTTAGACAACAGATCTAAATGCAGCTAGTAACTCTGTGTGTAGCTCAGTACTATAACAAGCTCTTTATTTCAACATGACTCCTTTAATGCAGTTCTGGTTCTGAGATGTCTATCTGCCAGGCTTTTAGGGAAAGTAGATATGATTCCTTGTCTGGCAGCTAAGTGTTCCATGACTCCTCTGAGCCCAGCTATTGTTCCCATCTCTGGGAATATCCTGTCACATCTCACTGTGTTAATTAAGATAGCAGAGCAGAGGCTTATTTAAACACTGACACAGTTAATGATGTAACGATGTGTACATGGGAGTCACACCGGCTTCATCAGCTCATGCAAGCTGGAAGTAAAGAACCATATAAATACACTAAAGGACATAAACTCATTAGAAGCGCTTACTGGATGAAAGTAAAGCTCTAGGAGAGACCGAATGCAACAGCACTCTTTGCTTTGGAGGTTACGTGCGAGTCAGAGTTCACAATAAAGACTTCCTCTGACATGATTTGGTTACAGCAGCTCTAACCTGATATCTACCAGGAGATGTTATCAATGAGATATTATGCAAAACAAGCAAGGTTTCGGACAAGATAATTAGAACAGCACAAACTGGCTCATGAATTTTTTTTAACTATTGTGAGCTGTTTTTTAAAGCTGTGTCAAGGCAAGCCAATTAAGCTAACATCACCTCTGACTGACTTTCTAATGTTTCAACTGGTGATGCAATATTTGGTTTGGCTATTGCGCCGATCCTGACTCAAAAACCTAGATCAGATGCTCCTGACAGATCAATTTAGTTTCATGTTGTTTGCAGCAAACTGGCGCACAGCTAATATACCAAGGAGGAAGGCAATGTGATTGTAAAGACAAGTGCAAATAAATAAGACAAATAAAACGGATCAAGCTGGATCAGTGCATCCCTAGTTTCATATAACAACAATAATCTGTGTAACAAAAAAGAAAATATTCACAAATATTTGCAGCTGCACTTCAAGCAATAGCACTGTGGCTGCCAACACAGATAATGTTTAGTACCAGCAGGATGCTAATTACACACTTTCAAAATAATTCACTGGTGATAAACTGTATCAGTGACATTCCCCTGTATTAAACTAAAATACAGAAAGATATCCTGAAACTATCTGCTGCATGTAATACATGCAGCAGATGGACTCTGTTAATCTAACTTGTAAGTAGCTACTCAGTTGAATGAATTGAGTAATCTGACAAATGTTATCCCATTTCTTTTAATGATTTTAAGGCAAATATATAGTCAAGTGGTTTTAAAATAGTTCTATAAGCCAATAGAAAAATGTGTAAGGTAACTATTGGAACTAGAGCACATAAAGGTATTATTCAGTTCAATTCTTCAACTCTTTTGTGCTTGGTTTTAAAGCCATAGTGTAAAGACTCTCACCGCTAGATCAAATGAATTCTGTTTTTTTAACTCTTCCCAATTTAAGCACATAATCCTAGCTAATGTGGCTGCTGTAAAACAAACACATAAAAAAGAAAGGTAAAGCTATTCAGACTGAAAATGAATTGAATGCAAAGCTAAAATGAATTTAAAAGCCATATATAATCAACGTTTGATTAATTCTTAAACAAGAATAAAAGGCATTGCTGGTCACTGTGTCAATGTCTCAATTAGCTGTGGCTTTTCAGGGGCTTGAAGTGGGTGCAGGTCATTAGTCTGACAGTGTGGCCTAGATCAAACTCTGCCCCGGTGCAGTGTGTCTCCATGAGAGCGTGGCGATTGTTAGCCCATAATCCCTTTTCACAATGAAACCTAGCGTTCGAGTCTCAATGACATGTACTTGCACGTGAATCTGAGTGCAGATGTCGTCAGATCAGCAGAAACATTCACAGCAGCAGAAGACACACACGAGCGCTGGTGTTTTCAATGGTGGCAAACAAAGATGTGGACTGTTTGTGACCGAAACAATGCTCAGATTAGTTTCCAATGACAAAGACTCTATTAGGACATGTCACAGTCACTCAGGACACTGAGGTTTGTTGATACCTGCCACATTTAATGACGTCTGGGGACTGATGCGAAACAATTTCCTTAATCGGTCACATATTTGGGATGCAACTAACGTTAACTTGAAGTGTCAACTAATCTGATTAATCTTAATAACTTCACCACTTCATCTGGCTATAAATAAAGTATCTATGAATATAACAAACAAACAGAACTATTCACATCTAAGAGCTTAAATCCAGCAAACTTCATTTTTGCTTGCCAATTGTTTTTGCACTAATACATAGTATGTGTAATTTAGTTTACAGCAAAAATAGTGCAAAAGAGTCATTATTAAAAAAAACATTTAAATTTTGTATATTTTCATGCAACCATTTATATATTAGCATCTCATTAATCCAGTCTGGCTTAAAATAATTATCAGAAAATGCTTGGAATCCACTACAGATGGGTGAAGTTTTTATGAGCAGCCAGTCAAATGAGTGCACATGCATGCTCTGTGTGTTTGTGTGTCTGTGTGCACGTGCGTAAGAAGGAAAAGTCCACAAGAATCAGCTGTGCAAAAAGAATATTTAATCTTCTGTTTGGGATTATTTGGGTTTTAAAACTGATAAAACTGGCAAGAAACTAAACAAAGCAATCGGATGCAGAGCGCCTTCGCCCGCAGCCAGGAAATGAATGAACAGGTGGGGATAACAGACGGTAGTAAATGAACAGGGTGCACAACCACACATTCAGTTTTAGGTCTAGTTTTTTCATTTTCTTCATGAATTGACGTTGTTTTTTAAGTACTAATCCATTAGATGGAGACTTCTTTACATTTACTCTCTGCCATGGTTTGTGAAGAAAAAAATAGTGCTGCTAAAGTGTGCATAACATGGCCAGCTCCTATTAGTGCTTATGTTTTACCGATATAGTATCTACCATGGTAGTTTTATTTTCTTTTTTACAGTCAACAGACTATTAAATAAGAAAATTAATCCCATTCCCGTCAAAAACAACAACTATCACTAATTCGGGTAATCACAAACTACCCAATCCTAACAACCCAAACAAAGGTGTTGGCTGATGTTTGGTTTGCTAGCTGATATCAGCCTATCAGCACATTGGGCCTCGATCACACAGCACTAGAGTCTGATCTGCGACTACTTGCCGTCCTCTGGTCAAAAGGCGGGAAAAAATGCGTATTTCCTAACTGATTGGTTTATATTTGGCTGCTGCTATATAAAATCGGTTGCAAAGAGGACTCTGGACGAAGGCCCTCTTTGTAATTGCATTGGTCATTAGCAGATTGCTGTGGTTGCTCATAGCAAGCATTGAAGTCTTGACTTATCTGGTAACACTCTCTCAGCTTTCGTGAAACATGAAAAAACAAACTGGAGGTTTGTCTTCGGAGTAAAAGTTGTGCCTCACAGGTCACAGATATAAGAGATGTATACAGTGGAAAAATTATTTGATCCCCCGCTGAACTTTGAAATGTCTTTTATTTTTATTAAGTCTCGAATTTTATGTTAGATTCATTTATTTCTTCTTTATAAATCGTAAATCATTTTTTACCTATCCTGTCTATACTATATATGAAGGACTATATCAAGAAGAATATTGAAAACAAATCTGACTACAAGCCAAAACTCCACTGAGTGAAAGCAATGACAGCTGCAGCCCGTGTTTGCTATGCACAGGAATAATAACTCCGCATTACTAACTTAGCTGTTACGTTGTCATGGCAACTGCCCATGTGGTCATGAGCTGTGAACATCCTCCAACTCCGTCGCTCCCTCTCCTTCCTACACGCTCTCTCGCCCAATCCGATCGCAGCATCCCTGTGGGTTAGCCCACTCGCAGAGGGAGGCAGCAGGAGCCTGGCAAGGCGAAGCCTCCAGTCCCAAACGCCCATATGCCGCTCACAGACCTCTAGTCTTTCAGCAGCCGACAAAAGAGAAAGAGCAAGCGTGGGACACTCGGCTCGCCTGACACTTTCAAACTATTTCTCATGACAATAACGAAGTCCTGTGTTTTTTCCACTGATGCTCTCTTTGTCTGAATGTAAGAAGTTCAGAAAGTCCGAGCCCTTCTGTAACGACTCTTCTTTGACACTGAAAATAACACAAGCTCATAGAGGAAGTGAAAGAAGTTATGAAAGACTGGCTTGTCTTGAGGAAACCCAACTGAAATCACAAAACAGCAGCTGAGAACATGTCAATTTATATACAAAAACATTTCATTAATCAGCCACAGCTCACAGCGCCAGCTTAAGACCCATAATATTCTGACCTATAATAATATTTAAAAAGATTCAGACACCCATTTGCTTTCACTTTAAAAAAAAATTAGGAATAATTGTGAAAAATAAACATTAAATTTTGCCTATTTCTTGTTGCTTATCTTCTGGTAAATACACCAACAGAGCCATCTACATAAAAAATTAGCAAATATCAGCCGATTTATTGCTGTAGCTCTGCATACGACGTCTTGTTTTTCCCCAGACACACTAATCTTCCCATAAACTTGTCAAATATTCCTATCCGAAAAAGCGCTTTTTAACAAATTGCTCAAATAAATCACTTTGATGGTTAATTGCTCATCAAAACACGTGCCTGTCTACTGAACTGTCATTTTAGTTCTACCTGAAAATAGCAGTGACTTTACACAGGAATGGGACAGATGGATGCAGGCACAAAGGTGCACCCAAAAGGCTCCAGCTGTTATCAGCACGAAGGCTTAAAAATATCAACATACAGGGAGTGCAGAATTATTAGGCAAATGAGTATTTTGTCCACATCATCCTCTTCATGCATGTTGTCCTACTCCAAGCTGTATAGGCTCGAAAGCCTACTACCAATTAAGCATATTAGGTGATGTGCATCTCTGTAATGAGAAGGGGTGTGGTCTAATGACATCAACACCCTATATCAGGTGTGCATAATTATTAGGCAACTTCCTTTCCTTTGGCAAAATGGGTCAAAAGAAGGACTTGACAGGCTCAGAAAAGTCAAAAATAGTGAGATATCTTGCAGAGGGATGCAGCAGTCTCAAAATTGCAAAGCTTCTGAAGCGTGATCATCGAACAATCAAGCGTTTCATTCAAAATAGTCAACAGGGTCGCAAGAAGCGTGTGGAAAAACCAAGGCGCAAAATAACTGCCCATGAATTGAGAAAAGTCAAGCGTGCAGCTGCCAAGATAACACTTGCCACCAGTTTGGCCATATTTCAGAGCTGCAACATCACTGGAGTGCCCAAAAGCACAAGGTGGCTATATTGGTTGCTGATTGGTTTTTGTTTTGTTTTTGAATGTCAGAAATGTATATTTGTGAATGTGGAGATGTTATATTGGTGTCACTGGTAAAAATAAATAATTGAAATGGGTATATATTTGTTTTTTGTTAAGTTGCCTAATAATTATGCACAGTAATAGTCACCTGCACACACAGATATCCCCCTAAAATAGCTAAAACTAAAAACAAACTAAAAACTACTTCCAAAAACATTCAGCTTTGGGTTTGGGTTCATTGAGAACATGGTTGTTGTTCAATAATAAAATTATTCCTCAAAAATACAACTTGCCTAATAATTCTGCACTCCCTGTATGTATTTTTTTTTTAATTTAAAAGCATTCAATTGGCATACATCAAAGAGGTTACCCGCATAAGGATAAAATACATGAATTGCACAGACTTCTACAATATCACAGACTCATTGTAATAACAGTATGGGAATAACTGTCTGAAGCTGCGCACCCATTTTTAAGCCAGTAAAAATAAAAACTTTGTAATTGTCATTTTAGGGATTTTATTGTGTTGTTGCTGGATGTACTATGCTTGCTGTTGTTTACTACAAAGTCCTAACTGAATTCCAGTGGTAGGGGTGTGTCACTGCTGCAACTTCAGATATGTTTCAGTTTCCACTGAAAAAACAAAAACATGCCAGTGACATTTGAACTGATCAACAACTGCACAAAGAGGACAGGAACAGGGAGAATTGCTAATTGAGACAGTGTAAACACATACTGTAGGACATACTCTCTTTTGACCGACTCAGAAATTGATTGTTGACTGGATTACAACCACTGGCCTTGAGAATTACAGAGGATGAGGAGGCAAGCCATTCACCAATCCCCTTCTCCTCCTTCCCAACTACAATATGACAACAAACCAATCACATTCTACATCATCTGGAGTGGGAACTAGGTCGCTTTTGATCAGGAGAATCACCACACATCTGCAGGCTCGGCCACATGTAAGCACCACAATGGAGCTGTGGTGATGGAGCCCCCCCCCTTCCACATTTACTCATGGCAAAACATTAAATATGCTCTCCCTATCATCAGTAGCTTACTTCATCGCAGCCTCATCCTTATTGGCTTCTGTAAGCTGAAATGTCAGCGTATGGAGGCTTTAGGTGCACATAATGATGGGATAGTGGTTTACAGTAATTTTTTTCTATGTAAGAGGACAAGGGGGGTTAGCTAGCAGACTGGCAGCTGTGGGTGTTGAAATCTGCAACAACAAAGTGTGCCACACTCATGACATGGGGAGTGAGAAATACAACTTCCACTGAACCACCACTTTACATACCCCATTATAGCTGGATTCTGGTCTCTAAGTTGAGTCGAAAATGATCCTCTCAGCGGTCTCCTGAGAGCTGTGCGGACAGGCTAGCTGCAGCTTTGTTTTTGTTTTGTTTTTATCCGCTCTCCCTCTCAATTGAAAGCCGCTCTCTGCTTGTTTGTGTGAGCTCACAGCCCGGCGAAGCCCCACTCTCACTGTTCTCAGTCCGACATGGCTCGGCGTGTTGTTGTGCCCTCTGGGTGCATCATATTTTTGGCATAGGTGGTGGTTTCATCCGTGCGAACGTGTCGGTGCACGCATGATGACTGACAACACGCGCGCGCGCTGCTCTGGCTCTAGTAGCCGCCGCCGTTAGCTAAAAAACCCCACAACCAAACTCCACAGTAATGCAGGATTATGGAGCTCAACTCGGGCTATTAAAAAAAGAAGGAGAAAAAAACTGACAGCAGACGGATGGTGTGATTTATAACCACATTAGACTCGAAGGGATCGTGTTGCGCTTTTAAATTCAGAGTGAAATTATCGAAGGGGAAAAAATGTTAACGTGTTTTAGCAAATAAAACTGCCTATAGTCTCTAAATGTGACGTTAGCTGGCTATAAATGCTCCGTTGGCTGGTGTATAATCTGAATAGGGATGGCAGACGTTGGGATAAAAAAAATTAACATTCACCCCTCAATTCCGACACTCATAAATCCCTCTTTAAGTCGCTGGCTCTTGATTGAAGTCCTCTGTGCCATTAAAATCCTCAAATCGGAGAAATATTAAAGAGTTTTACCGCCGCAAGTGAGACATTTAACGCCGCTCTGTGGTGACAGACATCTTCTTTCCAGACGGGGCTTCATCTCCGCTGCTTTTGGAGAGAACACAAAAAAGCCCTTGGAGTACACTCCGGGTTTTATCATCACGTCCTGCCCTCCTCCAAGAGGAAAAAAAAAATCAAAACAGCTTCACCGACGTCGATGTTCGCCACAAAATTTTCCTTCATTCACAAACGAGCAGATTTCTCCGTCTTGTTTTGTTTGCGTTGTTTCGCGTAAACTGGATCTGAGATGGTGGGAGAATAGGACTGATGCTCCTTCAGCTGCTGGTTCATCCTCTCTCATCATCAGCCCGTCTGCCCTCTGTTAGCCCCTCATCTCATTCATCAGCTCCGCTCCATCCGCCGCCTCTGCTCAGAGGGAAGCATTAACCAACGACGTCATCACGCTACGTTAACGCCTGCAGTTTTGACGTTATTGGCAGTATGTATGTCCTCACATCCGGTAGAGGGTACAATAAACTGACGTAAATAAAAGAGGACAATAACAATAACGCAATGGTACTCAGAACATCTGAGTATTATTATATTATATCAGTAACAATAAAGAAAATATATTTTTGTATAATAAACACATTTTTTGTACTTTGATCAGATTTTAGGCACAAAGTCATTATTAGGCATTTAAATCTCACTAAATCCATTTGGGTTTCAACCCTGTCACAGACAAAATTATCATATGATCATTGTGATCATGATTTGAAATCATGCTGAAGTTCAGTTCAGTTTTATTTATATAGCACCAAATCCCAATTACAGTTGTCTCAAGTCCTTTATATTGTAAGGTAAAGACCTTAAAATAATACAGAGGAAATAGCGAAAACCCCAAGAATCATGATAAGTAGTAGTAAATTCTGGTGAGTATGTAATGATGAAATGTCCCATGGTTAAAGATCACTTATGAAACACGTAATTTTCACTCAAAAATACTCTGTTTCATTGCCAGAGCATGCCAAGAGAACTTTCATTAACATCGGTAATAGGGGCTTAACTTTGCATTATGGGGGTTGAAAATGGTGATGGGGTTGAAGGCACAATCAGCATTTCAGTATGATATGCATTCATGACATTAATGATATATGTTTTAAAATAACGGGAGTTTTCTTCTCTGGATCTTAGAGATAAAGTTTCTTTTATCATTTTTTCCTACAGGACCTGTAACAAACTAAGTATAACCTATGGTGCAATCGCTTATAGAGACACCTTTCAGCAGCCTAACATAAATGTCAAATTACTGGCCCAGTGTTTTGTGTTTATTGATTAATTTATATTCTTGGACTTTTCAGTTTTACTTCTTCCCGGTCTTGTTGTGTGTGATTACTGCCTCAAAATTTATATAATATTAAATTCACAGTTTGGCATGCCCACTGGAAAGTTTTATGATGCACAGGGTATGTCAGACTAGTTTACACTGGGGAACTTTTACCCAGATAGAACATGTTGACTAAACCCTCCCCAACTCCTTCACGCTTTCATTTCCCACATAGCATCTCTGACACTCTGTGTGACAGACACGAGCAGGTGGCTCAATCAAAATGAAAGAAAGGCAGATTTTAAAAACTTATTTGGCCAGTTACCACAAAAAATGCTCACTAGTGGGACAGAAAAGCATGACAAGTCTAACTTTTTAATCACAATTTTGGTTTTTACTATTTTTCATTGACATGTGATTTGTTGCACATGAAAAAAAAAAACAGCTTAAAGATTTTAAACAATCTTACCTCTAACTCGCTTACAGAGAGACTAATGATATCAGATACATGATGCCAAGAAAAAATTATTATTAGACCTGGCAAAAATAAATAAGACAGAGACACTGCCTTAATGTTCCTGCATTTTCACAGTTCAGATTATTTGCAACTGCTTAACCCAGATTAACTTGTTATCTGTATGTAGTGATTTCAAGAGTTCAACCATTGTGAACAGGAGACGAATTACTCTCCCTGCATGCTGCAAATGTTTCAGATGAAACAGTGGAAGGCAAGTTTTCTATTTCAAGATTATGCTGAGCATGAAAACCCGACTCGAGCACGCTCGCTCGCTTCGTATGTGATCAGCAGAGCAGCATCGAGTCGTGTTGAGAGGCTGAAGCAGATCCATACTGCTAACAATGGCTACAGCAATGGAGGATTTTGCACAGTCAGATGTTGACCCCGAGATGACTGTGTTGACATCTGAAGATATTACAGAACAAAACCTTGATGTTACTGATGAAGTGGAGACCCTTCAAAACAGGTGCTCTTTATGCTGCAGGTTAAAGTTTCATCTTAATGAGATTTGTTTTGCAATTTTGTTTTTGTTTTTTACCACAGAAGAAAGTTTTTGATCATTTAGGAATTAGAGTCTGTGGTGAAACATTTATTTTACAGTAATAAAATATGCTGAATTTATGGAGGAAATGCCACATGTTCGTATGTTTGCACTGGTCAAGCAGAATGGGAAGTTCTGCAGGGTGAAATTTCTTTCTTTCTTCCTACTTAATGACACTTGTGTGACGTAAAAATGCTCATGGAGCACAACAAGCATCTTCAAAGGTTGATAGATGTGATGCTTTATGCAGTTCAGACTTTGGTGAATATAAGTTGAGACTCTTTCTCTCGCTTTAGGCGCAGTGCAAAAAGTATTAAAGCAAAAGAACACCTGCACAACTTAGAAGTTATTAGGACATATTTTGTATAGTTTTCCCTTAACCTCCCAATATTTTTGCGCTACTGTGCCTTCAGCTTACGCGAGGCTGTCCACGATGATAATGTCCGGCCTAAGATGCAGTGCCTAATGATGGACTCCTCCTTCTCCATGGTAACTATGCAAGGGGAGGACAGCGGAATCGCATGGGAGACGACCCCCAGTCGCTGCACCACACCATGGATGTCTGAAGCTGGACTCCCCTCTGTGGATCTCAGTGCAATACAGCCTGCAACACCTGGGTCTCATCCAGCAGGCAAAATCATTTTTGTCATGGATGAGGAGCTTATCTCAAGAAGGAAGACAACCAAGGAGAGGGCAAGTGGGCCGAAAAGCAAAGCAGATAGAAAGCGAGAAGTCCTGGCAGAAAGCTCTGAGAACATCTCAGGGCGGCCAGAGTTAGTGGAAGTCTCTCAACCAAATTTGAAAAGTGACGGAGAAGGAGACCAAGACGAAACAACTGATCCTCAGGAAGACAAAGAGCAGCAGCTGTTCAGCTTAGTGTCAGAAGGCTCTGAAATCCTCAACATTGTTGTTCCCCAAAAACTGGCCACCGTGGATGAAGAAGTCAGCAAAGAAATGGTGGACAATCTTTCATACCTGGAGGAAAGTGTTGTTCCTAAAGCTAGTGAGGAGATCCATGAAAATGAGCTGCTGATCTCAGTAGAGACGGGCCCAACAATAGATTACCAAGCCAGCCCCCACCCTCCTGTGGATCTAGATTCCATGGATCCACCGGGAGCTCCCGTGGCCAGAATGCAAAGCAGAGCAGCAGCAGGAAATGTGGACTACTTTGAGGCATTCGCCCTGATTGATGCTCAAGCTCCAGGAGGTCCTGCTGTGGCTGCAGGAGGACAGGTGGAACCAGAGGCAAAGACTGCTACTGAGAGTCAGTACACTGAGAAACATGCACAGACTAAAGAAAGCACCAGCACCAAAGGTGCAGATGTTGACAAGTCAGACACAATCAGTCTGGTGGAACTTGCTAACGAGCTTTTAGATGAAGTCTTTTATGGCGGTACAGACGAATACTTTCTGAAAGGTCCAGGGGCAACAGATGGAGGCGGAGCAGCAGAAAGTGCACTATCTAGGCTTCCCTCAAAACAGAGTGGTTCGAATTTGTTTGGAAGCCAAGAAGATGTCCTCACACCAATCTTTCTACCCGAAGGGCCTCCGAAAATTATTGATCCCATTTTGCTGGAGGAACCCAAAGCCATGGCCTTTCTTTATACAGACCTTTACGAGGAAGCACTCGGCAGCCGGAAAAAAGAAGAAGACACTGAAAGTGTGACCTCGGAGAAGTCCTTCCACAGCAGGCATTCAGACCGAGAGGCCAGGGGATATTTAGAGAAATATGTCCTGATAGATGAGACTCCTGTTGTGGAGGGGGAACCAACAGATAAAGAAAAATGCCCAGAGGAAGGACCTCGGATAATGTCCGAGGATTTGTATGATCTTGATGTTTTTGTGACCAAACCTGAAAAAGGAGAGGTGCCTAACTCAGAGGAGGATATTACAGACTTCTTCAGGTCCAGCGCCAATTCTTCTCCGTGCGACATAGAGCCTTTCCCTCGACTTCTGGAAGAAGACGACACACAAACAGCAAAAAAGAGTAAATCCAAGACAGTAAGGAGTGTGTCTATAACAGTTGAAAAACCAACAGAAATCCCAGTCGATGAACTTAGCATCTCTTGCTTTGAGTTTCCCTCAGAGGAAGCAGACTGGACAAGTATAGATGATCATCCCGCAGCCTTGGAAGAGAGCAATGTCTGTGTTCGGGATTTGTGGAAAAAAGATTCAGAAATAGACAAGCCAGTCGCTCCTCCTAGGAGAAAAGTAGCATCCCCTCCTAAGACGTGTCTAGATCTAACACCTCTGACTCCAATTGTGCAGGAAAACGAAGAGGCTGGAGGGAAGGAGCAAAGAGAGGAGGAGAAAGAGACGGCATCGCCGGCAGAGACTGCTGATGAAGGCGACGGAGATGGAGAAGAGAATGCGTTGGCTGTGGCCAAAACAGAAGCTGAAAGCGTACAGGACGGGAATGAAGTGACCACCAGAGATGAGAGAGATGGAAAGCCAACTGAAGGAGAAAACCCCAAACCAGAAGAAGGAGAAAGAAGCCAGACCGAAACAGTTACAAAACAAACTGAACTAGAGACAGATGTTAAGTCATCAGAAACAGATCCAACAGAGAATAATGCTGAGAAACAAGAAGATAGTTCGACAGTTTTTCCAACTGAGCAAGCCAAAAACAAAGGACAGTGTGTAATACTTTAGTGCGCTACAGTCTTTTTCAATAAACTTGGTATTAAGTGCTGTAACAGATCAATATCCATATTTGGGCTTAAAATGTCAGTAAATGTAAAGTGCATTAAATTAAGATAAATTCTTAAAGCTCAGATTTGCATATATAATCAAAGTCTTATCTAAAACCTTTGCCTTCAGATTGATCATATATCCTTTGTCTCTGCAGGTGAAGCCAAACTGTCTGCCAATAGCGCATGAGTCATAGCATGATTGATGAGAGTGGTTCACATGTGCAAATAAAAAGGATAAGCGTGCATGTGTCGGTGTCTGTACGGTGTCAGGGTGCATCTTCAGCTATAAATAAGCCCTTCTGGCCATTAACTCGACACCTTATCTAAACTGGGAGCCTGTGTTCCGCACAACCGCTTGTAAACATCCAAGACAGAGTCTGTGATCCGTGCAGATGAGCCTATTTACCTGTGGTTATTCCTGACAAATTATCCACCCTGCAAATCTTTGTTTAATCACGGATGTGCTTGGAACGTGAAACTTCTTGACAATGTGCATCTGTCGCTAAGCCAAATGGGGTGTGATGTTTAGCACCCTGTCAAAATAATCTGTAATTAAAGATCTTCATCAAATGTTATAAAATTTTGCAAATGCTTTTAAAAAAAATTATCATAAAAATGTTCAAAGGCATTTATAAAAGTTACGTATATTTCTCCTGCATCATCGAAGAGATATCTCCAACTTAACCAAACGTAGCTCGTTTTAGTCTGCTTTAGCACAGCTGTCTCAAAATGAACAAAATATTCCCCAATGTATGCACATAGAGAAACTTTTTGGGGTTGTTTGTTTTTTTTAATTTTTGCACTGTGGTGTACAGTATTCTGCATGTTTGCATTGCTTACAGATACACTGTACAGTAGTTGCTTTACGTCTGAATCCAAGGTGCGTTCTGAAGCCTCAGCTGTGACCCTGTGTCGACTGACCTTCAAAGTCAAACTATAAACAAACTCACAGATATCCATTTTCAAATGGACAAACGATGTGTGAATAAAATGCATACGCAACTAAGTGTACATAACTATTTTGCTTCCGTGGGGCAAAAGCTGTGTTTCCAAGTATATTAAAGCGGCCTTACTTTTACATTAAATAGCCTTTGGCGACACCCAGCGTACTTTTTAAAATAACCCTTTTCCTCCACACCGACAGGTGGCAGCCCTGAGTTAATGAAGTACTAACAACTTACAAGCAACTGTGTCGCAGAAATACAATAAATAGAACGGATGTGTCAGTGCATGTTGGTAACTTGAGTTTTTGAACAGCAAACAGCTAACTGACTGAAAATGAAAAACAAAACAACGACGAGTATAACAAAATGATTGCTGTTATATTTATGCCTATGAACTGATTATGAACATCTGTAATCATCCTGAGAAGGACAGCAAAAATTGTAATGAAACACAATTTCGACAATGAAAGTTTAAATAGCTGCTTCTTTTTTTTTTTTAGCTCTTCAAACAATAATATATTATTTTTCTTTGTTGCATATGATGGCAAACTGAATATATACCGATTTATATACCAGTATATATATATTGTCCTTAGAGATTATAAAAGTATTCTGTTTCTGACATGATTGGCGTTTTTACCAATGATGCATGAAAGCAGTCTGGATTATATGCATACATACACATATTGAGAGTATATTTGAATCTTATGAGAAAGGGGGAAATGATGGGGTTATTATTTAGTCACACACAACTTCCAAACTAAATAGTTAACAGCTTATTGTGAAGCTCACTTTGCACCACTGATCTTGGATATGACAAAAAATAAATAAATAGATGTGACAAAATAAGGAACTAGTCTTAATTTTAGTATCTGTATCTGTATTGAGACCCCGGATGTCAAAAAGTTCTGTGTTAATTTCTGTTAGCATATACGGGAAATCATCTGGGCTAATATCATATATACCTGTGATAATGGCTAATACTGGTTAATAATATCGATCTAGCTTTAGTCTTTTTACTGGTTAACCTTGCAGTAGCAACAAGTGAAGTCGCCCCATAGATCATTACTCTTACCTTACTAACGAGGTAAGCGTAGCCAGAAAAGGTGTCTGTTATGATTATTAAACAAGTTATTTTAGCCATCCAACTCTAAATGTATATAACATACTACGCGATAGACGCATACCAAAGGAGATGGGAGGAAAAGAAAAAGAAGAGAAACACTTTGTTTAAACGAATTCAGCCTCGGACTCTCCTGTAATAAACATTTCCTACCACCAGCAGTTATGTGCATTGTGTACTCATCTCTTTTCATCCATTGTAGAGGCGAGGTATATACCCGAAATATAAAGCGTACGCACTGTGAACTCTACGAAACACTTTTAATTACGCCGCCGTGTGCCTTCTCTCTCTAGTCGGTCTACTTCTACACCAGAAGACGGCGCAGTGTTTGGGTACTCGCACAGGTTAGCTTGTTGCTAACTCCACAATGGACTGCGCTCCCAGTCTGTGTCCCGCCGTCACTCAAGAGATACAAAACGCCCCAGAAATGTGCGACGGCTCCTCGATGGAGGACGGGTTGGTTGACGCTTTTGGGGATCTGGCTGCCCTTCCGGTGGAGGCTGGCGAGAGAAGACCGACATGTTTCCGTTGCCGGTGAGTTGAATTAAAGAGCAGCTCATGCTAGTAGTTAGCCGAGTTGGTTGATCCAGGCGGCGTATGAATGTTCCCGTCTCCTCGCGTAGCTGGCATGCTTTAATGAGGGAACAGATCCGTGTCGTTACAGAAAAGCTCAAGACCAGCTGAAACACACACAGATGGGGGCTATAGGCTGGGAAGTAACTGGGAAAACACAGCCTCACGTCTTCAACTTTCCTCCCATGTAGTCGCCCTCAGAAGGTGTGTCTATGTCCTTTTCTTCCACCACAACCTCTGGAGGTCTCCACATGTCTGTACGTAGTGCAGCATCCTGCAGAGGTGAGTCAAAAGTCATGTTTTAAGACCCAGAGTCCTTGATCTGTTTAAATGTAGCGTTTGTGAAGCTTCAAAAATACATCTATGTCTTTCAAAAGCCTCCAAAAGTCACTGTTATTGTTTATAAAAATCTGTTAGATTAAACTTTATGTTGTGTGGTAGTGTTAGCTGTATTGTTGTATGCATGTATTGCACATTGATTTGAGCCTCTATGGGTTATTTTTTGCCTAGCAAGTTGATCTTGCATGAGTTTCACTTTGAGACCTGGCTGACAAAAATAGGATATAAGTAATAAACTATTATAAGATAAGATAACCTTTATTAGTCCTACGCGTGGGGAAATTTGTTTTGTTACAGCAGTGGACAGTGCAAAGTTACATAGAAAAATTAGAGAAAAAACACTGGAATAATATATCTATGAGATACAGTACACAATAGAGTAGAATAAAATAAATTAAAAATAAAATGCTATATACAATCGTATAAAATAGAATACAAATGCTATATACAATAATATATTATAGGACATGGGTTTAATTGAATCAGCAGAAAAGCTGATAAAGTAACAAAGAGAGAGGGAATTTTACACTAAGATGACTGTAACTGTTTAAGATTGATTTGGTTTAAAAATGCTGATGAATATTTAAGCAAAATAAACACCCAAAAGTATTAATTGTAGAGACAAACATTATGGACTATAATAATCTTACTATCAAAACAAACAGTGACATTAGTTGCACTTTGCACTAAAACGGAAAATTCCCAGTTAAGTTACCTCGCTAATCTAAAATCCTGCATGATGGTACAGATGTCCACTCTGCTGGAAAAACTGTTTCCTGTAAAATAAATAATAATAATAATAATAATAATAATGGCAAACATATACATTGATGCCTGTATCAGCTGATACAACCATAGCTTATTTTATTAATCAAACTATCTGAAAGAACAATTTCTACATCGCACCATTTCCACGCATGTTTTGCTGACTTATTTCCATTAAAGGCAAGTTTTGATATTGACCCATATCCAGAAAGATGCATACATGTACATCTGCACCAGACCAAGACTGATATTGTGTTGAGAGTTAGTGGATGAATAAGAAGAACATCAGTGTCTCATTTCTCAGTGTATCACCCTGACATCGCCATCGGGTGTGTTTGAATGCTTTGGAATCAGATTACTGTCTTGCTCCTGACAGTGGACTCTATAATGTGCGGCTTTCATGACAGTAATGAACACACATTTTATAAAAGGTTAACATGAGAGACTAAAGGTTTCGATCTCTTGCAGGAGAGCCGAGTACTCCGCACAGTTCCTCTACTTGCTGCTTGCTTGCCACAAGGAAAATGCAATGTCATAGTTGGAAGGAGATTTAATGAGGAAAAGTAAGTATGCGTTAATTGAGCGTAGTTAAATATGTGTTATATTTAAATTTTTATTTTCTGCCTTCATTTATTTTCTGTGCAGGCACCCGGAGCTGGCTGCGGTGTGCCGGGACAGCAGAACGCTGATTCTGTACCCAGGACCTAAATCGGAGAACCTTGAGGAGTTGGTGCAATACCAAGAAGTGGGCACTGCGAAATATAATGTCATCATCATAGACGGCACATGGAGCCAAGCCAAAAACATGTTCCTCAAAAACAGCCTTTTCCACCTGCCCAAGCAGGTGCGCATATTAAAGGACGTTGTAGAGAATATAAACTCTGTTCTCTCAGTTGCTAAGCCTTTTTTCTTTCTAGGGTCTTAAAGCCTGAATTGGGTGGAAAATTTGGATTTGTGTGTCCAACTGACACAGAACTATAACATGCAGGTGTGCACAAACGTGATTAGTCAATACAACGCCACAAACACACAAATCAGTTGATCCAGGTAGAGTGAGGGAAAACGTAAACAAGTAAATGAAACACAGAAGTCCGAAAGGGGGGAAAAATTAGCTCATATATCTGATATCAGATAAATCTGTGTCATAAATTCTGTGTCAGTCCGCCTCTAAGTTGAATGTGTGTAATGTTGACAACCAACATTAGAAGATGTTCCAGCTCTGATCACGTGTTTATGGACAAACCATAACTTTGAAACTTCACACCTGTCAGAGATGAACGCTGAAAGCCCTAAATGAAAAACTGCCAGTGTGGTGCATTCCTTAAGAATTACAGCTTTCATAAAATTCATTGCTTTTCATACATCAACATTGTGATTACTGATCACTTCTGCTTTGGTTTACCAGGTGCAGCTCAATAGGACTTTATCAAGTCAATACGTGATCCGCACACAACCTTCCAACATCTGTCTGTCTACTCTGGAATGTGCCGCTGTCGCTCTGTCGATCCTGGAGCGGAATGATGAGATCCAAGAGGTAAAATACCAAAACGGTTATATAGTAGTATAATAAATATCTAAAATCTGTAGTATACAGAATCATAATTATTTTTACATCTAATATTTGCATTACTTTTAACTCTGTGTTTAGTCTCTACCAACTGCTGAGATAAATATCTAGATTTTAATGCTAAATGCTTGACTGTGTTCAGCAGATCATTGCTAAATGGACATTTCCGCTCTTTAGAATAAAATGAGTTTTTTGCTGCTGCCTTCTTAAAACAAGGGTGATGAGTGGGTAGGCTAAATGAAAAGGGTAAAAGGATGGTAAAATGAAGCTTGGAGATAAGAGTGCGTGAGAAGCTGGGCAGTAATTCTTTGTAGGTTCATTATCATGAATCATGTCAAAACACAGAGCATGGTGTTCTTTATCGCGTTCTCCTTCCATTCCCATCTGTGCGTGTGCAGGTTCTGCTCAAGCCCCTGAAAGCACTCTGCTCCTTCCAGCTTCAGCACGGCGCTCAGATCCATCATAGCAAGGAACATCTGCTGAAGAACGGCATGTACGACAAGCCCATGCCAAAGAACAAGCGCAAGATAAAGAGGATGGAGAAACTCCTCAGTGACCACAGCATCTGCCCCAGATGAGGGCATGTCAGAGCAGAGAGGACAGGCCCTGTCAGCTCTGCTTCTCCTGCTGTTTGCACTGTGTCGGACTGTGCGATCAGAGTACAAGGATGGAAACGATGAGACATAAGGGGACTTTTTTCCTTTTTGGTTTTTTGTAAAAACACTTGTATATGCTGATAAATATAATTTATGTATTTGTCATTAATTGTAAGTAAATTACTGACAAATAAATGTTGTACTTGAAGCATCAGAGTTAAGAATAAATTAGGTTTCTTACTTTGTTTACATCACAATAGCTTGAATTTTTTAGAAACGTGTGGTGGTTCTGTTGTGATTGGATTCACGTGGCTATACAGCAGGTCACATGTGGAAGGACTGATTCCACTGATATTTTTAATAAGCAAAATTTCAATTTCCACAAAAAATAATAAAATAAACAGAAAGCAACACAAAACCTACCAAAGACAAATAACACACTGGTAAGAAGAGTGACAACTGAAACTTGCACTATACTGTATAAATGTATAGCTTTATAAATGGTGTTTGGAGGCTTGCCAATAATGTTTGTTGGATGTTACAAAAAGCTGTTTAAGTATTGCAGTTTTTCAATGCCACAAACTATCAATAAAATGGAAAACAAATCTCATTTTAGGAATATGTGTAGAATTTTTCTTTTGTTTACACCAAATTCTGGTCCTACTATCTGAATGTCGCAGCAGATATCCCATGTGCTTCAGGGTTCAACATGTTGTGAATTCAGAGACGCTCTTCTGCATACCTTGCTTGTACTCTGGTTATTTGGTTTACTGCTATCCTCCAATCAGCTCAAAGCAGTCTGGCTGTTCTTCTCTTTATTCATTACTTTTCTCTCCAGGGCATACCTCCACCTCTCTAGGTTATCTTCCACATGCTCTCTACTCTCACTACAGTTCAGCGTCCTCTGCAAACATCATAGTCCATGCCAAGTCCTACCAAACCCCATCTGTGAACTTGTCCATCACCACTGCAAACAAGAGGGGAGTCAGAGGCGAGCCCTGATGTAACTCTTCCCTTCCCACCGGAAACCCATCTGTCATTCATACTGCACACCTCACCACTGTCTCATTGTCCTCGCATGTCCTGCACCACCCTCTGCCACCCTCTATACCCCACTGCTGCTCACTGATTGTCACCTCTTTTCTTAACCTAGCTTAAACAACTTCTTCCCATTTGTTTGTAGTATGGCTCATCAGCTTTATCCATCTGTGTATACATAATTTAAATTGTAATATATTGCATGTCCTAATATTTGCCTCTCAAATGTAGAAAAGAGGAGAAATCCAAAACTTAAATATACATTCTCAGATACACGTTTCCCAAAGTGTAGTTACTTTACACAAAAGAGAATATAAAAAACAGCGGGATTGAATGAAGTTATTAAAAGTCGCACAGGTCTTTACATATTTTATTGATTAGAGATCTACTTGTAATGCATATATTATAGAAGAAAAGAAACATTTACACGTGCTTTTACATGTTTTCGTGTAATAATTATGCGCGTTTTGTCATCTAATTTACACTTTATTATTTTATTTATTTTGTAACCTGTCTAGAAGTTGCCTTTGGACTGAACTACTGCGCATGCGGGACTCGCGTCGGCCTCCAGTTGCTCCGCCATCTTTGTCGGCTGCCCATTGTTCACTCTTGAGCTAACAACGGCGATAAACCAGTTCGCAATAAAATAACTTGACAGTGTCACCGGCAGCTGCCCGCGACAGTCGTGGATTTGCACTCGGGGTTGCGACTTGTTTTCGGCCAGCAACTGAAACAGAATGGACGATGACCAGCCCAAAACCCTGTAAGTGTATGCCTTTATCGTTAGCTAAACGCTTGTGTTCGTCACGTAATGCTCAGCGGCAGTTTCCAGGGCTGACTCCGGTCTCGAAGCGGTTGTTTCTTTAGGACAGGCACATTGGAGGCTCCCGTCTATATAATAACAGTTGAATGTCTTGTGTAAGCTTTTGTTAAACGTAGCATAACAACGCGTTTATAACATCTAAACACATGGTAACGGTCTTTCTCTGGTATAGTCGACACATTGGTTAATGCTAGCCTGCTAGCTAGTTCCAGAAAAATCTCAAATTAACGCGTCCGTTCACGTTTCTTGCTGTGAATAAGACGGCGTGAAAGTTGAATTGTTTCTAAAATAAATAACTGTTGGTATGCTTAGTGAACGACACTTTAAGTAGTAACTTGGGGAGACTCGCTAAATGTACCAGAGACTTCTCTATAGCGCTGTTAAGTGTTGCAATAAGCAGAAGGACATTAAACTAGCTGGCTTTTCAATGGAGTTCGACGTGCCATCACCCTGATAGAGTCACCATTGTATAGGCCAGGAAACTGTACATATATGTATATGCGTTTGATGCTTTAAGTGTTAACATGGTGTCAGCCAATGTTGATTTGATTATGAAAACGGGTTTTTATTACCTTGGGGAAGATTAATTCTATTTAAAACAGTTCTATTTAAAAGACATGGTTGATATTTCTTTATTTAAACCTCTCCCTACTCTTTGGCTGACATTTAAATGCTCTAATTACAGAATCAAGCATTAAGCATAAATAGCGTTCAAATTTGCATTTAATGGAGCCTTACAAGTGGACTAGTAGTGGTGTCTGGTGCTGATATTGTTTTGTTTATTTTTTTTTATTGTTTTAATCCGTAAGTCGTCATCTTAAATTCAAACCCTTTTATCAGCTCAGTAAGTATGATATATTTTTAGAGATTAAACCATCTTCCAGTGTGTAAAAAGCTTTAAATTGATCCTTGTTGGGCTTCAGCGTTAATCCAAGATATCATACCAAAAAAACACCAGTATTTTGAAGTGTATTTGATATGGAATGCTTTCATAGTAGAGAAATTTAATTTCATAACAATTACTTGTCATTTTAGCTTGTGGCAATATTTTAACTGAATATTTATCCCAACACAGAATGTAATCAGTGATTGTATTTTATCGAAACATGATCATGTCAGCTGCTTTGCCATCTTATGGAAACATGTACCGCCTTGTTATTTTTATCTTTTCCAAGAAATTACAAGAAAGCAATCACCTCCACCTGTCTGAAATTTTCTAGACCGTACCCAAAGGAGGGGTATACGATAATGCATATGTCCTATACAGTTGGATTGGATGAATGCGTGGTATGTGGTTGTGATTTGCTGAGTTGTTCTGGTCTAGGAATTACACATGTAATGGTCCAGCGAATTCACATCTATCAAGTTGTTATGATGCGTCTGGCCTCCTGCACAGTCTACCCAGAAACCTCCCTTATTTAAAACGAAACAAAGTATTTCCAGTAATGAGGGTGAGGCTGATATGAATGTGCTAAAAATGGGAAACAACAACTTCTTACAGTGTCCTGACGTGATGCTTCAAACATTTTCTGGAGTTAGGTTAAAAATGGATTAGGAAAGATGTTTCCCTGGGCTAATTTTTTAACAATGGTAAACTTTTAGAGAAGGGAAACCCTGTTGCCCTGTTAGAGCATCTGCACCAGCCATCGATGGCTACTTTGAAAAACTAGCCAGCACTGACTGTCTCCCGTCTGTTGTTTGTTTTTGTGCATCTAGGTATGTGGGAAATCTGTCCCGGGATGTGACCGAGGCACTCATCTTGGAGTTGTTTGGCCAAATCGGACCCTGCAAAAGCTGCAAAATGATAGTAGATGTGAGGTTTTTTTTATTTTATTTATTTATTTATTTTTCCGTAACTCTTTTTCTTCTCATTTTCTTTTCAGCCCTTGCAATCTGGTTTAGCTACTTGCTTGACTCTTGTAATGTTCATCCTTTTTTTTTCTCCATTTTGCATTGGTGTTGCATCCTCCCAATTTAATGCTTAACAATGACGTCACCATAATTATTCAAGCTTTCATATTGCTCACAGTAACATAACTTATGTGTTTCCTCTCCAACCCAGACAGCAGGTCACGATCCGTACTGCTTTGTGGAGTTTTATGAGCATAGACATGCCACTGCCACAATCGCAGCCATGAATGGTCGGAAAATTCTGGGTAAGGTAAGCTATCGTATCTCCTGGGTGAGTCAACTAGGTCAAGGCTGGGTGGGCACAATTTGAAATGAAGCGTGTGGAGAAACTTGTATCTTGTTAAACCTTATCACACTGCCCTGTTCCTGCTCCACTTCACTTAATTTGTTTAATTCCCCTGTGCAAACCATTCTTCTGTGCACAGTCTGAAATGACCAGGGTGAGAACACTAAGCACTGATCTGTGTAATCTTACTGTTGTGAACTTTATGAATCCTAAAAATATGTAGTCTTGGTTCTCAACAGTGTGAGCTTTTGGTTTTGTGTGTTTGCTGCTCTGTTGGTTGTGTGGAATTAACTCAAATCAGTAGCTGCACATCAAGAAGTGACTGCAAATCATGCAAACCAAAGAAATTAGATGCAAAAATGACTTAATGGCATATTCTTTTCACTGTGGTAGATTAACAGCGGTAGAGTATTTTGAGATTCTCAGAAAGTTAAATAATATTTAATTCGATATTTTGTTGATACAGACATCAAAGATATGACCTTTTTGTTAATTTGTTTTTAGTAATTTTACCAGTTGGGTTATTAATTTGTTTAAATAAATAATTTATTTTTTATTTCAATTATTTTTTACAGATGAAATGAAAATGAATGAAAAATGAGAAAATCTATCAATCAAATTTTAGTGGGACAACAGTTGATGTGTCAATTATGTTCTAGAGCTGCCACCTATTGTTTGTTCAGACCAAACAGATGTTTTCCTGACTTTACTCACACGAATAAAGTGTCCAACTTTTCACTGTCAGCTAGATGCAGTTGACAGAAACATATTTCAGACCTCACCAGGAAGTAGAGTCACTTCTCTTACTTTACTTCAAGTCCTGTTCTCTCTCTCTCTCTCGCTCTCTCTCTCTCGCTCTCTCTCTCGCTCTCTCTCGCTCTCTCTCACTCTGACTCAAATTGTGTTGTGACTTTAAGCTTATCCCCCATTTCTGCTAATTAGTGTAATCAGGAGAAACAACAGCTGATACTTTGGTGATGGAGCATAAAGCAAAGTTGGTGCCAGAGTTTATAAATTTTGTAACTAATGTCTTTGCCTTTGTTTGACACAAATATGTAGCTTCCACAATGTTTATATTTATCTTTACTTCACATTTGGTCTGAACACACTGTTGGGTGAAGTTTTCATTCTAGTTCAAGGCCAGTAACAATTTAATTGAACGCCATAGTTACGGCTCATGTATAGAATGGAAGCGCTAGAATTTTAACCTTAGACTAGAAAATCACAAAAAGGAAGAAAGTGCATAAATGTGGTCACTGAAGCTTTAAATACAGTGTTTTATTTATTTATTTATTTTTCAGCTGTTTTGAATTATTACAGAACTCCTGAAGTCCCATAACATTAAGTGTGTCTCGTATATACAAGGTACAGAAATTCCTGGCTAATAAATACATTTATTTATGTATTTATTTTATTTTAACGAAAACTTTTTTTTTAATTTTATATTATTTTTCGTAAACGTCACCATATGGTATTTCAGGGGCTCTGTAGGTTACAGTACAGTGTCTGACATAGAAAGTGAAATCCAGTATGTGAGTGGGTATAAACACAGTGCTGCCTTTTACTGTCATTTCATGCTCCATGCTGTGCCTGTTTTTAAATGCCGATGTTCCTTAAGTGAGTTTCCATCTGTGTATGAATTAATTTACCGTGGCCCTGCTGTGTAATCATGTAACATTCTCTGATCTCATTTGATTGATGCTCTTCTGTCCCCCTACATCTTTACTGCTGTGTGTTCTTTTGCAAACTTATTTCCACATAGAATCCACATAAGAGCTACTTCCAAGAAAAATACATTCAGTTGAAAATATTTTATCCTCAACAGGTATTGAAGGACCATTTGAGGAGTATAACAAGTTCGTAAAAATCACTTGTTTGTAAGTCCCTTGTTATTTGGACCTTACTTCCTACAGTTTTGCTCCAAATTTTTACTAGACTGAGAGTGAAATGTTCCTGATTATGAAGGTGAAATCTTGATATCCCTCTGTGTACGCCACTGTATTTTTACTGTGTATTAATTACTGCAAAGGTGTATAAAATTAAATGGCAATGGATAAATCAGTTTGTGTTGGTGCTTTAAGAACCCAAATGTGACATACAGAGATCATCTTATTTATATAAAAAAAGTTCTCAATCACAAAATGTGGCCTAAGTAAAAGTGGTGTGTGAAAAAGCCTCTAATCACAGAAAAACAACCTTCCTTCCTTCCACAAGCGCGCTACATGTCTCACCTTTGTCCTCTTCCTCGCTTTCTGCATCTTTCTCTCTTGCAGGAAGTCAAGGTCAACTGGGCTACTACACCAACCAGTCAAAAGAAAGACACAAGCAGTGAGTAAAACTGGTGATGTGGTTGCACAGTATTCTCTGGGGTCGTCTTAGCTTTTTAAACAGGGAACATTGGTCAATAAATAAATGAATTTTGTGTTTTACTGTGTTATGTTTATTTTTCTTTGTTTTTTTTAAGGTCACTTCCATGTCTTTGTTGGAGATCTAAGTCCTGAAATCACCACAGATGACATAAAAGCAGCTTTTGCTCCATTTGGAAAAATATCGTAAGTGTGTTCTTGTGATATTTAGTTTCTGGAAATTTGTGAGCTGAAAACAGCACAATCGAGAATGTGCTAGTAACCAGTGCTTCTGTGTCACCCAGTCTGACTTCCACTGGTTTGTGAAATGAATTAATAGATATGGTGTAAAGGCCATTGTAGGTATTAGCAAACACTACCTTAATAGTTGGTAAACTCGCACTAATCTAACCAGATCTGCTGGTGCTTTCATAAGGAGGAAAGCATCATGGAAATATGCTGGAAACCATATGAATCAGGGAAGGTGAACACTGGTTGGCTCTGACTCTTGTAGGAAAATGATTTAATGTGCTGCAAATGCTAGCTTTACATGGTCAATATTTGGTAATATTCGGTTAAAATATATTCTTTATAGGTCTCAGTCTTTCAAGCTGCTTGTTTTGACCGAGTTTCATTTGTTTGCAGGGACTGTCGGGTGGTGAAAGACATGGCCACAGGTAAATCTAAAGGCTATGGCTTTGTCTCCTTCTTCAACAAGTGGGTAAGTGTGTAAATTATGACCGTGTTAGAGGAGTCAGAAACAGGTTCTGATTTTTCACTTAAGTCAGAGACAGGATTTCCATATTGTATTTGATAATGTTTACAAATGTCTTGTTTTTTTTCTTCTGTGCTTGCTTTGTGTAATCAGGATGCAGAGAACGCCATTCAGCAGATGGGAGGACAGTGGTTGGGAGGGAGGCAGATCAGGACTAACTGGGCTACAAGGAAGCCTGCTCCAAAAACTACAAGTGAAAGTGAGTGAGAATGAAGATTTGGGAGATTTTCTTTTCTCTTTCCCTTCTTTTTTTCTCTTGAAGTAAATCCTCTTGTGCATCTCTGGACTGCTTTTCAATATAGCTGCTATTTTTATATCGCTCCCTAAAGCCCCTTTCTCACTGCTTGCACTTACCTGTGTCACCACCTCAGACATCAGTTTCTATTCTAACCAGAAACATGTTTCTTATGGAGAAACACTAGTCTCCAGCTCCAAACCAGCAGTTTTCAGCTGAAGAGTTCAGTTGTGCGTGCGTGTGTCAGACCAAACAGACCATGTGTGTGGTTTTGTATGATATTGTGTCGTGTCCCCGCACTACATACGTCCGCTGTGCTTCTGTTTTTGTTTTTTAATGGTTGGTAAAAGCTTGTACTTTTATTACCACCACCTACTTCTGGTTGTAGCTCATTACATAATAATAGGCAGTGTGTAAATATAGTTTGATAACTTCTTGAATGCATGATCGTCCCTTAGTTCCTGCTTGCAGATGCAACCTGAAAATAGGAGTCAGGGAAGCCGTGCGGACATGCACAAGAAGGTAATAAGAAGAGCACTCATAGTGGGTGTGCCAGTGCCAGTGAGAGGCATTCCGCAAATAGAAGTGCTCTTGTAAAACTGCCCATAGCTTATTGATAAAGCAACACTTGACTTGTCTAAATATGGGAAACAATAAATATTTGCATGATATTGAAACGGCATCTGTATTTTTTTTATTTTATTTACTACTACTATTTTTTAACAAGGGTTGGGGGAGGGGTATTCTGGTGCGAACAGTGCAAAGATACTCCAGGTCTTATTTACTGCTCAATAGGAATCATGTCTGTTTTTGGTTCTTTGGTTTGTTTGTTTTTTAATTAAAGTTGCTGCTAAGCATATTTTTCAACAGTCCCTTAAAAAAAAAAAAAAAAAAAAAAAAGGTAAAACCCGAGAATATAAAAGTTCTAAATGTTCAGATTTGTTTCTTCTGTGTTTGGCTAATAAAAAAAAGTTGGAGCAGGTTTGTGTTCTGTTTCAAAATGAATATAAATGCACTAGCACTATAAACTAGCCCAAAGCAAATATGCTGCAAGAAAACATTTTGATAACGAAGCTAATTAAAAAAGAAACCTTGTCTTTCTCTTTTCTCATTTTAGCAACCAATACCAAGCAGCTATCTTTTGATGAGGTGGTGAACCAGTCAAGCCCCAGCAACTGCACAGTCTACTGCGGAGGAGTGACAACAGGACTCACAGGTGAGTCACAGTTTACCTCTGTGCTGCAGGGCTGCAAGCACTGCCTACACATTCAACATTAAAACTGTTTTTCCTGTTCATAGAACAAATTATGAGACAGACCTTCTCACCTTTTGGGCAAATAATGGAAATCAGAGTTTTCCCGGAGAAAGGCTATTCATTTGTGAGGCAAGTTGTCTTGTTGTTATGCTTTCTAAGTCTAAATTGTCAAACACACCTAGGTTTAGGGTGTCTTAATATTATCCAATCTAATGCCTGCGCTTTTTCCTATTTCTTTTTTTGTGCAGGTTCAACTCCCATGAGGCCGCAGCTCATGCTATTGTCTCTGTCAATGGCACTTCCATAGAGGGCTATGTTGTTAAGTGTTACTGGGGTAAAGAAACTACAGACATGGTCCAGGGTCCCATACAGCAGGTACAGATGGCACAGGTATGAACCTTTAAGATTTTATTCTGAACGTATTACAGATCGACTACAATGACACCCACTCATTCAAATGAGAGACTGACTGTACTTGTGAGTGATTTTGATGCAATGTGATAGTCTGCCTCCTAAAATATAACTCTGCATGTCAGCAGAACACAGTGAGCTTCGCAGCGCAGCCCTACAGTCAGTGGGGCCAGTGGTACAGTAACACACAGCAGATTGGCCAGTATGTGCCCAATGGGTGGCAGGTGCCGAGCTACAGCGTCTATGGACAGACCTGGGATCAGCAGGGCTACAAGTAAGTACCAAAGATGATTACAGTCAAAAGAAGTGAGCAGTTTGTTCACCTCAGCTTTGTTTCTTTTCTGTGTCAGGGGCTGTTATTTACATTACAGTGAATTAAACATTTTTCATGTTGTCTTGATACTTTAGAATTTCTACCAGCCTTTACAATGCACAGTGCACATTGAAGCCTAGGTAACAGTAGGCTGCTTAAGACAGAAGTAAAGTTAAAGACAGTGAGAAATATGGATGTTGTCACCCACTGGTTTGTGACGTCCTGTTATGAAGCCTCAGGCTCCAGCTGCTGAGCAGTTCTGTCGTTGCCATCTTGGTATTTTAAATCAAAAATGACAAACAAGGGACGGATTAGACATTGCTACACAATGCGAGTGTAGTTTCACAAGTTGTTAGCTAGTTAACATGCATGCTGGGTAATTGTCCTTTCTGAAACTTGGAATTACCAAAATCGACTTAGGGTTTTATTCTGCATGAGCAGAAATAAGTGACTGAATCCACAAACCCATCAGGAAAGTACTTACAGAGGTCTGGACAGAGGTCTGGACAGGGGCTGTTTTCCCCTTTTAGGCTTTTATACGACCACAAGTGTTTTTGCTGCAGCAGCATCTCCTGCTAAAAATAATGCAACTTTAAGGCTCATTCACTCTTCTGACCTGGAAGCTACATCCATATTTTATACTGTGTATTAGTGTAGTCCCTCACTCATAAAAGGCTGATGGAGTATTGTCGTCTGACTTTAGTCTGTCTTTGTTTTTCTTGGCTACATGCAGAGCAGTGCAAGTCCACATTTAATTCAATTCAGATACTGTTAAAGTATTGAAAAATGCTGGCATAAGAATAACTTGTATTCCTTTTAATAACCCATGTTGGAATTCATACATTGAAACCCCTGCATCTGATGGAATCTGAACAGCTCAAATTATGTGCAAAGGAAGTTCTAATTGAAACTAGAAATGAGTAAAGCTTTAAAGCTGTTTTCTGCTGATATGGAGCACCAGTCTGATACCAGCAGCTAGTAAATGCATCAAAAATAAGCTGTAGTCTGTGCTTTAACCCTCAGATTTATGCTATAGTTGCATTTACTAGGCTTAGTGGTAGCAGTGACAGCTGTCAGTATTAATTAATTTATTTATTTTAAATGTGTAAGACAGCAGCAGGATCAACATATAATTTGCTACCTTATTTCCTGCTTGGAACTAGTGGTCTACTATTAGAATAATAACCAATACCCAAACTAGTGATATGAGGATTGGGCTGATATCTGATCAGTGCATCTTTACTCTGGTTCATGTCTTACTTGGCTGCATTTGTTTTTACCCCTTAGCCATAAAAGGTTGATTTGCTATTGTCGTCACCCCGCTGGCTGGGTGGGTGGGCGGGCGACTTGGACACCTAAGTTTGTGAATGCGATAACTCAAGAAGGCAGTCACCTAAGCTTTTGGAATTGATACCATAGATGCATCTACTAAAAATCTTTGATGAGTTAGAACCTCAGTGACCTTGACCTCAAGGTCAAAATTTTGAATTTGATTTTGAAGTTGATATCATAGGTGTTTCTGCTAGGAGGCTGAGGGGTAGCATAAGCAGTTGTCAGTATTTTGCATTTTTTCTAATTGTTCTGTTTTTGTGTGCTGTTGCAGTCATTTACATGCTGGTGCTGGATGGACAGGTGTGGGTGCCATGAGCAATGGAGGCATGGTGGAGGCTGGGCAAGGAGTCAACGGGACTGTGCTAACCAACCAGGCTGGCATGGGTACTGCTGGCTATCACACTCACTGATCACAGCGTCCGTCTCCCTCTAAGCCTCTGAGGCCACAAGGATGATACTCTGCTGGGGAAGGAGTGCAGTAGAAGTGCTCTGTCTGTCACCTCACCAAATTACTTTGTTAGTGAAGCTGGTACGCCATTTTATCAACCATACAAGCCCCAAACTTCACTCACCGCCCAAATGTGCAAGTGTAAAGATAATTAGTCACACTTTAACACAGTTAAAGCTATCGCTAATGCACCTTGCATTCCTGGGCCCATTTTATTGTTTGGTGTACTACTGGCCAAATGTAAATTCTCCTACGATATTTTGAGCTCAGCCACAGTTTAGTTTAAAAGGAACCTTTTTCTTGAATTAGATTTCTATTCAAACAGCTGCTTTAATGTTTGTTTTCAGCCCCCAAGAGCCAAAGAGCAAGGGCAGGATTTTATACCAATATTCAACGATCGTCCAGGGCGAAAGAGGTGACGAACTCAATAGTTGGCACAATTGCTACAAGCTACAAGATGTGTCTTGAATAAGGGTACGGGGTTTTGTTTTGTGGGTTTTTTTTTTAGTTTTCTTTCAGTTGGAGAATCAATGTCACTGTCCGTCTGTCCAGTTGCTAAAGTAAAACACAAGTCCGAGCGAGTTCTCAGGGTGTTGTCAAGTCATTCTGTGAAATGTAGGATATCACTGAGTAGAAGGAGCCAGCAGGTTGAGGGAAGGATGCGGATGCAAACAAAAAAAAAGAACAACAACAAAAAAATCAAAGTAAATTTGAGCGCTACTTCACTTGTTATCCCGGACAGGACTGGGCAGAGAATCCCATCTGCGGATTAAGAAATGTGTGTGTGTGCTTACGTGTGTGCATGAACTGATGCTTTTACACACAAGACAATACCCTGGTCATCTTCCCCTGAAACTGAAAGGACTATGCCATCTTTTCTTTTTTCCCCTTTTTTGCTACAAATCTAATAGATGAACTGCCATTTCTTTTTTCTTTTTTTTTCTTTTTCTTTTTGTTGAGCAAATTTAAAATGCTGTTATTGTAAAAAGAGCTTTTGCCTTTTTGTGTTTCATTTCAGGACTCTTGTCTTATAAAGAAATGTTGAAGTGACACCATCTAATCATGTGATGCGCAAAATCTTCTGTTTTCTTTCTAAAACATGAAGTGGCTGTCAACTGTCAACTTTTATTTTTTAAATTAGATGATCTCCAATAAAATGCAGGGATTACTGCCACTTCTATCTTACTTATAGGCAGACAAATATTGCACAAATACTTAAGTTGTCACAAAATTTGAAACATTAGAGGGTTTTTTTGTTTGTTTTGTTTTGCATTCCAGTTTATTTGTGATTTCATTTGGAAGTCTGTTTTATGTAAATAACAAAACAGTCTGTTCAACTGTACTGAATCTGTATAAAGACAACATGATGATTAAGGAAGTGTGCTTGCTCTCCTGGTTGGGGAAGTGGATTCCATAAATGAGTAGCAACAATGACTAGGACGTGTTGGGAGGCGGTGCAGCATTTCAATCTTTCACGTGCTTGGTGGACACGCTGGAAAAGCCTTTAACCTTATAGTTCTTAACTTATTTTGTTTTCCCCCCACCTGACAGTTTGTTTTTGGGTACAGAAGCAACTTCTTAAGGATTAGATTTTGTTTACTGTGACCCCAGTCATTTAAACACAATCGGAAAAAAAAACCTTGCTGTGCTGCCTTATCAGTGACCTACCTTTCATTAAACCGAAAATCATCACAGTAGGCAGTGCCTAAGAATGATTCCAACCCAAAGCAAGTTCTGTTAAAGCTCCAGTAACATGCTTTGTGATTTTAATTAAATTTTTTTGGTCTGTTGTCCCATTAAAGTGCTGATACTTAAAACAGATCACATTTATGCTGTTGGCGTCTATGCTATACAGCAGGTGGAGCCTGAGATGGAGAACATTATTTGTAGTCTTGTTACAACTTGCTGCCGGAGAGGCAACGCAGTGCATGCAGATGTGGTCAGGACAACCAAGTTCAAGATCAAAATAAGCCTCAGAATGAAGGGAAAATGGTGATTTTAAGTGATTTTGAACATGCCCTCATTGTGGGAGATGAGTGGATCTGAGAATATCAGAAACTGCTGAACTACTGGGGATTTTCTCACACAACCACTGCTAGGGTTTACAGAGAAGGGTCTGAGAAGGAATCTGGTACCCAGGGAGTGGCAGCCTCTATAATGTCTGTGACAGAGGTCGGAAGAGAATGGTCAGACTGCTCTGAGCTGACAGGAGGGCAACAGTAACTCAAATAACCCCATGTTACAATCAAGGTTTGCAGAAGAAC